>NC_133771.1:13385651-13454793 GCF_003597395.2 Chelonoidis abingdonii | reverse complement strand
TTGCATTTTCTTAATAAAGTTTATTTTGCACCCCACCTGTGTGGTAATTGCTCCCCAAGATCCCATATACCTGCTGGCAGGGACAGACATATGTCAGAAATATCTGCCCTGAAAGGTTAGGGCATGCAACCTTAAAGTCTTCCATCTCTTAAAGCCTCCTTAAAACTCCCTTCTCCAGCACCAAACTCTGCACAGACTGTGCTGCACATTTTAATGTAAAGAAATCAAAATAATTTGCTAAGTCAGACACAAATACAAGATAAGCATGACCTATGAACTCACCATTGTAAAACTGATTCTCTAATTCTTTCTCCCAACATTTTGGCAGCTCTTGACGTGTTAATTTGGGATGAGATAATAGCTGACTCCCGTACTGAAGGCAGGAGAATATATGTAACAGCAAACATTTGGATCAGAGGATACCAACTGTAGCTTGCTGATAAATGGTTGATGTACGGCTGTTAAGCGATTAAAAAAATTGTGATTAATTGCACGATTAAAAAACTTAATCACGATTAATCACTCTGTTAAACAACAGAATACGTTTTAAAAAGTATTTTGGATGTTTTCAACATTTTCAAATATATTGATTTCAATTACAACACAGAATATAAAGTCTACAGTGCTCACTTTTTTTATCACAAATATTTGCTCTGTAAAAAAACCCCCAAAAGAAATAGTATTTTTCAGTTCAGCTAATGCAGGTACTGTAGGACAATCTCTTTATCATGAGAGTTGAATTTACAAATGTAGAATTATGTACAAAAAAACCCCTGAACTCAAAAATAAAATGATGTAAAATTTTAGAGCCTACAAGTCCACTCAGTCCTACTTCTTGTTCAGCCAATCACCCAGACAAACCAGTTTGTTTACATTTGTAGGAGATAACGCTGCCTGCTTCTTGTTTACAATGTCAAATGTTACATTTTCTCAAATCTGCAGTGAAAGTATTCTTAAAACAAACATGTGCTAGGTCGTCATGCAAGATTGCCATAACACGAAACATATGGAAAAATGAAGGTAAAATAGAGCATGAGACATACAGGTCTACCCCAAGGAGTTCAGTCACAAATTTAATTAATGCATTATTTTTTTAACGAGCATCATCATCATGGAAGCATGTCCTCTGGAATGGTGGCCAAAATTTGAAGGGACTTACTAATGTTTAGCATATCTGGCATGTAAATTCCTAGCAATGCCAGCTGCAACAGTGCCATGTGAACATCTATTCTCATTTTCAGGTGATATTGTAAATAAGAAATGGGCGGCATTATCTTCCATAAATGTATACAAACTTGTTTGTCCTAGCAATTGGCTGAAGAAGTAGGACTGAGAAGACTTGTAGGCACTAAAGTTTTACATACTTTTGCTTTTGAGTGCAGTTATATAACAAAAAAAAATCTACAATTGTAAGTTGCACTTTCACAATAAAGAGATTGCACTATAGTACTTGTATGAGGTGAACTGAAAAATACTATTTCTTTTGTTTATCATTTTTAAAGTGAAAATGTTTGTAATAAAAATATAAAGTGAGCACTATACACTCTGATTCCTATATTGCAAATTGAAATCAAATATTTGAAAATATAGAAAAACATCCAAAATATTTATAAAATTTCATTTGGTAGTCCACAGTTTAACAATGCGATTAAAAGTGTAATTCATTATGATTAATTTTTTTAACCAGATTAATTCAAGTTAAGAGTCATTTATTTCTTTAATAGAAATCATACTTGTCACTCCAAATGGAGTTTCAATCTAAACACAGTGGATTTTGATAAAACAATGAAACAAAGTTATTAACTGCAAAGAAATAGATTTTAAATGAGTACAGGTAATGAGGCATAAAAATCAGAAATGATTACCAGAAAAACAAAGTTTGATTTCAACTTGTATCTAATCTAACAAACTATGTTAAATCCAAAGCAACATTTTCTCACCACGTGCTTTCAGCATTTTTAGTAGCCAAATTTCTTAGCTCAGGACTCCTTTTCACAGAGTCCAGCGACGGCTTCCTATGTTGCTTCAGGTGCACAGAGTGGGATGGGTATGAAGACAGAGAGGGGTGCCTTGGGATGTTTGCCCCTCTCTTTTATAGTTTCAGTTCAGCTTTTGATAAATATTTCTAGTGGGATACCAGGAGACAAAATGTCTATGGGGAAGGAGATTCCCTGCTGCTTTTACCTCATCTATTTGATCTTCCTTTGTTTCCCTTGCTGCTTTATTACTCCGTTTACTGCTAAAATGCAAATTATGCAGAACACACATGCCTTTGTTTGAGACAGACCTGATTGCCAACCTCAGTTTGGAACATATGTTAATAACACCATACAATGGAATCTTATAACTTCAGATACAATGTTGCCACGTACATTTTATCAGGACAATACTGATCAGCAAATTATGAGTTTTCAAGTGATACCTCGCAAGGCATATTTTGTACAAGATGATTACAATAGTGCATAGGGTGTGAATACAGGGGTATATTCTGTGACACTCTTAACCTTCTTTCTTTGTTAAGATACATAGATTGAATTCCTTGAGTTTATCAATGTATTCCAGCAGTGGTCGCACCAGTGCCAAATACATTTTCTCGAGGATTAATGACCTATAGCCCACCATTTTACAGAAGTATTGAGGCACAGGGTAGATTAACTGATATGCCCAAGCCAGTGACTGAATCAGGAATTAAACCCTGAGTGTCTTGAGTGCCAGGCCTATTCCACTAGCTTTCTTCACTAGTCCGTACCCTGGTCCATGGCCACTCTCCCTTCTGTACTGCTGTGGTAAAAGACTCCATGAGGTAGAGCTCCACAGCTTCCAGGCGATTCATTGTCCCTTGTGTGTCACCACGTCTTGTCCTACATACTTGACATGAGAGGGCAACTTCCAGCACTTAGAACCTTCCTCATCCACTGAGATGCTGGAGGGGGTCGGGAGCATCAGATAACTAGACCAGGCCCTCATATCAATGAAAAAGATAAGAATATAAGAACAGCCATACTGGGTCAGACCAAAGGTCCATCAAGCCCAGTATCCAGTCCTCTGACTGTGGCCAATGGGAGGTGCCCCAAAGGCAATAAACAGACAGGTTATCATCAAGTGATCCATGCTCTGTCACCCAATCCCAGTTTCTGAAAAACAGAGGCTAGGGACACCATTCCTGCCCATCCTGGCTAATAGCCATTAATGGACCCATCTTCCATTAATCTAGCTCCCTTTAGAATCCTGTTACAGTATTGGCCTTCACAACACCTTCTGTCAAGGAGTTCCAAAGGTTGACAGTGCATTGAATGAAAAAATACTTTCTTGTGTTTGTTTTAAACCTGCTGCCTATTAGTTTCATTTGGTGGCCCCTTGTTCTTGTATTATGAGAAGTACTAAATAATACTCTATACCACTCATGATTTATAGACCTCTATCATATCCCCCGTTAGTCACCTCTTTTCCAAGCTGAAAAGTCCCAGTCTTATTAATTTCTCCTCATAGGGAAGCCATTCTATACCCCTAATGATTTTTGTTGCCCTTTTCTGAACCTTTTCCAATTCCAATATATCTTTTTGAGATGGGGCGACCACATCTGCATGCAGTATTCAAGGTGTGTTTTTTACTTTACTTTACCATCTTTACTCATGCTGAGTAGTAACTTACTAGGCACCTGGTCCCATTGATTTTGATGGTGTTTCTTGAAGAGTGATATGTTATTCATTGTAACTAAAAGCAGCCAAATCTGGTCTGTTGTAATAATTGTGGCCTAAAGGCCTACCTCAACTATGAGTCTAACTGTGGGAAAGAGATGGAAATTTGTAGAATGGTTTAAACACCAGGAATAACAAATGTTAGCGAATGTTGATTGGTGTGGGGGAGGAGGCATGTGGGAATTAGGCCTAAATGATGAACAAAATAATGAAAGGATTGTCTGTTCTGCCTATAACCCCTCTTTCAGGGCCCTTAAAAAGACATGTTTTGGGACAGGGATTTGCAAATGGACTGGAGAAAATCCTGAAGGAGCAGGAAAACCATCAATCCTCCATCCTGCTCCACTCCAAAGATTTCATCCTTTGCCCAGGGATACCGAAGGTCACCACATCATTGTGAAGTCCAGACGTTAAAACACAAGCGGGGAGACCTGGTCATCACTAATGCAGCAGAGGAGACTCCAGCCGGGCATATGTGAGATTCTGCTTTGTCTCCCCTTCCCTTTGTGTACTCCTTTCCTCACCACTATTTTCTTTTCTGTTCTCTCTCTGAATTCCATCTGATTTGATCCTGAGGTCAACAGTACCATGTGGAACCAGCACCATGAAACAAAGCAGCCCAGCCAGCTCTGCCCAGCCTAAGAAAGAAGGGAGAGGGAGCAGGCCAGCCAGATGACATCCCAGAACCGAGACCAGAAATGAACAGCCCACAGCCCTGCTTCATGGCTGACCTGCCAATCCATCTGTGTCTGACCTGCCACCTGAAATCCTGAGAACACCAGCAAAAGTCATATTTCCACCACCTTTACTATCCTGTCTCCCCTCCACCGTGTAGCGGTCTGTTCAAAAACAGGAAATGTAACCACTCTTCACATCTCGGAACTGAGCAACAAAACTAACCATTTTCTCCCCAGTTGTCCAGCTAAATAAGCAGCTCTGATTGTGACGGTTTGGATCACAGAAACAAGATTGGAGTCTTCCAAGCTCCATTGAAATGGGGAGGGGTAGTTCAGTGGTTTGAGCATTAGTCTATTAAACCCAGGGCTACGACCTCAATCCTTGAAGGCGCCAGTTAGGGATCTAGGGCAAAAATCTGTCTAGGGATTAGCCCTGGTTTGAGCAGGGGGTTGGACTAGATGACCCCCTGAGGTCACTTCCAACCCTGATATTTTAGGATTCATTGTCTGTTAAGTGTTTCTTGATTGGGCACTTAACTTGCAAATTCCTTTCTAAAGAAGCTGCCCAACGTCTTACTAAGGTTATTTAAAATCAAACAAGTACAGAGCCAATATTCATAACTTCAAATACAAAAATGATACATGCATACAAATAGGATGAATATATTCAGTAGGTCATAACCTTTGCAGAGATATGTTACATGGCATATGTAGCATAAAACATATTCCAATTATGTTATATATACATTCATAAGAATATTTCCATAAAGAATTATGTTATGCACCTGATATTCCCTCTTAGAAAGGGACTTCAATGGGTTTTGTTAAGTTTGTTTTGCATAATTATTTAGATTCACCTTTAAACTGTATTTTAACTTGTTTTAACTTCTGTTCTTTCATGTATCTTAGTTAATAAATTCCTACACTTTGTCTTGAGTTTTAGTGTGTTGACCATAAAACAAACCGAGGTCTCTGTATATCAAATCTTGTTTAAAAGTGTTTAATGTAGGACACTGTCAGAGTCATGTTAACTCTTGACTCTTTTGTCCAATATATGCCATCTTAATTAATACAACTTCTTTTGCATCACTCAGTGGGCCTAAACGCTTAACACATACTTAGAAGTTGGCACATCAGCAAACAAGAAATTGTTTTTAAAGTTGGTTTAAAACAAAAAAATTGTTTTAAAATCCTTAAAATGAGTTAAGCTTGTTTAGAATAAGAATGCAAAGCACACTGTAAATTATCTTGCTTTTAAAAAGATAGGGTTAATAATTGCTCTAGAGAAATTAATATTCTTGTAACCTTTTAGCCAATGTTTTATGTTTTCTTTTTCCTTTTAAAGTTTGTCATTTCTGTAACTGGTAAAGAAAATTGTTAAACCATTTAAATTATTTTTAAGAAAAAAGCAAAAATGGAAAAAAAATGAAGTTAAATTGCTAAAGCCGAGTTTTATTAAAATAACATCTTGGGTAATGCTCTTGTTAGCCAAATGCCAGCTTTATTCAGGGCTGCTACTGCATTGACTGTAGGTTAGCAAATAATTGACTTACCCAGGGATCATTGCTTAAAATGGCTTTGGTCACTGATTCTTAATCTGAATGATTATCCTCCTATTTTTCACTTAGACGTATTTAGCAACTAATAGTCACACATGGCATGACATCTTGCAGCTCAGGGTCCCTGTTGTGGCATTTTACAAACATGGCTAAAAACATGTTGTAATGTGACTCCCGCTGGCTTGTACAATACAAGTAGCTTGGCAGAATTCAATTAATGTTTATAATTTTGACATATCAATGTTTATTTTAAGCATGTTTTTCAATTTATCAGTTTAAATATTCACAGTTGAGCAAAACTATGGGTTTTCACATTTTTAAAATATATTTAAACATTCACCATTGTGAGAAATTATAGGGAGGGGTGTCAGACAATTATTAATGCCAGACATTTAGATTAAAAAATGTAATGTTAAAGCCATGGAAACACAAATAGTTAACATCACAAATCAAAGCACACAATGTAAATATCCTTAAATCAAATTCTCATAATTTATCAAACAGCATTTTTGTTTCTTTGCTTACCTGTACATTTCAGTTATTTTGGATACAAATATTTTTGTCAGTTTGTGAATGTACTTTGAAATCAACATTTACCAATACATACCACTTCAAAATCAAATCCCTCCAAGCCTGAGTACGAACTATTGATAGATTACAATACTCCAGCTGAAATGGCTGATTTTTAAAAACAAACACAAACCCTATTTTGATGGTTTTGTTTTTTTGTTCTCTTTTTTTTGGCCCTATGGGATACACATATATCTAAGACCTCAATCCTACAGTTTCTTGTGCAGAGGTAGATTATTGTGGTGTAGCATAAAAGCAGAAGTGTGCCCACATGCAAGAAATTACAGAATCAGGGCCTAAACTGATTCCTGAACAATTCTGGTATTTCTAAACAAAAGGATAGACCTTCCATAAAAACAAAACATGAACAAACAAAATTATTAGGCTTTCCCACCCCAAATATTAATATGGAAAACAAAATTACTAGCAATGGTTGAAAATTATAATTTATAATAAATTAACAATATCGTTCCTGAAATTTTCAAATATGGTTTCACCCTGGCTAGCTTTCCAGATAGACTGGTATTTCATTTTTTCCAAATTTTCTGTTAATTTTTATTTTCTGAAATTCGAAATTCCAATTCTGGAATCTGTAGAATAAATGTGTCAGCTGGACCAAGACTTTAGTACTCGTGGAAGGCATCCACTTAACAGAGCTGGAGATGGAAGTCCTCACTATCTACAGAACTAATGCAAATGTCTCTGCTTCCCTCTCTGATTGTTTTAAATCATGTTGTGCAACAACTGCCCTCGTGGCCAACACACTGGGATTGAACCAAGGAACTCTAAAACTAAAAACCATAGGTTGCTACGTCTTGAGCTAAAGAGCCAACACCTAGTAAAAGGGGCTGTAAAAGCTTCATTCGCCGTGTATCAGGCACAGAGAGGGACATATCACACACACTCACTGGTGGGTTAAAATAGCTTCTGCAGAATTGAAGAATAATTCAGACCCAGTCAGTCTTTGGACCTGTTTTACAGTTGCAAAGAAGGGACAAACTCATTCTATTTAGTTGCTGTTACCAGCTGGCAATGACTTTTGGCCCCCTAAATAACCGGGGCATTATTTAAAGCACTGAAAAATATTCTAGGCTGAGATTTCAAAATGGGCTAAAGAGGGTGCGTGCCTAACTCCTTTGAAAACCCCAGCGCTAATCACCATTCCAGAACTGGATGAAACCACTAAACTAACAGATCTGGTTTAGAAAACAATCCACCTGTAAGAAGTGCATGAATACGTGTCTATCCAGTAGAACATAATTGTTCCAAGAAATAAATTAATATATATATATATATATGTATATATATATATATATAAATTTATTTCTTGGAACAATTATGTTCTATATAATAATATATATTTATTTCTTGGAACAATTATGTTCTATATATATATTCATACACACACAACAAAAGCACGGTGAAAGTGTATCAATGAAGATGTCAACATACGTACAGGGCTAGATTGATATAAACTTAGACACAAAATGTAATTATTTCCCTGAGGTTTCAGTCTGCCAGAGCCTTCACTGTCTGTCATGTGTAGCTGAGATGTGGAATATATTTACAAGAGCAAGAAAGCAATTCAGCAAAGATAGCAAGCGAGACTAAGCCAACTGTCAGCCAGAAAGGATGCCTTAGCTACAGGTCATGAAAGGACCTATCAATATAATGAAAACAATCATCAGAGAAGAGCAACCATTTTAAATGAGAGATAAAAGAAGCTTTGCCTAAATGCATAGTGAGGAATTCCGGAGAAACAGAATGAGTTACATGTACTCACCAGCATAGTGAAATATAGAACAAATCTATAATGACAAGAAGAGGAGAATCCATAAGGAAGAGGTGGTTGAGACGGTACAAGGCAAAACATTCCATTTGGGGGGAAAACCTAACTATGAAGTAAACCACTGGGAAAATTGAAAGTGTCTTTAATAGTCATGACTGACCAATGTGGAGCAGCAGCAGTGTGAACTTCTGGGAATTGGGACTTCCGTGTTCTATTCCTTGTTCTAACACCATGAACTTGGGCAAGTCACTATCCCTGTGTGCCTCAAACAAATGCTCCTATGGCATGCATCTGTGTGGCTCATCCAGGCAGCACTCACCCAGTCATGGTCTCTGCAGGTAGGTTTGCTGCTTCTTGTGACGTCCAGGGTAGCAGTGCTCTAGCCCTCTGGCCAACGCAGACTTTATTCCTACCTCTTCTGGGATGTTATTGTGGAAAAGAAGTCATGAAAAAACACTACTCAAATCCAGAGTCATCCAGTGAACTCTGGGTCGGACGCTGCCATTATATTCAGGACTTGGTTCAGTCAGTGTTTTGTCAGTCTGCTGGGATTTGGTCATCCCTGCCACTAGGCAGCTCATCTGACCAGTAAGGTTACCTCGGTCTGAGGAAACAAAGAAGCTTCTCTCATATTCAGAGAAACAGTCTGATCTTCTTCCTCATCAGCCTGAACTGGTTAGTTTCCCTCCTTTTTAACTCCCTGTTCCATGCCTAATATCTGCTGAAACTGTAGCAGGCTAGGGCCTTTTGTGTCCAGGGGCTCTCATTAACCCTCTCCTCAACAGTGGCTGGCCTGTCTGGCCCATCATTCTGTTACAATTTTCTTCTAACAAATTTTTGTCCAAATCAAGAGGATTCCACAAAACATTTCACTTTGGACAAATCTGCATTTTGCAGCAGAAAAAAATGTTTCATCAGAAAATTTGTGACCAGCTCTGCTATTTAGATTTGTAAACTGTCTGGCGAAAGGATTGTCTCTAATGATCCATTTGTACAGTTCCTACAACACAGGCTGTTACATGGTCTAGGTAGAGGCTGGAAGGCACTAACACCATCTTTCAGCCAGGTTCTCACCTACTCACCAACAGAAGCTGGACCAATACAAAATATTAGCTCACCCACCTCGTCTCTCTAATATCCTGGAACAAACATGGCTATAACACTGCATAGAACATATGTAGATTAGAGATGGATACAGAATGACAGGTAGCAAACAGCATGACAAATGTCAAGCAAAATCCTGGGAGGGGTTCTTTTCTAGGAAGTTGTCTAATATTGCACAACTAGATTTCTAACAGGGTGCACCTCTGCAACACAAACATCTTAAATAAATACTGTAGGTGACGCTGACTAGTGTGATTTTTGCCCTAGCATTTGTTGCTGAATTATATTCCTTGAAAAACTCTCGTATCGCGTCTGCTGGGTTTCTGTAAATCACCTACTTCTGTTGACATGGGCAATTAAATTATACATTTAAAATTCTTATTAGGAATAATTTATCACAACGTCTATGTTTAACTATTTGATTGCTGAACATTTTTGAAAGGAAAGGGATGTCCTTTTCTTAAGATATCAAAATTCTTTTAAAGGCTTATATCTTAGGCAGAGCTGGTTGTGCCACCTACAGTTAAGGTGGCCTGGCATTTCTCATCATAGGACCCTTGCAGTGTGGTTGCCATTCACCAAGCTCCTCCCCTCCCTCTCTCCCCTTCCCCCCCCCGTGACTACAGTTTTCCTCGTGGCCCTTCCTCTGCTCGCTTTCTCTTCAAGGACCCCAGGGAGCACCATATAGTATCTTTCAGGCTATCACCATCTGTCTCCTGAAACTGGGTTAGTAGCCCAAAGCAATTCAAAATAGTCCTCAGTGCCCCAAATGCAAGGTCTATCAGAGTAACCCTGTAGCTCATACCCATCTACAATACTAGTATCATCCACAGCAACCTTATTCTGCTCAGCAGAAGCCTAGCCTTCTGGCTCAGGCTTCCATTCTCTGTCCGTACACTCTTTGTTCTGTTCATACATACTACCTTAGTGCTGAAAGCCACTCCTGGTTGGCCTGAACAGAGGTGAGCCCTGCCCCATAGTACAGTACAACAGTACAGTACTCCTGATCCAAGGCCCTTAAGTGACAGTATCCTGGGATCTTCCCATCCCACTGTTAAATACCTGAGACCGCTGCCCCTCCTCTGGTTTTGGCCAGTTTTTGAGACTGTGCAGAAAGCAATGTCACTGGAACGGGGTCTTCTGGCAGCCAGTTGGTTTAATGGGACAGTACACTCATTACAGCCTTGTTTTCAGGACTTTTTTTTTGGTTTTGTTTTGTTTTTAAGTTTCAGCAAATGTGGTTCACACATTTCAGAACATGAGATTAAGATAATACATTTGTTTTGCTCATATTAAACAAATTCTGATAATACTTTCATTGAGAGTGCTAGTGCCTCCACACTTTGGAGCAAGGGCTTGAAAACTGGCTGGGAATGGATGCCCTGTGTGCCAAGGAGGTGCCTTTTGGTATTCCTGTAGAAAACATCCCACTTTTGGCCAAGTTCTATGTCTGTGAAATCTCACTTCACACATGTTCAGTAGAAACATGTGAGAGTTTGGCAGGTAAATCTCTGCATGAGGGGTTAGACAGGACTGGCACAAGGGAAGATTGCTGCAGACACATGCAGAAATGGCCAGGCTATGGGGCAATGGGGAGGAAAAGCCTCCGCCCACTAATGCACAGTCCGCTCCAGAGCCTGGAATGGAACTTGAGTGACCAGGATGCGTGTGGTCTTGCCCAGTGCTCAGAGCAGAAGACAAACCTAGTGGTCAGAGCAGGAGTCATTAGTGCAGAACTGGCACCCAGGGTCAGGGCCACTGTTGGAGCCAAGGGTCACAACTGAAGTCAGAAATCAGAGCCGAGGGTCAGGACCAGGTTACTTGGCATGAGGCAGGGGCCAAGACAGGAGCAGGTCTAGAACAACATTGGAACAAGCCAAGAGCAGGGCTGGGAACAAGCAGGAACTATTGCAGCTGTGGGGAAATGCTTTGGGCAACCACTGAATTGCTGCTGGGCTTAAGAGTTGGTCTGCTGACTCATCCCACAAATCAGGGGATGTAGTCAATCAGGCAGCCTACTACAGGCCAATTGTGCTTGTCAGGTTACTAGGAGACTGACTCTGCTGCAGGCCCTGATTCCTGACACCACAATTCCTGAGTTGCAACATTCCTCTGCTGTTAGCAAATGTCTGTGAAAACCACAGGCAGGATATGAGCCTCATTCCACTCTACTGGCTTACCCACATAAAGGATGACAATGTGCTAGTGCTATCAGTTATTCCATTAGCTCAACACAGAGAGGTTGTGTTGTGGATCTAAAGGTTCCAACACTGTTAATAAACCAAATAGGGGTCAGTATGATTTCACAAAATGGAAATTCTGTTTTTTCAGCTTGTTTTTTAAATAACCTAGGGAATTTCACACACACGCTATTAAAAGAACATTAAGGTTGCAAAGTCAAGCACTAAAAATTTAGGAAATGCCAGAATTAAGGTTGCCCACTCAACCTTAATTTGCCCCCACTCACCACCTTGTGCATATGCATTCTAGTCATCTCTAGTTACATGATCACATACAATTATTTCTACAAGACATCTGCCTCATTCAATGCACAGGCTGGACCATGCTCTGGAAGTGAGTCAGAGTTATATAGTGCAGGAGGTTGTTGTCTGTAGGACCCCAGCCTTATTTGTTGTTGAAGCTGGAATGTGTGTTGTAAATAAATGTATAAAGTTCTAACAGACTGCTGGAAGAGAAAGGATTGTTTCATGGTTAAAGCAGTCAAATAGTATCCTGGAGAACTGGATTCTACCCCTGCTACCATGCTGCCCTAACTCAGAAGCAGACATGAGAGGGAACTGTGACTCAGAGTCACAATTCTCTACCTGGTTGTCCCTTGCTCCAGGGAAGATATAATGGGCCATTGGTATAGTTCAGTAGCAGAGTCCTCACATCTCTCTGCTGGCTCAACTCTGAAGCAGCTCTGCTTCACCATTCCCACCCTCTTGGATGGAGGCTGTCTCCCTAGGCAGTTCTCTTTGATGCATACGGCCTACACAGGGCTTAAGTGAATGCTTTGTTCTCCCACTACTCCACTATATGACATTATATGGGCAGGTAGCTAGTGATTAAATGGGTCAGCTTTGTTCTTTTTAAAGGACATTCATCTAATACAGTAATTCCTCACTTAATGTCCTTCCACTTGATGTTGTTTCAAAGTTATGTCGCTGCCAAATTAGGGAACATGCTCATTTAGAGTTGTGCAACGCTCCCCTATAACATTGTTTGGCCGCCTACTCTGTGCACTGCTTGTAGTATCAGTCTACTCATCCCTGCCAAGGATGGTTTGGACCTGCTGCCTTGGCCTACCTCTGGGCTGCCCTCTGCAACCCCCAGTTCCTTTTAGCCCAATGCTAGGCCACAGCCTGGGTCTTTCCAGGCTGGATCTCCCTAACTCCTCTGCCTTTCCCTGCTTCACTCAGGTACCTTCTGTCTAGCTCCCTCGAGCCAAGCCCTTCTCCCTCTACTAGCAGAGGAAGACCATCTGCCCCTCTCTTCTCTGCCTTTATAGGGCCAGCTGAGTCTGTTTGGGGCGTGGCCCCAGCTGCAGCCACTTCCCCCCAATCAGCCCAGCCTAAAATCTGATTTCCCCAGCCATAGCACCCTCCGAGGGCTGTTTATAATCCTTCAGGGCAGGAGCAGGGGTCCACCCTGCTACAGGAGCCTATATAAGAAAAAGACCCCAAAATCAGGACTGTCCCTATAAAATTGGGACATCTGGTCACCCTATAACCAACCAACTCATTTTTGGTGTTACATCCCTTATGGGCTAATGCTGTTCAACAGAAACATTGATCTTACAGTCACACATTGCTAATCTAAAACAAGGGGATTTTTCAGTAGATTAAATTCTTCCCTCATTTACAGTAGTTTAAAACTGGAATAACTTCATTAAAATTAATGGAATTACAAGAGTGTAAAGCTAATATAAAATCAGAAGCCAGGTTGCTGGCCTCAGCAGAGTTACTCTGGATTTATACCACTACAATTGAGAGTGGAGTCTGATGAACTGCATCTACTCTTCTCCCTTCTTTTATGAAATTCCATCAAAGTTGGTGACTTCCTACTCATCTGAATCCCTGGAGCCACTCACTCTCTTCCTTTCTTCCCCCAAACAGTGTGAAATTTCTCTTCCTTGTGCACAGTTGCCACTTTTATAAACATATTTCATCCACTTGGCTTTCAAAATGGAAATGCTAAATTTTTCACCAAGGAAGTGCCCTGGGGGGGAGTTTTGCTCACACTTAACAATGGATGTCAGTTAATATTTGGACATGATTAATTAACAGTAAACCCTAAGGCAAACTTTGCTATTATGAAAATAAAACAATATTCCAGATTACATGATAGGCTGCCTATATGACAAAATTGCCCAGATGCTCTGTAGTCAGTAAATATTTGTCACACACTTATATACAGTTATTATTTTATAAATTGCATGTTCAGATAAATTATCTCTGTCTCTCAGACATAACAAACAGTCAGGTGTGCCATTACTCAGGTTAGTACTGGGCTATTTAAAACCCACGTGTTGTAAGGCTATGAGTACTCAAAAGGCTATTCAGTACTCTATACTCTTTCCTTACTCAAGGCAATGCTTCACTGACTTCCTATTAAAGTGCTGAGTTAACTTTACTATATATAGAAATAATGTTGGACCACTGATGTGAAGCCACCTCTGAGGGGGGACACAACAACTGTTTAAGTAAAGCTATGCTACACAACCCTTCAGGACAAAAAGTGAAGAATATTTTTTTTCCCAGTAGAAATCACAAGAGGAAGTTATGTAGGTATACTGGAGTTACCGAAGTTATAAATCAGTAAGGACAGTGAGGTAACAGAATGAACTCTGGTGCTACTGTGATGATAGATAGATGATTAAAAAGTTCTATTGGATTTTTAACAGCTAGATGTGGTCAGAACATCAATTTTATGTCTTATCTGAAAGATGCAGAAAGCTTACTAGCCCTTCATTATAAGAGGAAATTGTAAAATTGTCTTGCTTTATGAAATCAGGATTGTCAAGTTTTCTGGACTATCGAACATTGAAGATTATCAGCTTGAACCGCAAATCAATATATAAGCCCTGCTCTGTCACTATTTTCCAAATAGACTTTTCCCCCGCAAGGAGTCAAAGTTGGGGTAGTTGGACACATCATCTCTCCCTGAAGCAACAGGACAAACTTTGTTATTTGATACTGTCCACAGTCCTCCCCAGCTGTCATCAACTAAAACTTATATTTTCTTTGCTAGGGATTGTTTTTTTAACAAAAGGATTTGAGACAATAAAAAAATAACCTTCTATACAACAAAGAAACCAGAAACTCAAGATACATTTTAAGCCTTAGGAAATTGAGAAGCCAGAAAAACACAGCTAATTGGTAGAACACAACCTGTAGACTTTTAAATCTGACTTATTTTCGAAGTTGTGCAAACCCTCCCCACAACCTGGTTTGCCTACTTTAAAAAGTCCTGACTAATGTTCAGAGATGAGTTTGAAACAAAATACCCTTCACACCTAAGAACCCCTGAACTTTCGGAGGAGATCGAGTTCAATATTTGAACCTAAACTGGATCCAAATATTGAACCAGATCCTCATCTAGTATAAATCATCATAACTTTGTTGTCTCCCGTTGAGCTATGCCAATTGATACTGGAAGAGGATCTGGCCCTTTATGTCTAGAATAAGCCTAACTAAAACTCCAAAGGACAGATTCTGGATTATAATCTATCCCCTTTGCACCATCTGAGTGGTCTGAAGGGATTGATTTTTGACCACAAATGGTCAGACATACTTTTCCTTTGTTGAGGGCAACTCCACTGGCATACACCCAGCAGAGGTACCTCCTGCTCTCACTACCATGTCCCTCAACCTATTGTAGGAGTGTGCCAGAGTGGGAAGATGCAGGACAGGGTACCATGAAGTGGTGCTCCACTGTGCCAATACTCCACTGGTGTAAAATTCCTTAGGAACTTTGCAGCGATGGCATAAATTATAGTTTCCCTAGGCTGCTCTAATGTATGCCAGGGATGGACCGGCACAGGACCCACTTCTGTACTAAATGAAGCTCAGCTTCAGGAGACAGTGAAGACCAGAAGTCTGAGTACTTCCAGATTTTGTGATGCTCAAAATCCACAACTGAATGGTGTAACTCAGGTGTGCCACTAATCATGTCCAAATATGCTGTCACCTTGATCACAATGTATTTTAAAAAGACCTGAGACTGGAAGGAAAATACACAAAGCAGCTGTGTTTGCATCAGCTGGAGTTAATGAGAACGTGGCCACAGGTTTAAGAGCACAACCACAGTGGATAAAACATGCCTTGTTCTACTGATATGCTCCATCAGAAGAATTTCAGTTCTCAGTGCCCATCCCTGGATCTCAGAGGGCAGAAAAAAGCTGATCACATAGAATTACATTTCTAGGAGGGCTCTGCAGCTCATTAATTCCTAGCATGCAGGCTGGAACAGCCAGTGAGATGGGGACCCTTTGTATATCTTTACTACCTTTCATCCAGGGGTATGAAAGACACCCAAAAACATTAAGGACCATACAATCCCTTCTGCTGCCCAGTGCTTAGAAGATGAAAGCAGTGGAAATCCAAGGACCATGGTCCTCAAAACAGTTGATGAGAGGGGAGTTAACCTGTCATTGTCACTATTCCTTCCTCCAAACTCTGTGGACATACTGCCATTCAAACACTAGACCGAACAGGCAGAATACCACTTTGATGGCCAAAGAGCAGATCCCTCTCCCAAAGGGTTATGTTATGGTGGTGGGAAAACCTATGCCTGCAGATAGTGGGGAGCAGAGTGAGGGCAGCTGGCTTCAGCAGTGTTACTGAGCATGTTCAAACTTTGTGAGCACACTTGGTACAAGCCAAGCAGCAAATCTGCAGGAGTCACGTGAGCCCACATGGCCCCCATCATGTGTCACCGCTGATGGTGTTGTTAAGTTCTTTGAGGCATTTCCCCTTGCCCTCTGACATTACCTCCGTGTTGTATTAATTTAGCTTCAGCCAGCCGCTCAGATTCAGGTTGCTGACCTTGCTAGACACTGGGATCCTTGGGAGAGGCTGCTTGTCTAACCTGCTAGTCAATGGGCGTTACAGCCCCTCTGTGCACAATCCATGGAAAATATGAGCCAGTCCCCCCTTTCCCACTCACCCACACCCAACTAGAGAGCTGTAGCTCATGCTATTGCAATTCATGCTTTTAGCTCTTGAGCTCCCTGGTTCGATTCCTGATTTGTTGGCCAAATTAACAGCTGTCACACTTACATTTCCTGTGTAGAAGATGCAGAGCAGGATGCCATCTGTGTGGTACCAACATTTGAGTCCATTATGTCTCATGAAGATCTCTTTCCCAATGGCTTCATGAAAATCTTTGAGAAGATGGAGCGTTGCGGAAAAATCTGGAGACAAGAGGGGTAGTTGCTCATCAAGACTTTCTGGGACCAGTCTGAGAAGCATAAATATCCACAGCACACTTAAAGACCATAAAGGAAGAAACATTTTAAAAGGCCTATGAGATATCATTCAGAAGGAGAGAGACCTACTGACTCACCTGGTATAAGAAGCAGCCTTGAATTCTGCAACTATCTGAATCATAGAACCATAGTGTTAGAAGGAACCCCAAGGGTCATCTAATCTATCCCCCATCAAGATGCAAGATTTGCTGTGTCTAAACCGTCCAAGACAGATGATTATACAGCCTTATTTTGAAAACGTCCCATGAAAGAACTTCCATGACCATCTTAGACAGTCTGTTCCATTGTCCTACTGTTCTTACAGTTAGGAAGCTTTCCTGAGATGTAATATAAATCTGCTATACCCTAGTTTGAATCCATTCCTCTTTTCCTGCCCCCTGTGGCAAGAAAGAACAAGTTTTCTCCATCTTTTTATGGCAGCCTTTGAAGTATTTGAAGACTGCTATCATGTCCCCACCTTAATCTCCTCTTTTCCAAACTTAACGTACCCAGTTCTTTGAATCTTTGCTCATATGGCTTACATTCCATCCCTTTGATCATCTTTGTCACTCACCTCTGGATCATTTCTAGTTTCTCTACATCCCCTGTATACACTGGTGACCAAAACTGGACACAGTACTCCAGCTGAGGCCTAACCAGAGCCAGATAGAATGGTACTATCACCTCCCGTGACTTGCATGCTATGCTTCTGTTAATGCAACCTAAAATTGTGTTTGCTTTGTTGGGGACATGTGAAAGGCAGTTCTGAGTGCTCTTGTCTTCCATAACACAGTTCAATGTCCTGGCACACACCTCACCAGGATCCTTACCTAAGGGTACGTCCAGACTACTCGCTGTATCAGCAGTTAGCAATCGATTTATCGAGGATTGATATATCGCATCTTGTCTAGATGCAATATATCAATCCCCGAACGCGCTCCCCGTGGACTCCAGAACTCCACCAGAGTGAGCGGCGGTAGTGGAGTTGACAGGGGAGCCGCGGCTGTCGATCCCGTGCTGTGAGGACGGGAAGTAAGTCGGAATAAGATACGTCGACTTCAGCTACGGTATTCCCGTAGCTGAAGTTGCGTATCTTACATCGACATTCCACCCCTCCGCCCACTGTAGACCAGGCCTAGCTCTCAGGGATGGTGAATATTCGTGTTAGTTAATGCTTGTACAGCCCTTTGGACACATAAATGCTAAGTATTATTATAATTGAGTGCACGATGCATGTCTGAAAACCAACGAAGACAACCCAAACTTTTAATAAGTCATAAATCTAAATTTGTTGTTTGTGTTCAAAATGATCACAGGAGAAAAAAGTCACCCTGGGAAGCAAGCTATGGAATTCAAAACTCTCCAAATACAAATATAAACAAAAGGGGGACTTAAATGCCACCAAAGAGTGTTAACCATCTGAAATGTGTAAGATTTTAAGCTATTGCATAACATTGCCTTCAGCAACAAACCTTATCTAATCATATCAACTTAAAGCTTTGTGTTACAATTCCAAGCTGCTTCTGAGATAAACACAGTGTGTATGAAAGAGTGCACTCTGTACAGACTTTAGACCAAATCAGCTCTATGTGTGCTGAAAAATAACAGTTAAATTCACCAGTGTAAACCACAAATGAGAGAAGAACCTTGTGTGAGAGCTCTGAAGCTTGCTGGAGTAAAAATTCAACAGGAATAACTGAAACAACAGGATTAAGAAGAGAGTTGCTGTTATAAATAGGTGTGTGTGAGCGACCAAGTTTCGTAGATCATCTCAGAGTTTAGGGAATTTTCAGGTCCAGGATTTGGGTACTGGGTCCATCACAGAGCTAGGAACCGTTCAATGAGATGGTATTCAATAGCATAATAAGAAGCAGTCACAATGTACCAGCAGCCTAGTGATTGCAGATTGTTTTGTGGACATCATGACAGAGATGAGTTTTACAAAGGGCTATGAAGTTTGTCTGACCATCAGGCTTAACACAGATGTACTACAGCCCTTTTGATGGAAAAGATTAAATGCTATGGATCACCTACAACTGGTTATTTCATAAATAGTTTCTTGGCTGGAAACCACTTTAAGGGCACCAGGAGGTCACATATTCATCTGATCTGCTACTACAGTCACCTTTAAAAAAGTCTTCAGTTGTGCCTTTGGTAACGGTACTTCCTTACCTTCGGTGTTTGTTGTAAAAAGGGTATGTCTACACTGAGAACTAGGGGTGTGGTACGAGTAGACATACTCCTGCTAGCTCTCATCTGAGCTAGCGTGTTAAAAATAGCAGTGTAGTTGTAGTAGCACAGGAAGCGTCAACATGGGCTAGCTGGCCCGAGTATGTACCTACAGGGTCCAGCAGGTTTGTATTTGAGGCAGCTGCCTGTGCTGCCACTGCTGCTGCCCATTCTGCCATGGTTACACTACTATTTTTAGCATGAGAGCTCATGTGAGTATGTCTACCTGAGCTAGGAATCACACTCCTACTGCCAAGCGTTGACATAGCCTCAGTGTAGTAAAACCTAATGCATATATGGAGGTAACATTATCTGGGTAGCGAAGGCAAAATTGAAAAGATTTAAGGGTGGCTACTTTGAATTTTTATTGCAACCTATGCAGATGAGGGATTCACAGGAGATTCACAGGTGAAGCAAAATAGCTTTTTTAAGTGTTGAGGCATCAGAACTGAACCTATTCACAGGAAAGTTCTGTTTCAACAAATCTCCAGATTCCAAAAAAAGGTTGACTTTTTTTTCCTCTCAAAAAATGTTGAAACATCCCATTTTGACCTTTTCAAAATGAAAAGCTTTGTTTTCCAGTCCAAACAATTCTGTGTTTTGAAATTTTAGTTAATGTATAGCAAATAAATAATTTAAAGGGTCAAAATCAAAATGAAATGTTCTGAAGTTATCAAAATAAAAAGATTCAATTCACTCAATCCAAAAAATCTGGATTATTTATTTGTGAGAATTTTTGAGGTTTTGACTTTTTGTCCCAGTTCAGAATGGGAAAAAAATTTAAAATCCTGAAAACTCTCACAGGAGGGGGAAATCTTTTCCCATCCAGTTCTATTCACAGTAGATATCATGTCACATGCTTTAGAGGTGCTGCTCCTTTTCCATTTTCAAGTGTGTGCGGACAGTCTGGAAAACACATGAAAGGACTAAAAAAGATAAAGATAAGGAAGAAGAACGCTAGCTTTTCCTGCTCCTTTCTCTCTGCTAATCTCAGTTTCTTGGGCTCTTGGCTTCTTTGTTTTCACAGCCCATTGCCATTCACTGCTTTCCCTTTACTGGGTGTTTTGACATTGTCACCAGGTGTCCCTCCGCCCTTCCATCAATGAACACTTAGGTAGCAGATGGTATAAATGGCCTAGCAATAATTTGCTGGATCAGTGCTGGATTACCTACTTGTCTGGTGTTTGCACCAATGACTGAACAGAGCTAGTGATAATGGCAGGGGGTAGTGGGAAAGATACTGGACTTGCAGATCTAAATTTTCAAAGTAGCAGGTAGCCCCTCTGACATCAACGCAAGATTCTCAGCTATAATCATTGCTCATCTCTTGGAAAATTTAATCCAAAGGGGATTTTCAGGGTCAATTAGGAGGATAAACTATTTCTGTAACCTCTGTGTTTTCTGTGGAAATAGAGAATTGTAAGGCACCTTCAGAATTAATAATATGAATAATGACAGTGTTTTACAATTAGAGATCATCCTTTACTTCCAAAAACACCTGTAATGTTTCATAAATTATCCACATACACAACCATTGAAATAGGTGAAATGCAATAACCAGACAGTACATAATACAATACAGGCATTTTTTATTTACTCTGTGGACTCAAGCTATAAAGTTTGAATCCAGATAGTTTGAAGTTGTTCACATGCAGAGTTTTGCTGTCAGCTCTTATAGAGTTAGAGGCCAGTTGCAAAGTTTCAGTGCAAACTTCCCTAAAGTTTAGGGATGTTTGGATCCAGGGTTTTGGTGCCATTTCTAATAACTGAAAAAGAAGTGTGGACCAAGAGATTGGATGACAGTAGCTCCTGAATTTTAATCTTGGCTCTCATGCTGGCTTTCTCTTGAGTTTTGGGCAAATTACTTAATCTGATTGCCTCAATTTTCCCACTTCTAAATTGAAGATAATATCTATATCGCTGGGGTTTTGTAAAGATTAATTAACTAATCACTGTAAGTCAGTTTAGAGTTGGAAAGGTTTATATATAAATGTAGAGTTTGGCACTAAATACACACAAAAGGTATATGACTATTTCCTTTTATTTGCATGTTAAGGATAAATAGTGACTTTCTGGAATCGACGCTATGCTGCAATTTTGAAACAAGTGAAATTAAACCCCCTGTTCTAGGGAATGCAGGCTATACCTCTCAGATGTCCCTCATTTCATTTCAGTTCCAAAATTATCTGCAGCTTTGATGTCCCCTCACTTTAATAGTTGAAAATTATTTACATCAAAAGACTCCGAAAACTAAAATTACTGACATGAAAGGAATGAATCTAACACCAGTGTAAGTGTCCAGAATGATTTTCCTGTCCTATGTTGCTCATTTTGGATCTTAGTCAGACATCGCATTTTATGGCTGGGCCTTGGCAGATTGAAAGGGATGATGCTCATCCTGCTGGGCAGAGTTCTTTCACCACTATGAGCCTCATGGGCACATCCAGGAAAATAAAGGAAAGGATAAAGAAGGAGGTAGCAAACTGACTGCTCTTTGAGTCCTTGAACTGCATGAATTGTTCTTCGGGTTCGCAACCAATACTGATACCACAGTGTCCTCCAGGACCTGATATTCTTAATGGGTGGCAGAGTGACATTGGGCAGAGGAGAATGGTAGAAGAGCTTGGTAACATGTCTCTCTCTCTCTCTACATCAGTTCTGAGTCCATAATCAATGAGAGCTTGCACAGCCCAAAGGTGTAGGAGCTCTGAGACAGTGACTACAATTAAATTTCCTTGCACAGTGGCTGCAGCCCCATCACAACTGTAATGCAGTTGAAGAGGCACACTCTAGTGCAGCTCACTAGGGTGAACACAACTAGGAAACACGTACTAAAACATAGGTTTTAGAGATGGAAAAGACTCCTTAAGAATTTTAGCTCATGCAACTCTACAAGATCTTCTTTTAGCATATTTTATCATGACAAAGCACTTCAGGGGCTGAAAAATATGGACCAGATTATTTTAACAATTTATGATCATAACTACATATGCAATTACTGCACTCACAACTGCAGTGATTAAATGGATACATGACTACTAAAGAATCTAGCCAGCTGTTTGGAGTTGTCCCAGATTGTACATGTAATCCTGAGAACAGCGTAGAGAAATGATGTAATTCTGAAAATCTAGCCCTGAAATTCTTTCTTGAGTTAATCCTTCCTTCTAATTAAACTTCAAAGGAAATGATGTAAAGGTATTTTCTCCTTGTAATAACTGCCAACCCACCTCCTTGTTTCATTGAATTTTAACCACTCAAAAGATCTTTAAAGGCTTCCTCTGTAAATAATATCTGAATAGGACTGATTTGCACACAATCTAATTCTTATGTTTAGTTGCTGCTTTTAAGCCTGCACTGCAGTAATTTCCCTTTTAGAGAGGGAGGATGACCTTGTAGTTAAGTCTCTGAGTTGGGTTTTGGGGATTCTGGCCTCCATTCCCCAGCTTTGCCTCAGACTTCCTGTGTGACATCTGTAAAATGGGGATACCAAAATGTTCCTATCTCCAATCATTTGTCTGTCTTCCTTATTTAGACTGTATATAGTGCTGGTCATAAATGTAAATATTCATTGGAGCAGGGACTTGTACCCGACCTCCTAGATGAGTGCCTAACCATCAACCTACAAGTTATTTGCATGCTCACTCTGGCCCAATATTTTATACAATGTGTGGAACAGCTTCAGCAAGAGAGTTCATCCCAGAACACCATATAGCCCAGTGGTTAAGCTATTCACCAGGGAGATGAGAGACCTAGATTTAATCTAATTCCTATTTTTAAGAAAAGGAAAAATAGTGATCCAAATAACTACAGGCCTGTTAGTTTGACATCTGTAGTATGTAAGGTCTTGGAAAAGATTTTGAAGGAGAAAGTAGTTAAGGACATTGAGGTCAATGGTAATTGGGACAAAATACAACATGGTTTTACAAAAGGTAGATCATGCCAAACCAACCTGATCTCCTTCTTTGAGAAGGTAACAGATTTTTTAGACAAAGGAAATGCAATGATCTAATTTACCTAGATTTCAGTAAGACACTCAATACGGTTCCACATGGGGAATTATTAGCTAAATGAAAAAGATGGGATCAATATGAAATTGAAAGGTGGATAAGAAACTGGTTAAAGGGGAGACTACAACAGGTCGTACTGAAAGGTGAACTGTCAGGCTGGAAGGAGATTACTAGGGGAGTTCCTCAGGATCGGTTTTGGGACCAATCTTATTTAATCTTTTTATTACTGACCTTGGCACGAAAAGTGGAATGTGTTAATAAAGTTTGCAGATGACACAAAGCGGGCTATGCTAACACAGAGAAGGACCTAGATATCATACAGGAAGATCTGGATGACCTTGTAACTGGAGTAATAGTAATAGGATTGAAATTTAATAGTGAAAAGTGCAAGGTCATGCATTTAGGGAGTGTAGTGAGACGCTCTGGCTCCCAGATGCACCTAAGAGGGCCGAGCAACTGACGCCGCCAGAGTGGGCGGAGCCACTGCTGCCAGTTCCCACCCCCGGAATCAAGGGGCGGGACAGGAAGTATAAAAGCTCCCTTGGTGTTCACTTGGAGGCAGGCCGCCAAAGAGACCAGACGCGGGTGGCTGAGCTCCTGTCGGCGTGAGCTCCCCGTGCCCGGTATCCTGAGGAGCTGTCTGAGCTTCCCTGTGCACAGTATCCTGAGGAGGACTGGCTGAGCCTGCCGTGCGGGTATCCTGAGGAGGACTGGCCGAGCCTGCTCTGTGCCTAGTATCCTGAGGAGCTGCCTGAGCTTCCCTGTGCTGGCATCCTGAGGAACCCATGGTCTGGGACCCACCAGAAGACCGCTTGTGACACAGTATCAGATGGGGGAGGTCGGAAGTGGCCAGGGGTAGCCGACCCCTGGTTTGGCTCCGAAGAGCCTGAACCGATGTCAGTGTGCTGCAGCCAGGATCCCACTGACAGCACCGAGTCTTTTGCCACTGTTAGGGCCCCGGGCTGGAACGCAGTGGAGTGGGAGGGCCTGCGTTCCCCTGCCACCCTTCCAAGGGTGGCAGACTCCCCCTCCTGCTGGCCTGAGGAGGCCTTCATATAGACTTCTGTGTGAACTGCTTAGTGCCCCGCCTGACTCAGGGGCTGGGCTTTATAGACTATTTGTTTGCTCAGCCCCTTCTGAAGGAGCTGAGCCTGGAACTGCTTAGTGCCCTGCCCTGACCCAGGGCCTGAGCTTTATAAACTATTTGTTTGCTCAGCCCCTGCTGAAGGAGCTGAGCTCTGAACTGCTTAGTGCCCCGCCCTGCCCCAGGGCCTGGGCTTAGAGACTATTTGTTGGCCCTACCCCTGCTGAGGGGTCTGAACCCTGACCTATTTTGCTGTGTAGTGAGGCGCCCTGGCTCCCAGCTGCGCTTGAGAGGGCCGAGTCCCAACGCCGGAAGTTTACATGTGGTGTCTTCTCAGAGTTCGGCCCAGGATGGGCGGCAAGCTCTCGACTCAGTGAGAAGGGGGCTGTAGGGGAGAGACTCCCCTCCAGGAGATGGATCTGTCCAGCTCCTTGCCCTCATGACGAGAATCAAGAACGACAGCAAGCGCCCCAGTCATGGCAGCAGCAGGAGCAGCAGGCTGCCCACTCCAACAGCAACAGCAACTTGTCGAGCAGCTGGGACCAGCAGCACCATGCTCAAGAGCTGATCACCCAACACAAGGAGTTCCAATGCCAATGCATCCAGCAGCTTGCGGCAGGTCGGTCTGCGCCAGAGGGACCCCAGCCGGGGGGCACGGATGGGCCCGCGGCCCAGTCCTACGATCCGGCTGATGAAAATGGCCCTGGAGACGACCCCGAAGCCTTCCTCGTCACGTTCGAGCGAGAGGCGGTCGTCGCAGGGTGGGCCCATGACCAGTGGACTGCCATCCTGGCCCCTACCTGACATGGGCCGCTCAGGCAGTCTATCGAGGCCTGTCGGCAGAGGCAGCCCAGGATTACAACCAGGTGAAGGCCATGGTCCTAGACGCCCTAGATGTAAGTCGGAGACGTTCCGACAGCGATTTAGAAGCCTGGCCTACCCCATCGGGCCGGCCCTATGTGGCCCAGGATCTCCGTGAGACCTGCAAGCTCTGGTTGCAGCCAGAATGCAGGACGGCGAGGAGCTAATGGAGCAAGTGGTGCTGGAGCAGTTCACCACATCCTCCCGTGGGGAAGGACCTGGGTACTCCGCCATCGGCCTGCGACCTTGGCTGCCACTGTCTCCGGATGGAGGACTTCCTCGCGGCTGAAGCACCAGTGGGCCCAGCAGTTCGAGCAGTGACCGGGGGCAGAGCGCCCTAGCTCCGAGAAGAAGACGGCACCCCAGCCGGTGACGCCGAGTTGCATATCGGGGGCGGAGGCCCGGGACCCATACCCCGGCGGCCCCTGGGCGATCCACTCGGACCCCGACTCCAACAATGCGGGGGGCCCAGAACCCTCCAGGGGCATCCCCGGGACCAACCTCGGTCCGGACGAACAGACCTGGGCCCTGCTTTTCCTGTGGGTGTATGGCCATCTACAGTGGGACTGCCCCAGACTCGAGTGCACTTTTGGCCAGGTCTGTTCAGGGGAAGCCATGCCTGTTATCCCAGGCCGCGAAGACACCCTGCCCGTGATGGTTGAGGGGTACCTGACAACGGCCCTCCTCAACTCGGGCTGTGGACAGACGTTGATCCGGCAACTCTTGGGTCTGCCGGCTGATGCCCGCTTGGGAGAAATCCGGCTACAGTGCATCCACGGGGACATCCAACCTTACCCCAGCACCCGGACCCAACTGACAATTGATGGAGTCACCTGCTCGATTGTGGTGGGGCTGGCTCCGTGGCTGGCATATCCGGTGATCCTGGGCTGGGACTGGCCTGAGTTTCCCGCAGTCCTACACCGCCACACCGGGGGGAGGGGGCCCGGAGCCCATGCCAGCCTTGGAGGGGGAGACCCCAGAAGCCGAGGAAGAAGAGCCGGAGGCACTCGACCTTGCCGACCGGCCGGGAGGAGTGGAGGACACCTCCCCGGGAGGGGTGGAGGATCCCTCGGCCCCCACGGATTTTTGCCGAAACCAAAGGGCCGACTCCACACTCAAGCAGACTTATGAACAACTGGCCGCCGTGGATGGAACCATCCTCGATCCCGGCTGAGCAGTACAGTGGCCGCATTTTGAGCTGAGACGAGAACGTCTGTATCGGGTTGAGCGGGACCCACACATTGGGGAGCCCCAGACCCAACTCCTCGTGCCCTGATGTCATCGGCGAGCGGTCCTGAAGCTGGCCCATGACGTCCCAGCAGCCGGACACCTTGGTCACGACAAGACATTGGCCCAGATACTGAGGCGCTTCTTTTGGCCGGGTGTATATCAGGAGGTAAAACAGTACTGCAACTCCTGCCCAGAGTGCCAGCTGGTGGCCCCAGCATGAACTCCCAAGGCGCCCCTAGTGCCCATGCCCATAATCGAGACTCCATTCGAGCGCATGGCTATGGATCTAGTGGGGCCCCTCCCCAAGAGCATTGCGGGGTTCCAGTACATCCTGGTTATGTTGAACTATGCCACCTGGTTCCCCAAGGCGATTCCCCTGCGAAACATCACAGCTCGCACTATCGCAGGGGAATTGATGAAGGTCTTCGCCCGCGTCAGCCTGCCCCGAGAGATCCTCACGGACCAGGGGACTAATTTCACCTCGCAATTACTACGCCAAGTGTGTGAACTCCTGGGTATCAAACAACTGCGGATGTCGATATACCATCCCCAGATCGATGGATTGGTCGAGAGATTCAATCGGACTCTAAAGGACATGCTGCGCAGATTCCCCCAGCAGGACCTCCGCTGGTGGGACCAGCTACTCCCACCCTTACTTTTAGCGGTACGAGAGGTCCCCCAATTATCGACCAAATTTTCTCCATTTGAACTATTGTACGGCCGCCGGCCCCGGGGCCTCTTGGATCTAATACGGGAAACCTTGGAGCAAACCTCATCCCCTGCCCAAGGCCTTTTGAAGTACGTGATCCAGCTGCAGGAGCGTCTGAGGCAGGCGGGGGCCCTGGCCTGAGAGAATTTGAAAGCCGCCCAAGAAACACAGGCCCAGAGCTACAATTGGGACTCACAGACCCGTGACTTTCAACCCGGGGACTGGGTCCTTCTCCTTCTTCCCTCCAATGAGTCCAAGCTCCTGGCTCGGTGGCAATGACCGTATGAGGTGGTTAGGAAAGTAGGACCAGTCACCTATGAGATCAACCAGCGCGACCGGCGAAAGAAGCGACAGCGATACCACATTAACCTTCTCAAGCCCTGGCAGGAACGAGAAGGTCTTCTGATTAACCTACCCGCCAGAACCTGGGCTAGGACCCCAGATAACCCACACCGAGGACCCGGAGGGGCCCCAACTTGGAGAGACACTGACGGAGGCCCAGCTTAAGCAAACCCGATGCCTTCCACAAGCATTCTCCTGCACTTTCATGGCCCAGCCGGGATACACCACCCTGGTACACCATAGGATTCAGACGGAGCCTGGAGTGGTGGTTTGGGGCGCGACCCGGCCCCTGCCCTATCATAGGAGGCGGGTCGTTGACGAGGAGGTACGGAATATGTTAGACTTGGGGGTGATTGAACCCTCGCAGAGCGAGTGGTGTAGCCCGTGGTGCTGGTCCCGAAGCCCGATGGCTCCCAACGTTTCTGCATCGACGTCAGGCACATCAATGCCATCTCCAAATTCGATGCCTACCCCATGCCCCAGATAGACGACTAGGAGAGGCCCGGTATATTACTACCCTGGATTTAAGTAAGGGTTACTGGCAGATCCCCCTCAATCCAACTTCCAGGGAGAAGATCGCCTTCACCACTCCGACGGACTTCTATCAATTTACCCGGATGCCCTTCAGCCTCCATGGGGCCCCAGCCACATCCCAGTGCCTGATAGACCACCTCCTCCGGCCGCACCAGGAGTACGCAGCGGCCTATCTGGACGACGTGGTCATCTACAGCCACCACTGGGAGAGCCACTTAGAGCGGGTAGCAGCCTTCCTGAGGTCCTCGCGGGCGGCCGGGTTAACAGCCAACCCTAAGAAGTGCCGCATTGGCTGGCAAGAGACCATCTACCTGGGGTACACCATCGGAAATGGACAGGTGAAACCCCTCGTGGACAAGTTTCAGGCTGTTGCAGCCTGTCCCCTGCCAACCATGAAACGCCAAGTACGTCAGTTCTTAGGGCTGGCCAGGTATTATCGGCGGTTCATTCCCCAGTTCGCAGTGATTGCCGCTCCCTTGACGGGGCTCCTAACCAAGGACAGCCGTGACAAGTAAATGGACCCGATGTGACGAGGCTTCAAATACCTTAAGGGCAGGTCGCGCCGAAGCCAGTCGGTAATAGCCCCGATTTTAGTCAGCATCATCTAAGATGGAGCCTTGAGGTGGGGTCGGGGCGCTTCTCAAGAGTGGCGGGGAGAGCATCCGGTCCTCTACATCAGCCGGGAAGCCGTTTCCGAGAGGAATATGCCGTGGTTGCCAAGAAGCCTTTGCGGTGAGTGGGCTGCGACGCCACTGTGGGTACTACCCTTGACGCCTGTCACTTGGTCACAACCAAACGCTCAGTGGTTTGATGCATGAAGGCAATAACATGCGTGCGCAATGGACTGCGCGCAGCCCTATGCTTCACCTAGCCATAAGGCGGCAGATCATGCAAACGTACAGATTCCTTTTCCCATGGGGGGTATGGAGGGATCTGGCGTCCGCTGCACGGAGCAGCCTGGGGGGGCGTTTGCAGTGAGGAGCCTGGTCCCACTGGAGCCTGAAGTAGGCGCCGAGCAAGCTACGCACAGATGGGCAGAGACCACCCCGCAGTTCCCAGGCGCCCCCCCCCCGGAAGTCAAGGCGGCGGACAGGAAGTATAGCGTCGCCTTGGCTGCGTCACTTGGAGGCCCAAAGAAGAGACCAGACGCGGTGCATGACTCATTGTCGGCGGAGCTTCCCGTGGCAGTAGCCTGAGGAGATGGGAGCTGCCCGACCGGCCCAGATCCTGAGAGATGCCTTGAGCTTCCCCCGTGCTGGATCCGTGAGGAACCCTGTCTGGGCCCATGAAGACGCTGGTGAGACACATGGTACCGCAGATCAGGGGAGGTCGGAGTGGCTCAGGGTAATGACCGGGTTTGCCCCGAAGAGCTGAACGATGTCAGTGTCTGAGCCAGGGATCCCACTGACAGCTAAAAAACGATCTTGCCAGTTAGGGCCCCGGGCTGGAGAGTGGAAGTGGAGGCCCTGCGTGCCATGCCATCCTTCCAAGGGTGCAGATCTCACCTCCCGTGGCCTGAGGAGGCCTTCATATAGACTTAACGTGTGAACGTATGCCCGCTGACTCAGGGCTGGGCTTATTTAGACTATTTTGTTGGTCAGCCCTCTGAAAGGAGCTGAGCTGAACTGTATGCCTGCCTCTGACCAGGGCTGGCTTAGAGACTATTTCGCTGGCCTGACCCCTGCGGAGGGGTCTGAACCCGAAATATTTGCTGTGTAGTGAGGCGCCCTGCTCCCAGCTCGCCGAGAGGCGAGCCCAACGGCCGGATGGTAATGGGAGAAAACAGAATTAGTTATAAATTGGGGACAACTAGTTGAAGTAACAGAGGAGGAGAAGGATCTTGGAGCTAGGTTGATCACCGGATGACATGACCCAATGGTGAAGACCATTGGAAAAAGCAATGCGGTTTAAAGATGCATCAGTGATCGGTATGCAGCAAAGAGAAGGAGTATGATGTACGTGATACAAGGCACTGTGAGACCTCGATCTGGATACTGTGTGCAGTTGGGTCGCCATGTTAGACGGATGAATTAAAATGAACAAGTAAGATGAAGGGCTACTGGATGATCCGAGGATGGTTGATGAAAGGAGACTTCGAAGAGCTTGGCTTGTTAGCCTAACCAAAGAGGGTGGAGGGGGGAATGATTGCTTTTTATAAATAATTCAGAGGGATAAATATTAGGTTGAGAAGAGGATTATGTTAAGCTTAGAACCAATGTGGACACATCAGGGTCAAGAACAAATGGATATAAATGGACACTTAGGAAGTTAGACTGAAATTAGACAAAGGTTCTAACCATTAGAGGAGTGAGCTGGAATAGCTTTTCAAAGGGGAGTAATGGGCACAAAAGACATATCGGCTTAACACTAAGCTTGATAAATTTAATGGAGGGTGATGTATGATGGGATAGCAATTTTGGCAATTAATTGGCACTGTTTTGATTATCAGCTGGTAAGTATGCCCAGTGGTCGTGATGGAATGTTAGATGGGTGGGATGAGTTGCGACAGAGAATCCATTCCTGGGTGCTGGCGGGAGTCTTGCCCATAGCTGAGGTTTAACTGATACCATCTTGGGGTCGAGAAGGAATTTCCTCAGGGCAGATTGGCAGGGGCCTGGAGGTTTTTGCCTTCTCTGCAGCAGGGCATGGGCACTTGCTGGAGGATCGCTGGACTCAGTCTTCAAACACAATGGAGGATCAATAACTAAGACCTAACGTTAGGTGGTTTTTTAGCAGGAGTGGGTGGGTTGAGATTCTGTGGCCTGCATTGTGCAGAGTCAGACAGACATACTGGTCCTCGACCTAAAGTCATGAGTGAATTTAAGTCCCTGCTCATAGACTCATAGACCGTTAGGTAAAGGACAAATATGTCACAGTCTGACCTCGCTGCGGAAGGCAGCAAGAACCTACCATCCACTTATAAAACCCCAACCATGACTGAGTATGAAGTCCTCAACGTGTGGTTTGTAAGAACTCAACTGGCAGAGAATCCACCAGCAAGCGACCCATGCCCCATGCTTCTGAATCAGGCAGAACATGGATGTGAACCTGATTTGGCCACATCCTACTTGAGTGCCCTAAGAGCTGAGCTATTGTGTATAGGATACAGTAGCTACTGATGTATCTCCAGAATACAGAACATCCCCTCATATCTCCCTGTCACAAGTAGTGTGACTCGCATGCACGGAGGTCACGCCACATGGAGGATGCCATTTTGCAGAACATTCTGCCCCCTGGCGTGAGCTCACACACATTGTGCAGAAGAGTTCATGCTGCCAGGGGAGGGGAGCTGCAGAATGGCATCCTCTGTGCATGATACTGGACAAAACCTAGTCGGTTTTGTCTCAGTACTGGATAGGGGACAAACCATACAAAAAACAGGACTGTCCAGCATAAAACCCAATGAATGACCTGCTTAGTATGAGGGAGAGGGGTTCCACCACCATCTCAAGTGCCCTTTGTGCAGGGTAGGTGTGGCTCTGAGAAAGTCTATGGGATTGAGCCTCATGGGCAAAACAGGCAGGGGAAACCTAGTCTGAGGATCCCATCTGGGCTTGTGTACTGAGAGGCTTTGTGGTGTTAAGACTGATGCAGCTTTGCACATACCCATTGGTAGAAATATGAGTGTTTAGGGGGCTTACTGGTGGCAACTCACATGCCTAGGAAATTTAGGTGCCTACTAGGTTAGATGGCAATTGAGCAAGAGTTTTGAGGATCTAAAGTTTGGACTTAAGTGGCAGTTAGGGGCCCAAATCCTTTGTGGATCTAGCCCTAAGTGACTTTGCTCAGTTCACACAGAAAGTGTGTGGAAAAGCAGGGGATTGAACTGCAGCTTCCCAAATCCTAGGCTAGTATTCAACACAGAGGACAATCCTTCCACTCCAACACAGAGCCTGATCATGGGTGGGGCCTCTAGATGGAACTGCAGTACAAATACTAAAGAACTATAATTTCCCCTTTTGTTATTTCTCACTAATTAAAATACATCAAGTAAACCCTGGGTTTTTCCATACTGTGAGAATTTTCAAGATTTTGACAAATTTTCCCATCCCATCTTGGCTGACAAGTTGAAATCTCAAATAATTCTGTGAAACAAAAAATCCAAAAAAAATTTAATTTAAAAACATTTCATCTCAGTTCTGCCTTTTAAAAAAATATATTTTACTATAAATTAACTTAGCTTTCTAATAGAAATATCATTTTGAACCAAAACGCAGAGTTTTTTTCTCTTTTGAAAATATCAAAACAGGATTTTTTTTGACAGTCTGTTATCAAAATTTGTTTGAAACAGGAAATTCATCAAAACCAACCCTTTCCCACAGAGAAGTTTTAGCTTTGAGGAAGCAGCATTTTTCAAAGAAAAAACGGCTTGTTGAAAAATTCCTGGCCAGCTCTAATAATGAATCAAGTGCTACTCTCAGTGACACTGGTATATGTGTGGAGTTATATACGAATGTGTGGAGGTGGCTGCAAAGACCAAAGCACACTAGCAGATAGTGATGCCTGTGCCTCTTACCAGGTCTCCTTGCACTCTGCTCACACCAACAGACAATAGTAACTGTATGTTTCTTTATATGTCTCATGAGAAATACAACAGGACATTTGAGACTCTGTAGATTATTTGGGCTGGTGAATAAGTTCAGTGGTACATATTGTGATGGGGCAAGGCCAGATGGCTACAGTAAAGTACTGATAAACAGGTATGTTAGCCCCAGGCGAAACAAATCCCTAGTACCCTGGTAATCAAATGGCAGTTGCTCCAGGTTAATCAAGGCACCTGGAGCCAATTAAGATCTTTCTAGAAGGCAGTAGAGATAGCTACTTTAATTAGAACACCTGCAGCCAATCAAGGCAGGCTAATCAGGGCACCTGGGTTTAAAAAGGAGCTCACTCCAGTCAGGCAGGGAGGAGCCAGAGGAGAAGGAGCGTGTGTGAGGAGCTGGGAGCAAGAAGGCAAGGAGCTGAGAGTGAGAGAGTGTACTGCTGGAGGATTGAGGAAGACAAGCGTTATCAGACACCAGGAGCAAGGTCCTGTGGTGAGGATAAAGAAGGTGTTTGGAGGAGGCCATGGGGAAGTAGCCCAGGGAATTGTAGCTGTCAGGCAGCTGTTACAGGAGGCACTATAGACAGCTGCGATCCACAGGGCCCTGGGCTGATACCTGGAGTAGAGGGCAGGCCTGGATTCCCCCCAAACCTCCCAACTCCTGATCAGACGCAGGAGGAGCTGACCCAGACTGTGGGTTCCACAAGAGGGGAAGATCACTGAGGTGAACTAATCCCCCAATAAGCGCAGGACCCACCAAGGTAGAGGAGGAACTTAGTCACTGTATCTTATTATATTGTGTCCTCCATTTAAGAATATAAATGTAATTCTACTAAGAATATTCTACCAGATAAATGTCCAGGAAATGCTGCTGCTTCTTTAAAATATATAAACCTTTTAATCTGACATGTTTAATATCGAAGTATTACAAGAGAAGGGACTGCCATGCTCTATAGTTGGTTTTTTTTACTATTATTTTCGTTCCCCACATCTCCTCATTTTGTGTTTGGTTGATTGTGTGTGTATGTCTGTAAGGTGCATACATCCAACAAAGTGGGTATTCACCCACGAAAGCTCATGCTCCAATACATCTGTTAGTCTATAAGGTGCCACAGGACTCTTCGCTGCTTTTACAGATCCAGACTAACATGCCTACCCCTCTGATATTTTGCAACAGTGTAACTAATAAGTTGATGGATGTGTATACATACAACTGCCCTCTACAATGTAGAAGCAGAACTGTTTAGCTGTGGTTCATAGCAGATACAGATGCCAATGAATAGAGACCCTCTTCTAGCTCAAATGGAAAGGATAGTGCTGCTGAAACAAAGATCTGATTTCTATGCCCAATGAAAAGCTATTGGCTGTGGTGTGTAACATATTGACATCCATTAGGTTCTATGACAGGGGTAGGCAACCTATGGCACACGTGCCAAAGGCGGCATGTGAGCTGATTTTCTGTGGCACTCACACTGCCCGGGTCCTGGCCACCGGTCCGGGGGGCTCTGCATTTTAATTTAATTTTAAATGAAGCTTCTCAAACATTTTAAAAACCTTATTTACTTTACATACAACAATAGTTTAGTTATATATTATAGACTTATAGGAAGAGACTCTAAAAATGTTAAAATGTCTTACTGGCATGTGAAACTTTAAATTAGAGTGAATAAATGAAGACTCAGCACACCACTTCTGAAAGGTTGCCGACCCCTGTTCTATGTGGTCATTAATACATTACAGTATTGGCAGCAAGCTGGGGGCAAGGACTGTATTTTTATTATCCACATACTGTGCTTAGCACAATAAGACCTAGAACCTTAATAGGTATCTCTAACAGCCATCACAATAATAAATAAGAATAAGAATAATAACAATAATAAAATAACAATATTCAAATACATTTTCTGGTATCCAAGGGAAATAGAAAGGCATGGTGACATTTATATTAATTTAGTACTTACAAAGTGTTTTGCAAGCTGGAAAGCTCTATCCAAATACAATCCTTATAATTTCACTTTCCTCATTTAGTAGGTATTCTTACCTAATTATTATTATTTTGTTGTTAACTCTGAAATAATTATTTAATATAAGAGAGTTCCCACCAAGAACAATGATGAGATGAAATCTGCTCTGGGGAAAAAACATCTACACTGTAATTTTTCCTTTTTCCAGAGAAGTCAGGCATTCTGCATGCTGTTTTCACAACTGCAAAATATTGGTATTTGCAAAGCAAAAAGCACATAGTGAGAACACTGAATTCCCCTCCCTCGTCAGTCTAAACCACACAAAACAGCCAGTCATTTCCTCTCTGCCAACTGATTATGCAGCCATGTTGTTTGAAAGCTTGCATAATTTACATTAGCATGCCTAAGATCTCAGGTGACTATGCCTTTGAGGCCAGCATGGTAGCCCCAGTGGACCTAGATTTGATATTCCTCCCAGTATCTGACCCTTTTTTCCTTGTTAATTACAGGCAGACTTTTCTGGCCTGGGCCCGGATCTGCACCTGTTTCCCATCTCTGAGCAGCTGCTAATTAGGCTGCAAATGGCGGGGCTAGGCAGAGCAGGCCTCACATGCTTCAGCAGTCTATTGATCAGATTGGCATGCCATGCATATAATAATTATTATCTGCTGAGCCCACTTTCCAAAATAAAAGCCACTCATTAAGCAACATACTATTGAATTAAAAATTGCATTCCATGTAATACCAACTACACATAGCATAGTCATGGACTATGAAAGGGCAGAGGATGGATTCTTGTTTCATAACTCAGAACCACATTTTGGTAGTTGTGTATCAATGCAGGATTTTTCATGAAACAGCACGGATGCAAACACTCACTCTTAAAATCTAGCACCAAATCATATGGTGCTGGGTGTTTTTTATTTGCTCTCTTTGCAATGTGTTTCTCTCTTTGTTTGAGGAAGGGGACATCTTCTGAACAGTTTCTGTAAAGACTTACCTTTGAATGATCCAGAAGGTTGCTTTCTGAGGATTGGTACCTTTTCTTATCGAAAAGCAGAAAGCTGCACAAATCCTGAGGAAATTCACATATAGAACCAGAATATTTAATTCCACACCAGTGGGCCAGATTTTCAGTGGGTGTGATTCAGTGTAGTACCATTAAAATAAATGGAGCTACTCTGATTTCTGCCAGCTCAGAATATGGCTTCTGTATACCTGTCTGAAGTGAATGCAGTCTGGAAAAAAGAAGAATTCTGCAAATACATGTTGAATTCAGAAGCAAATTCCAATTTGACAGTAGCATTAATGCATAGTAATATTAATTAATTATACCCAGTTAAGATCAGAAGCCCAATGAAGCAGTAAGCAGAGAGGAAGCATGGTCCAGGGATTCGTGTGCTCATGTGGGACTTGGAAGACCCAGATTCATTCCCCTGTTTTGCCACAGACTTCGTGTGTAAACTTGGGCAAGTCACTTAGCCTCTCTGTCCCAGATCGACTAAGTTATTTAGGCACTTAACTCCTATTGAAATCAATGGGAGTTAGGTATCTTAATACCTCTGAGAATCTGGGCCTTAGTCTTTCTGTGTTTCAGTTCCTTATCTGTAAAATGGGAATGATAGGGCTTCCCTACCTCACAAAGGTGTTGTCAGGGTAAATATACTAAATTTTGGAAGGCATTCAGATACTTTGGCAATGGGGGCCATAGACGAACTCACATGCAGTGGATTTTTAGCTTGATTTTTGAATATTCACCAAACAGAAATTTTGAATGCATATTCAGTAGTAAAATTTGCAGCTGGACCCCAGTCAGTTAGTTAGACATATCATGTAGTCTTGCTTCTGTTCCCTGCTTTGATGACTGTCCTGACTATGAAAAATAGTGTGAATTGCAAATATGATAAATTACAATGTAATTTGAAATTTGTGCTGCGTTAGTTAGTTAGAAAAGTAATCTCATCAGGGAACAGAGGTAATACCACATGACATAGGACTGACCAGTGCAGCACAAATTGTATAGTAACTACATACTCTTTTAATGGAGGGTTTTTTTTGTAAGGTTGCAAAGTCAAGCACTGGACACATTACTTTCAACTTTCTTGATTTTCCTGTGTGTGTCACATTATTTGGTGTTTTTTCTTATAGCCCCAGTTCCTGGATTTCTGCAATTATGTGAGACTCTCAGTTTCTGGCTCTCCCGGCTAGGGATAAAAGCTTGAAAATGTGAATCCTTAAGGCTCAAAACCCAGAAGGCAAGTAAAAAGACCCTCACATTTATTATTTAAAATCTCATGATTTTTAAATCAATCTCAGGAATTTCTGAGTCTTTGGGGTTGGCAACATGGAGAGAAAATGTCAGAATGAGGCTGTCCATGCAATTTCATTTGGACTCTTTCATGCATATGCATTATGATAGTGTTGCCCAGCATCACCTATGAAATTCATAGCAGAGCCAGGAAAAGAATTTAGCTCTCCTGGGTCCTAGTCCAGTGCCTTTACCACAAGGAACATGCTGTCACTTCTTAGGACCCTTTGCCTTGTTCATGGCCCATCTGTGCACTGACCGTGTCAGGAATCCGGTAGAACTCTGTCACACACCAGGAGGCTGAATTAAAGTTCCAAAGCCAACCTTAATTCTGTCCTTGGCAACTTAATGTTCATTTCATGTCATTTTTATACGTCATTTCAAAAGCCTTGAAAGAAAGACACGACCCCAGAATTTCTGTCTTGTCAAACTACATTGACCTCTGTGACGAATGTGGGAATTTTCTGTAGTATTTTAATCTATCCATATGACTGTACCTATCACCTTGGTATCACTACCGATATGGGGAAAAGAATTTATTTAGGATATGGGAGATCAGGCTAGGTATTTGAGACAGCCACTAGGACTGTCTGGACTGGGTCTGGGAGGACAAAGAGAAGAGGTGCTCAGTGGTTGTGTTAAAAGCTGAGCTCTCAGACATACAGTGGCTGACTTGGAACTGAGATAAAAGAAAGAGAGGCAGAGAGAGAGAGAGAGAGAGAGAGAAGATAGGTTCTACAGCAGCTTCACTAGGCAGGCCGCTATCCGGCATTAAACCAGACAGTTCTGCTTTTCGAAGGTTTATTCCCTATCCAGTACTCAGACAAACCCAGACATGTTTTTGTCAGGTATCGGACAGGGGAGTGCCATTTTGAAGAGTATGCTGTTCTGCCTCTGCCGGTATGTCCTCACATTCAATGTCACACTGGCAGGGGCAGAGCAATGTGCTCTTAAAAACGCTGTCCCACCATGCAGTATGACCTTGCATGCACTGTACGGTCACACCACATGTGGGGAGCACCATTTTTAAGAATGCACCACCCCTCCCCCACACACACAGCATGACCACACATGCACTGTGTGTCCAAGGTCATGCTGGCAGGGGTGGGGCCGGGCACTCTTAAAAATGACATCCCGGTGCAGTGTAACCTTGCACCCATCATGCAACTGAGGTCAAGCTGGCGGGATGGGGTCACATCATCAGGTGCAGGCCCACACCGTTCCCAGAAGTACCGGGATGTCCGGGGTTCCAGGAATGCATGAATGGCAACACTAATTTTGGCTGGAGGAAGCCCTGGTTTTAGCCAATCTGAGCCCTGCCTCAGGTTACCTTGTTTTGAAAAGGCTGCCTGGTGTCACTGTAAATAACTTACTGAGAGCATTGTACCCTGAGGGGGTACAATACAAGTCTCCTGTAGGAGTTTGGCTTGGCTAGTTTCACTGCAGGGAGCCATGGAGGCAGACGGGGATGGCTGATGCCAGAAGGCCCAGTTTTGGAGTTGCGGAGGCCATGGGCCTACCTCTGTGGAACTATGTGGACCCTTGGGTCCAGCAAACTAAAGGGGTCACTCCCAAGGGTCTGATTTCAGGCTTGGGCATAAACTGGACCCTGTGATATCCCCTGTGAAAAGAGGACCTTGAGAGTCACAGCACAGACCTTTGCCACCTGCTAAAGGAGCAGCTGCTGCAGTTGTAGTAGCCTATAATCTATTATTCAGACACTAAAGAAGTATGTGACATACACTTTGCTGGCAGCTTATAGAACTGGTGTAACAGAGCAGGGGAATGTTGAGAATCAGGACTGTAGGGTTGGCTTTTGAAGGGAATGTGGTCTAGTGGACACTTACAGCACACCCAAGCACATAAATTTGGCACCTTCACTCCAAGAGGCGCTGTCGCTAGTCACTACTTTGCCTGAAGTGACCCTGTGTAAACTCTTGGCGAACATATCTGGGAGAAATGATATGTACCTGCCTCCTAAGGTTACAGGGCTTTGCTCAGTAACAAGGGTCATGAATGGCACAGAATTAGCTCTTCTGCTGACTGATGTTACTACGGTCAGAAGTCATGGATGACTTAGATCAGCACAACTTTTCCCAGGCCAAGGGGTGTTGTGCTGATGCTCTTTTGAGTATGTCCCTTCCAAAGCACTCGCTCTCCCTCCTTGCATGGTGTCAAGTATCAGAGGGGTAGCCATGTTAGTCTGTATCCACAGAAACAACAAAGCCTCTGAAGAAGTGAGTTTTTTAACCTGTGAAAGCTTATGCCCAAATAAATCTGTTAGTCTTTAAGGTGCCACTGGACTCCTCATTGTCTCTCATTCCCTCATACATAGGAAAGTCTGTGGGGCTTTGGCATATACTCCATGCAGTTGGCATGTAGGAAGGTCCGTGGGGCCTGAAAACATGCTCAGTAGAGTTGGAATCTGCAGATATTTTAGCAGCAAGCCAGGTGCACAATTATGCTTTTCAGAGATTTATAATTAAGTCAAATCTGGGTGGATTTTCACTGAGACAAAAACAGGCATCGGCTTTAAACAGGGCTATCCCGTGCCAAATTTCAACTCTCTGACCTGCACATGGAAAAGCTCCTCAAAGAAATGGCAAGGAATAAAACTAACACTTGCAAAACTACTTATTTTCTCCTAACCTTTTTAGAAGCATTTTTGTTTAAACTTAAAAATTAAACTACAGGCAAAGACCCAACAGGGAAGATTGCAGCCCAACCAATTAAAGTTTGACAAAATTATTGAGCAGCTGAAAACTGGGGCTTATAATGGAAAATGATAGGCAACTTTAACTAAAATGGAATCATGACCAGTTTGGCCTCTACTAATTCATAACTCTTACATTGTGCTTTTAATCTGTATATATCAAAGCATTTTACAGATAGAGAAACTCAGGTACAGGGAAGAGAGTGAGTTGCCAATAATCATTCAACAGGTGAGAGGAGAGTTCTGGGATAGAATGCATGTCTCCCCAGTGTCCTATCTACTGGACCATGCTGTTACATGATCAGGACATGGGTAGTTGTGCCTAATGGTTGGAGCAGGAGTCAGGACTGGTAGTTAGAACAGGAGTTGGTAGCCCAAAATTGGAGCCCAGGGTCAGAGATCAAGTGCCATGGCCAACAGTCACAGCCAGAGTCAGAAGCCTAGCATCAGAGCCCAGATGCTAGAGCCGAGGGTCATTGCCAGAGTCAGAGGTCAGAAATCAGAGCCATGGATCAGAACCAAATTATCTGGAGTGAGGCCAGGCAGAAGCAAGGCTGGGGCCAAGGTAGGTAACAGCTGTAGGCAAAGGCTTTGAACAGCCACTGAACTGCTGCTGGGCTAAAGAGCTGGTCTGCTTATTCTTCTAACCAATCAGGTGGTGAAGCCAATCAGGAAGCCTACTCTACTCCAGGGCAGCTGTGTTCATTATGTTCCCTAGAGACTGGCTGTGCTCAGCCCTGATTACTGACACAGGCTGCCTTTATTAGATTGCCCTGTGCAGTTTAATTCAACTGCAATTGTATATTCCAGTGGATCTCAAATTATGGTCCATGGGTCACTTGTTGCTGACTGATCGCGTGGTGTTGGATCCTTCTCCTTGTTTCTAGATATTAAAAGCACATTCAAAGATGGCTAAGGATACACTAACTAGTTTCTGATGCAAGTAATTGCTGTTGTTGCCACAAGATACATCACATGATCAAGATGGTGGAGGGAGGTGTTCCATACTATTGAAAAGTTTGAATATTCAGATCAACACAATGTGAACTGTCTGTCCAACTGTAATATTAACAGATTAAATGATCTGTAGTCCAAGAATTGTTCACTGAAGAAAATGTTACAAATCAATTTAAATAAAATTAATTAGAGACACTCATAAACAGAAGAAGAAGAAAGTGAAATTCATGTAATAAATTAGTCATTGTGAATTATTTGCTTGGCTTTAACATCTATGGACTGGATTCTCAACTAGTATAAATTGCCATAGTTCCATTGATCTCAACAATTTTAGGAGTACCTGACCCCATATGTTGACAAAGAAAACTGTATTAGTAGAATGTGAAAATGATATGCCTAGAAAAAGGAATGACACAGAGTGAAAAAACAAAACAAAACAGTGCACTAGCTGTTTCTAGTATTAATATGTTTGTAGATAGTGCAATCTGGATAGAAACTCCTTTGAGGAAGGTGTTAGAAAGTGTGATAAACTACATCAGGTGATAACACAACAATCATCTTCCCATTTTTCAGGAAATAATTATCTCAAACAATTGTTGGCAGCTTAATTCTTGTCAGGCTGTTGTTTTACAAAATCCAGCATTTCCTCTACTTTGAATTTGTATTAGCAGAGGATGAATCATTGATGCTTCCAGATTCTCCTGTTCTTCATATACAGCTGAATGAATTATTCTCATATAGCATGTCGTGAGCTTTCTCTATTTTTACATTTTCCCATTGCAGCTGAATCAAAGTGAATATTTCATAGGGATTCCTTTTTGGTAAGGTCTGGCCATAAATCAGGTTTGCTGCAATCTATCTGCAGAGGTGACCTGTTTTCTCAAATCTAACACAGGAAGAGAAAAAAAATCCACCCCAAAATATTATTTTAATTAAAGAAGCATGCTAATGAATATTTTAAGAACTAAAATGACTTACTTTTTATCAGATGTTTAAACCCATAAAAATGTTGCATAAAGTTAGATTTAATATTTTGGGCTGACTTGGGATGCAGCCTGTCTCAAGCCTGAAAAAAAAGTTGACTAGGTAGTGGATAAATTTACATAAACACGTGACTGGATCTAAGTGGTTATGTTATAGTTAAGTGCATTATAAAAGATTTAAAAAAAACTCTGCTCTTGGCTTTAGGCTGAAAGTAATTAGCAATTTGTGCATATATGAATCAGTAGAGATTCTGAGTCTCCTCCGGTGGCACTAAAGTTACTAATACAATCCTAGCTTATGTTCAGGACCAGTGTGGTGAAGAACACTTAGGGATAAGTAAGTAACTGGTACAATAATGCAGTACTTGTACCTCTGCACTTTAGTGATTTGGTATATAAGCCTGACTAAGGTTTTAAAACCAAGGCATGATACTTTACTCAATTCTGTACTTATAATAAGAGCTGGGATAATGAACAGAAAAAGAATTTCCATGTGTGTATTAGGCACATCCACAGTCAGTGAAACCCTCCAACTCTCTTATTTCTGCCAGACATTTGTGGGAGAGAAGGCCTGTTTGAGGGTCAAAAGTGGGGGATTGAACTCTGGACCTTTTGCATCTAAAACCACCCACAGCTACTTACTGAGCTGAAAGAGCAAGTTGCAGAACTTGTAGGCAATAGCAAAGTCAACAACCTGGCTTGTGTCTGGCCACCAGAGCAAGACAAAAACTCACAATCTTCCAGTGTAATGTTGACAGACCCCAGTAGTCGGCAGGCAGGATCGACCCCTGGGGACCTCTGGAGCTTAGTGCATCATCCTCTACCACATGAGCCAAAAGCCAACTGGCTGTTAGCTAAGGCTATAGAGCAGACTGATTTTTTTCTCCCTTTAAATGGTCAGAGTGCCACTAGATGGGACAGAACCCCACACCCAGAAGGTGTCTGGGTTACACCAGCATAGGTTACACAATACCGTTGGCCATGAAGTTTGTCCTGAACTTTTTTTTATGGAAAAGGAAAGTCAGATTTATTTAATCACAAAAAGAATTTGTTTGGAGTGAAAGCAAACTTAGTTTATAAACATTAGGCCATCCAATCAAGAACTATAAACAATACCATATGCCTTAGGTGACCAAATATCACAGCTGCTTGAATATGAAGCCACAGATATTTGTTAAAAATCTCAGTCTGTCTAGGAAGAACTTGCAAGCTGGAAAACTGTGATTAGCCAAATAAATTGTTTGTTGGCAACTGTCCACCCTACTCCATTTCTTATTATTTTATTGCTATGTTTTGTTTTCATTATTATTATTATTCATTATTATTGTTAAGCACCGACATAGAGCTTCATGGTGTATAAAACATGGAGGAATATAGTCCCTGCAACAGGTTGTACACTTGAAGGGGAATGGGGTGTCATGGGGGCTGCAGAGTACATTAGATAGTGTGGTCTCTGTGTGAGGAGTCTTGAGTTTTATATTGATCTGATCCAGTATGGTCATTCCTATGTTCTTAACACAATCCTTTGTAATGGGTTGGTTTTGTACCTTCCTCTGAAGCCTCTTTGAAAATTGGCCTGTTCTGTTCATTCCCTCTGAAACACCTGGCCCCAGCCACTGTCAGAAGACAGGATACTGGGCTAGATAGACCTTTAGTCTGACCCAGTATGGCCACTCTAATGTTCTTATGGCTAGATTAATACACATATTCTTCTTGAATAGCATCTTTCCCCAGCCTGATTGGCTTCAATGGAACTACATGTACAGTAAGTGACTACTCAGCATGAGTAAAGCTATTCTAAAGGAACAGAGCCAGCACTATGACCTGGTTTTCACAGTGCTGTTATTCTACTTCTAACAGCATTTCTGCATGCTGGAAGAAAGATGTTTGTTTTAAGAGCTGTAAAACAGCTAAGTGTTTTTTATTACTAAGGAAGGATATTACCAAAGAGTTTGGTCATTCCATGTCAGTGGGATGGAGTTATAAGCATGAAGGTCAGCAAAGCTCTTCAAGGCTGGGACTGTCTTTTGTATGTACATACCGCATCTAGCACAATGAGGCCCCCAGTAGACATTGGGGCCTTTGGGAGCTACCATAGCATATAAATGTGTATGACTTATGGAAGGCAGCTCAAAGACAAGGAGGAGGGGAAAAGGGTACAAAGGGAGTGCTGGAGTGGCACCGTGAAGGTAAAGACTAGTTTGGTTCCGTATTTATTTATTTATTATTATATATATTACCATATTGCCTAGGAGCCCTAGTCATGAATCGAGACCCCACTGTTTTAGGTGTTGTGCAAACACAGAACAAAATGACTGTCCTTCCCCTGGTGAGCTTACAATCTACGTATTTGACAAGGAAGCCCAATTACCATTGAATGATCAAATGAAACACAGAGGCATTTTGGCTAGTGAGTGAAGAATGTCTAGCAGATGCATGGCTAGTATTAGAATAGCAGCACTGCTGGAAAGAACAGACATTAACATTTTGACTCTCTTTCAAACATTTTTTTTTTCAAATTGAGCATTTTCCTTGATTCATCTCCTCTCTTCGAGGATTCCCCTTCTCTAAAATTTGTCCCTGTTTTATCTCTAAGGACTTAACCCTTCACAGCTATTATCCTTCCTGATGCAGAATACTAGCTGGAATTATTTTCAAAGGGTGGGAATTCCCTTCCTCAGTTGGTACAAAAGGTAGCTCTTGAGGGGTAGGAGAAACTCTCTCGCCACAGGGGCTGGGAGAATGCCCTATGCAGCACCTGGGAGCATGCTTTCCAGTGTGGGCAGATAGACATGCCCCTGCTCTGTTCAAGCTAGTGCACAAAAAACAGTAGTGTGGCCATGGCAGCTTGGGCTAGCCACCTGAGTATGAAACAGAAGGTTGTGTGGGTTTGTACTGAAGCAGCTAGAATTAGCCAACAACCTTGCTGCTGTAGCCAAACTTCTATTTTTAGCACTCTAGCTCGAGTGGAGCATGTCTGTCTATCTGCACTGGGAAGCACTCTCCCAGATGTAGTGTAAACATACCCTAGATTTCTCCTACGCCCTGCTAATCTAAAGAGTCAAAACTAAGACTACATCTCTCATAGGCTTTAAACTGTACAGTAATAGGCTGCCACTAGATCACGCCACAACACAAACTAAGAACTGTGGGAAGTTTGAAACACTGCAGTCTCACAATGGTATTTAGCACAAGAAGTTTCTGAAATTATGAAATCTTGCTTCCATACTGTGACACTGGCAGACCAGGTGCCAGCTCTTACCAAGGCTGTAGGCATCAGCTGAGCACTGATAAATTCAGAGCTGGAAACCAGACCAGCTTGTCTGTGTGTTAGTATTATTTGAGATAGGTATTAGACTTATAAGAATATGATTAGTGATTAGACTCTATGGAATGCTTGTAAATTGCTGCATGCATTAATTTCATTTGCAAAGTCTGTATCCAATGCTATAAGAAAATATGTAAGTTTTGCTTTATAACTGTAAGAATACTTGCTCTGAACATGTGCACCCAGTCAAGAGGAATGGTCCACCACCCCTCGAGAACAATCAAAACTAAATGGGCCACTGTGGATCATCACTATACAAAGACTTGGTTAATTGTTTTCATACCCATGAAGGTGCTACATGCAAGAAAGCGCATCCCATCAGCTTAAATGCTAAAAGTAGGGGATAAGAGAAGGACATAAGAAAAAAAAAATTATCTTTCTCTTTTGCTGTTTGGACTCTCACAGGGCTGGAGCTAAGAAAAAGAAGCAGAGATTTCCTGGGTCAACCTGGGTTAGCCCTAAAAGACATTAGGTGCTGACAAATTACTACATCTCTGTCACAATTTGGAACCACAGACTGTAATTTATTTGTTTAATTATGGTAGCCTGCTCTAACCTGTATCTAACTCTCTCATTTCTTTTTCCTAGTTAATAAATCCTTAGTACATTCATGATAGGATTGGCTACAAGCTTTGTCTTTGGTGTAAGATCTGAGGTATTAAATGACCTCGGGTGAGTGACTGTTCTTTTGGGACGGGAAGCAACCTGAGTCTTTTGTAATCTTAGCTGTATGACAACCAACTATCAAGTCCAGCGTGCCTAGATGGCAAGATAGACTGGAGTTCCCAAAGGGAGTGTTTGTGACTCCATGATGAGACTGTTACAGTGCTTCAGGAGTTCACATTTGTCACTTGCTTGGTGATATCTAATTATAGAACTCACCAGCAATTTGGGGTGTCTGTCCTGTTTTTTGAAAGTCTGCCCTGAGGTTGGCACTCATGGTTGTGAGCCACTCCAGCCAGCGTGACACATACCAGCACCAGCTGTGACCTCTTAGATCTTGTAAGCTAAGCATGGATGAACCTAGTCAATATTTGGTTGGGAAACCTCCAAGGAAAACATAAGATGCAGGGTGTTTTATTCACTATGGCACTATTCCCTCCATGTCTGCCATGAATCACTGATCTTGCATGGTTTTAGTGCTGAGCTGCTAACGATGGGCCTAATCATCCATTCAAGGCTCAATGTTGCCTTTTGAAGGAGATTTTAAAAACCAAGGTCCTTCTGACCCCTTCCAGTCATTAAAAATCTCATAGCATTTTCCCTAAAAGCAGGTGTATTAGTCCCACTATCCTGGCTGAATTATATATTGAATTATCCCTTCTGCTCTCAGGAAATCTCCCCTATGGTATCAGTTTGCTACTCTATTCTTCTGTATCTTCTCTCCTGAACTATTGTGATTAAATTGAACAATGGGCAAGTTAGACTGGATACCTGGAAATAAATTCCTAAGAGTAACATCTATTAGATTATAGAAAAATTTCCTAGGGGAAGTCATCGGAACCCCAGCAGTAGTGATGTTTAAATCTAAATGATAAAACATCAGAAACTCCCTTTTCTGGTAGAGTACCACATTGATCTCTCCGGTAGTATAAGTAATGAGAAACCTCATATATTGCTGCCTATGAAAAAACTTTTAAATGAAAAATGGCCCCTAGCCAAAATCTATCATCTAAATGCCCCTGACATTTGGAGACATTTAGCTCCAGATCCACGAAGATCCGAACACCCTCATCACAGTGTGGCTGACCCCAGTAAGAGAAGTAGGTCCAGTGCCCCTCTGCCAGAAATGATGCTTCTTATTTTTCCAAGTGAGAGGGTAGGGCAGCACCTGAAGGCTATATAGAACCAAGGAAAACCCTTGCCTTCGTGGAGTCAGGGACAGGCGAGAGTTGCCAGGGACCAGGGGACTATGGAAACTCCAGGAACATAGTCAACTGGGCTGTAGGCAGTCAGGCCTGGTGGCGGAAGCAACAGTTTGCCCTACAGTTAGATCTGGGTCCAGGGGTGGGCAGAATCCAGGGAACGAGCTGAGGGCAGGTACCACAGGTACAGAAGCCAAATTCATAGACTCTAGGACTGGAAGGGACCTTGAGAGGTCATCGAGTCCAGTCCCCTGCCCTCATGGCAGGACCTTGTTCACAACCCGTGAAGGCAAAAAATGTCAGAGCCAGTGGGTAAACTGGAGTTGTAAGCCTGAGGCAGAGGCAGGGATTAGTACTGAAGCCTCGGAGGGTGAATGCCAGAAGAGGAGGGTCAACCAGAGTCATAAGCCAGAGGCAAAGCTGGGAGTTGAAGCCAGAATGGAGCAAGGACTGGAACAAGAGCAAGCACAGCTCCAGGCATAGTAAGCATGAGCAGCTGCTGATCTGCTGTGAGAGCCAGGCTTATAAGGAGGGATGCTAAACCAGCAGCCAGTCTGGGGCTGTGGCCATTCTGTCAGTTCCAAGGCAGTGCAGCTTGGCTCATTGGTTGCCTAGCAGTGCAGTTACTCAATGAGCAGGCCATCAGCTGGTCCTAGCTGTCGAGTCCCTGTTAGCACCCCCTCCTTTCAGAGTCACCTACCAGCAGACCTTGTTCACATCCCGTGAAGGCAAAAAATGTTGTCTTCAAACAGATGGACTTTTTCCAGGGTGGCGGGGGGGAGGCTGCAACATTGTATAAAGTGTTCCATCTTTGCCAGGTGATCAACTATCACTAGAGTTGTGGTGTATGCTTGGGAGCATGGTAACTCCATGATGAAGTCCATCCACATGATGGTCCAAGGCCAACGTGGTGTGGGCAAGGGCTGAAGGAGGCTGAACAGTTTTGCACAGGGAGTTTTGGTCCAGGCACAGAGGTCAGAACCGTGGATGTGGGGTGACTGTCAAAGTGCAGAGGGCTAACCACCAGAAACTCCTCAACACCAGGACCTGGGTTTTGAATCAACTGATGTGATCCACCAAAGCAGCACAATGGCAGATTTGCAGGACTTGCAGCTTGGGTCAGTCATCGAGTGCATAGATGTTCTCCTTCTGAGACAGGATTGCATCACAGAGCATGAAGGTTGAGGAAGTCTGGGCATTGGCATTGCCTAGGGCTTGGTGGATCTGAACCGCAAAGAGATCATTGACGAACATATGGACTGTAGGTTCAGTAGGACAGTAGTTCCCCAAATGAAATTTGATGTTGTGAGGACCTTGGATAGAGTCTCTTAATCAGGTTCACAATATTCCTCCTTTCAGGATAACACATCTGCCTTCCCATTTCTGGTCCTAGGGTAGTAGGTCACCGTGAAGTCGAATCCTGTGAAGAAGAGGGACCAGTGGGGCTGTCCCAGATTTAGGTGCCAAGCGATTTTCAGGAATTCCAGGTTTTTGTGGTTTGTGAGGACTTGGATCGGGAACCTGGTGCCATCTAGGAGTACCAAGAAGAAAATTCCAAAGAGTGTAGGGGTAAGAACACATCCTTGCTTCACACTTCTTTTCATCTCAAAGCTGTCTGAAGTGGACCAATCAAACTGGACAGTTGCTCTCATGATGTCATGGAATGAATGTTTAAGACTTAACAAGGCCGGTGGGCATCATAGCATTTTCTAGTATTGCAAACAAACTTGCTCTGCTAACTGTGTCGAATCATTTGGTTAGGTCCACAAAGGTGATATACAATGGTCAGTTTTGCTCTATGCACTTTTCTTGGAGTTGACACAGAGAATATCATGTCTATAATTGATCTTCCAGCCCTGAATCCACACTGTGATTCAGGGTAGACATGATTCACCAGCTGTTGTAGGTGCACTAAGATTACTCTTGCGAAAGCTTTTCCTGCTATGCTTAGTAGCGTGATACCCCTGTAGTTGTTGCAGTTGCCCTTTTTTTGCCTTTATTTTTATACAAAGTGATTATGTTTGTGTCACATATCTCTTGTGGTACCTCACCCTCTTTCCAGCATATAAGTAGCAGCTGACGAAGACATGGTAATAGGCTGTCTTTCCCGTACTTGAGCTGGAATGCCATATTTTCCAGGAGCCTTGCCACTTGATAGTAAATCAATGGCCTTGCTTAGCTCTTCTACAGTGGGTTCCACATCCAGCTTTGACATGACCTCTAGAGTTGATATTTGTCCAATGATTTTCTGGCGGTGTTCCTTTCTTGTGCGTATAGCTCTGAATAGTATTTAACCCAACGAGACAATCACTTGCTTTTACCAGTAATGATTTCACTTCTGTGTGACTTGAGAGGGGCAACCTTGTTCACAGTAGGACCTAGAGCTTTCTTCAGGCCATCAGACCTGACTTTGAGATTTCCTGTGTCTAAGACTGTCTGTATCTCTTCACAGACCTTGATCCAGTAATGATTTACACAGCACCTGCTTGCTCATTGTACCTCGGTTTTTGCATGTTGAAGTCTCACTTTGGTTCTCTCTGTTGGCTTCTTGTTGTGTTCCAGATAGTCTGTGTTCCTAATGTTGATAAGAGTTAATAATTCCACCTCATTTTCTTCAAACCAGTCCTTCTTTGATGGTCTCTTTCCTCCAAATTTTGGAAACAGGACATTGCACTAGATGGACCATGGGTCTGGTACAGTATGGCCATTCCTATGTTCCTTTTCTGAACTATTCCACCGTGGTTTCCTGTTCTGCTGTCTCACTCCCTTGCACAGATGTCTTGACGGCTGCCACTTCCCCTATTATTTTCGTCTCCCTTTCAAAGACGCCCCAACAGTTCCCCTTTTTCAGCATACTGCCTCACTTGCTTACATAAACTCTTTGATAGCTTCTCACCCCTTTTGTAGCCTCTTACCTTGTAAGCCTTTTCAATGCTCTCCTTATTCCAACATCTACTGTTTTCTGCCCTGGCCCAGTTACCCCATCAGTGTCCCTATCCCCAAGCACAATGCCATGTCCCATCCTGTAAGGAAGAGAAAGAGGGAATAATTATATGCTGTTGTCAGTTGTTGGCTGTGTACGTGTTCGCTCTGTGTGCTATCCTGGCTCTGGCCAGGTAGCTGACCCAGCAGGCCTGGATTGCACTGCCTCTAAAGACCACAGACTTGGTTCAGCGGCGAAGGCTCTTGACCAGGTTTTTTGCCAACAAAGCACTTTAAAAAGTTGGAGCAGAGCCCTTCAGCTCTTTTGTATTTATTAAGAAAACTTTAACAGATAAAACTCAGAGTTTTATCTGGTAAAATATGCTTGAAGTATGGTAATAGGAACTTGGAGTCTTTCAATGTAGATACCTCCTACAGCACAAGTTACATACGTCAACTTAGTGAAAAACTATCACCAAGGAAAGTGCTGAACTCTGTGTTTATGTCTAGACTACCCACCGTATCTGTGGGTAGCGATTGATTTTTCGGGGATCAATATATCACATCTCATCTAGACGCGATATATCGATCCCCGAACGCACTCCCGTCGACTCTGGAACTCCACCGGAGTGAGCAGCGGTAGCAGAGTCGACACAGGGAGCTGCAGACATCCATCCTGCACTGTGAGGACCCGAGGTAAATCGATCTAAGATACTTCGACTTCAGCTATGCTATTCACCTAGCTGAAGTTGTGTATCTTAGACTGATAACCCCCCCAGTGTAGACCAGCTTTGTGCTTTAAACAGAGATGGCCAAATTCTTTCTCTAGGAGTTGTGCTTGTGCAACTGAGAGGAGAATTTGGATTCTTATGCATTAACATTAGTGATTAATTTTAGAATTTCTAATTTGAAAGGACCTGTATTCTAGTAAGGAATAAAATACTTTGTATTTAGACAGCACTTTGCATCCAAGGATCTCAGGGCTTTTCATAATTAGTTTAGGAACCCCTTAATACACCTCTCAGATGGGTATTATTTTTCTTACTTTCCAAATAAGGAAATTGAGGCATGAAGATATTGAATGCCTTTCCCAATGTCACCCAGGAAGTCTGTTACAGAACTGGCAGTGAAAACCAGGTCTTCCACTTTCTACCATTGTGTCTTCATAATAAAATAATTTTTTTCTTAGGGGCAATTCCTTGTCCTTTAGAAGACATTGGTCAATGTCCAAATAAATAATGACCCTGGAAGTTACAGAATCTTGGTACTTTCCCCGTCTTGGGCAGACTTCCTGTGTAACCTGAGGTAAATTGCTGTCAATCTCACCATCTCTCAGTCTTATTTGTTAGAGAAAGATAATCTGATACCTGCCTATCTCACATGAATGTTGTGAAGCTTAATCAGTTCATGTAAAGAACCTCAAGTGGAAGGCACTCTGGAAGTACAGATTATTATTATTAATAACAAATTTCTGATTTCTAATTCTAGACCTTATAGCCTTTGTAACTTGAGATTGACAGTGTCAATCCAATAAAACCTGCAGAATCTGTCTGAGGGGGATTTATATGAGACCTCCATCAGAGTTTCTTGACCTCTTAGATGAACTTCTGAAGGTGTGGCTTACATTGCTGATGGGCTGATCTATTCGGAAAAAGTAAGAACAAATACAACAAATATCCAACAAATTTGTTCATGCTTGAAGAACTTTTCCTATTCCCCATCTCCATTATTTTTTGATTTTTGTACACCTTGACGCTTCCTCATTCCAGCCAGGAATAGGAGCAAAGATGCCAAAATGTTATCCATTATTTTGCCAAGCACTGACACTGTACAAGACATAAAGGTAGCTATGGTTGCCTCCTTTCTTACTATATTTCGGACTCATTTGAAAACAGTAGTAACTGGAAATTCAACATGAATACCAATATTATTGATATTGTAGGCCAATTTTTTCCTAGTGATTTGAATAGATTTTTAACTTCTGGAAGCTTTCTAAAGCAAACCTGAACTTCAAATAGTTTGAAGTTTACCCAGCACTATTCTGTATTCTAACACTAAAGGACATATTTCTTCTCAGACTTGGTGTCTAATGTAAAACACTTTCTCCAGGTCTTCCAACTAGTATTCCAAGAAATATTCTTTCCTCCATTTTCTCTAACACTTTCTTCAATTTTTCTCACTCTTCTTACCACAGGCAACATTCTCTCCATTCTGATTGTCATAACCAGGGTTGGCTCCAGGCCACAGCATGCCAAGCGCGTGCTTGGGGTCGCATGCTGCGGGGGGTGCTCTGCCGGTTGCCGGGAGGGCAGGCAGCTCCAGTGGACCTCCCGCAGGCATCCCTGCGGAGGGTCCTCTGGTCCTGCTGCTCCAGTGGAGCATCCGCAGGCATGCCTGCGGGAGGTCCACCGGAGCTGCGGGACCACCGGACTCCCCGCAGGGAAGCCTGTAGGAGGTCCACCGGAGCCACGGGACCGGCGAGCGGCAGAGCGCCCCCCACAGCGTGCTGCCGTGCTTGGGGCGGCGAAATTGCTAGAGCCGGCCCTAGTCATAACTAGGGATTTTGGCTTTATCTGTGCCTAGTGTGGTTTGTTTACTTTTCCTGTGACTTTTATTATTATTTAATATTATTGTGGTAGCTAGAGCTGGCTTGAAATTAGAATTCCCAACATTTTGAAAAAAAATGTTCCCAATTGCAACAAAAAGCTGAAATTTTGAATTTCTCACTAAATGAAAATTCCAAAGAATTTCAGTTCATGATCACTAAAACATTTCATTTTGTTGTTTTGGTTTCAACTTTATTGTTTTGATTCATTTTATTTTATTTTTAAATATTATATACACATAATATTAAATATATGATAAAATTAAGATGTAAGATAATATAGACGTTGAAATGAAATTAATCAAAACGACAGTTGAAACTAAATGTTTCAGTTTTTTCCCAGTGAAAATCTTGTTGAAATAGACATGTTCCTGTGAAACATTTGCATTTCAACAACATTGCATTTTTCAATGGAAAAGTGTTCCAGTAAAAATTTTCGACCAGCTCTAGTGGTAGCACCTACTGGTACATCTACATAGCATGCAGAAACCTGCTGCAGCAGGTCTTAAAACCTGGGTCTACAGGCTTGGGCTCATGGGGCTCATGCTATGACTCTAAAAATAGCTATGTAGATAGTCAGTCTTGGAAGTCTTGACTTGGAAGTCCCACCCTATTCCCTAAGGTTCAGAGCCTGAGCTGCAGCCCAAACTCGCGTCTATTTTAGCACAAGCCTATGTCTGTAGACTCAGGCTCCAAGACTTACTGCTGTGAGTTTCTGCTTGCCGTGTAGACATATCATATGAACCCCTGTTATGAGCCAGGACCCCATTGTGTTAGATGCTGTACAAATACCAAAAAAATTAAAATGTTCCTTCTCCCAAAGAGCTTCTCTGAGTGGCTGAATTCAAGACTGGTCAGTTGGAAGGCTGTTGAAGTTATGTCTAAAGTTGTGTCTAAGAGTAGATAGGATGGCAGCTGTAACAAGCAGCTACCCATTGTGCTCACTTTGAGAAAGGAAGATAGTGAAGAGAGAAATTAGGAGGGAAAGAAGGACAAAAAAGGATGCTTCTCCAAACCTTTGAAGGATCTCACTCATCCATACAGCATTCTGTACCTACACAATCACTCTTCAATCAACAGCCCTTGTGATAGACCCTGACTGGACAATCCTCTCACTACCCCCAACACCTAGTCTCGATTTGTTACAGGGAAGGACTGGTGACCTGCTACCCTACTCCAGAAACGTTCATGAATCTCTTTGTCCTCCAGCATCTTTAGAAGTCCACAGAAGGGCGCTACGCTTCCCTGCAATCTGAGATGGTTTTCAGATGGGGTGGGTGTAGTGGGAGTGTAATAAATAACCCTTCACAAATGCACACAGATAGAGATGGATGGAAATTTTCAGTTGAAATATTTTGAAAAATCACTCTCTTATTTCTTGTTTTGGGACCAGTCTACTGAGTGACAGAAAATTTTCAAAAATTCAAAATTTTAATGAAAAGATTTTTACAGAAAGCTTCAAAAAGCTTCTGTGAAAAATGCGTCTGTAGTTTTTGACCAGTGCCATGGGCCCATAGAGTGAAGCAAAAAGCAGCTTAGAGTGTCTCCTTGTCACTGTAATTTATTTATTTTACTGGCTTGGACAGAACATACAAAATGCTACCATCCTCACTGTGAAGCAGAGCCAAATGGGTTTTTGCCAGTCAATTGTTGGGAGCTTAAAATAGAAAAATGCAGGCTAGACATAAGCAACAACATATTAAGAGTGAGCTTAATTTACCATTGGAACATCTTATCTAGTGATGTGGTTGATTCTCCATTACTTACAGTCTTTAAAACAAGATTGGCTATCCTTCTAAAAGCTACGCCACAGTTCATACAAAAGTTATAGGTTTAATGCAAAAATTACTGGTTGGGTTCTTTAGTCTGTGTTATAAATGAGGTCAGACTAGATGATCATAAACGTCCTTTATGGCCTTAAAATCTGTTAACTCTCCGGACCGCATGGGATAGGCTCAACCCATCAAGGAACAAGAACCATTATCATGTGACTTATTTGACCCATCAGAACCAACCAACTCAACTGACAATTCAGAAAATGCTGGGAAAATTACTAGTAAAAATATTTGCAGTTATCTTAATTCCTTTACATATATTTGCCCAAAATTATATAAAAACATTTCAGAGTGACATAACATTGCTCCAATTGCATAAACACAAATGCTAATGTGTGAATGCAGAACCAGGTAAACGTTGATGACATAAATAAATGTAACTGGGAATGTTTTGCTCAGCACTATTAATAATAATAATTCTTATGAATATATTATTCTCATTAATATTACATCATGTATGTGACTGTTATGCTTAGCTCTATTATTAATCATAATTTCATTGTGTTATTAATATTACTAACATAATATATTAATAACAAAACATTAATAATGTCTGAGTTTACATTCACATTTAACTCATGGTCTCTCAACTCCTGAAGTGCTGATGTTATAAGGTGCTCAGATACTTTTTCAGTGGAAATTGAGAATACGCAGAACTTTGATCCTGCCTCAGTTAATATGCCAACCTATTCGGACACTAAAAGGATAACCATAATTATGTACCAACCTGATAATCAAATCCAGACAGGTCAAGGTCATGCAGATAAAGCCCCACTGACCCGTGCAGATCGGAAAGAAGCAACATGAGGGTTTTTATTGTCCCATGCTACGTCATCTCATAAATAAATATACCAGACACAGCTGACTGCAGATTTTCTGTTTACATTTTTTTAAATAAAAATTGCTTTTCTTTTGGCAAATGAAAATTTTCATTTCTTTCAGTATGCCAGGTTTCTGATGAAAAATCAAAACAAAAAACGAACCAAAAAAAAATCATAGTTTTGATATTGAAATTTGAAAATCTTTCAGGTTTTGAAAAACTAAACATGTTTGGGTTTCAATTGGTTTTTGTTACTGAAAATCAAAAATTTTCACTTTTAAAAAACAGAAACATTTTCAATTTTTCATTTGTATTGGAAAAAATTCGGAAATGTTATTTGCAATTTCTTTCACATTCTTTTAGGGTCATGTTTGGTTTTGAGCCATTAAACTGATAGCCAAACTGATTCTGATGCCTTTTTCTCCTTTCACTGAATTATTCATTCAACTTGCTGCTATGTACTAGATCCACCACAATTTAAACAGTGAGGATGATCTGCTTTGGGATTAAAGCACTGGACTGAGACTTGAGAGATCTGGGTTTCATATCCCACTCTGTCACAGGTTTTCTGTTTGATCCAGGCAAGTTATTTAATCTCTCTTTGTACCACAGTTCCCCATCTGTAAAATGAGGATAATAATGCTTCCTTTATCTCTCTTCTCTGTTTTGAGAATAAGCATTTCGGGACACAGACTGTCTCTCAGCGGAGCCCAGGCTCCACTGGGTCATCCAGATGCTACTGCAGTAGAAATAATAAATAATGGCCAATAAGGAGTGCACCTCCTGTAGATAATCCAGTCCCACCCATCTAGCTCCCTTTGCCTTTAATTTGTAATGTTATGTCTGAATGTAAAACATAATCTTTCAAATGCTTATTCACATATCAGTAAAATTACTCAGGTATTTAATTGTTCATAGGATCCAGACCTAAGATTATGAATGTGTGAGGCCAGGAACTTGTTTTTTTATGTTCTATAAAGTGCTTACAACACAACATGGGCCATGCCATACCATCAGTTGCTTAAGAATCAGGAGATTCATTAAAACCAGCAAGAAAATCTGTCTAAAAAATTAGGACCCTCCATAAATAATAATGCTTCAATCTGCATTTTTGTTCGCCTCTAAAAATAATGGGCCAAACTAGGGGATTATTTGTCCCATCAATTCAGGGCCAGAACATCAACTATTGTAACGAATGTCAGTGGTGCTAATGAAGCTGTGCTGATTTACACCAGTTGAGGATGTGGCCCTCAGAATTTACTGGTTATCAGTGGTCACCTGTCACTGACATAGTCATAAAGCCATAAAGTTCAAGGCCCAGAAGGGACCACCAGATCATCTAATGTGACCTCCTGTATATCACAGGCCACCAACTTCACCCAGTACCCACAAACTGAACCCATTAACCAAAATTAGATCATATATTGCAGCTCTCGGAAGACTAAATTAGAGATGCTCCCCAACTTACGCAAGTGTTCCATTCTGGAACGCCGTGCATAACACACACAAAAAACACCTCCATCCCCATTTCTATCTTATGGAACTTTTTCCGTAAGTGTGGATTTGCGTAAATCGGATTTGCATAACCCAAGGGGCGTCTGTATGTGTCAGAGACGTCTGTATGTGTCAGGGCGTCTGTATGTGTCAGAGAGAACTAGAGGCAACAGTTCCTGAAGCCCCTGCAAAGGCAGGGAATTGTTCTAGTGAGATATACTCAGATGATCCCAGCAAGTGATCCATCCCCCACACTGCAAAGGAAGGCAAAAAACACCCAAGGTCACCGCCAATCTGACCTGAGGGAAAATTCCTTTCCACCTCCGCATGTGCTGATCAGTCAGGCCTTGAGCATCTGAGCAAGAACCAGCCAACCAAGCACTTGAGAGAGAGAGAGAATGCTCACTCCTACGTCAGAGCACCAACCCACCCTGTTGAGTGGCCCGTCTCCAACCATGACCCTGTCAGATGCATGAGAGGAAGAAAACAAAACTAACCCCAGAGATTTTAGGAACATTAGGCATAATCCATAAGAGACCTCTAGGGCTGCCGAGCCTTAACCCCCACCATCACAAGCAACCCCATCATGCAATCACATGTATACATTTGTCCATCACCCTTTTAAAACTAATTATGTTGTTTTACCCCACAGTTCCTATTGGGATGCTGTTCCAGAGCCTCACTCTTCTGATGATTAGAAACCTTCTAATTTCTAACCTGAATTTGTTCATAGAGAGTTTATACCCATTTGTTCTTGTGCCAAGATTATCTTTTAGCTTAGATAGCTTTCCACCCTCCCTGGTGTTTACCCCCTTGATGTATTTATCAAGAGCATTCATATAATCTCTCAGCCTTCTTTTTGAAGCCAAGCTTTTCCCATCTCCTTTCATAAGATAGGCCCTCTAGTGCCCTGATCATCCTAGTAGCTCTTCTCTGCACCTCTTCCAGTTTGAATTCATCTCTCTTAAATATGGGTGACCAGAACTGCAGACAGTATTCCAGATGAGGTCTTACAGTCCTAGTGATATTAAAAGTTCTCTATCGCTACTGGAAATGCCACACCTAATACATCCTAGGATCACATTTCCCTTTTTCACAGCCTCATCATATTTGTGGCTCATAGTCATCCTGTGATTGGCCAGTACACCCAGGTCTTTCTCTTCCTCTGTTGCTTCCAGTTGTTAAGCGCCAAGTTTATAGCAGATATTGAATAAGATTGGTCCCAAGATCAGCCCCTGAGGAACTCCACTAGTAACCTCCCCCCCCATCCAATCGATCACCTTTCAACACAGCCCGTCACCATTTCACCTATAGCAATTCCTTATCCACCTTACATTTTTGTATGAATGCCCATCTTCTCTAATTTAATAATTTCCTGTGTGGTGCTATGAAATGGTTTACTGAAGTTCAAGTATATGAAATCTACCTCATTTCCCTCATCTTAAACATCAATTATCTTCTCAAAGAAGGAAATCAGGTTTAGTCTGGCATGATCCACCTTTAGTACACCCATGTTACATTACATCCCCGTTTCTGTTTATCTCCATGCATTTAATTATTCTCTCCTTCACAATTTGTTCTCAAGCTTTGCAGATTACTGAGGTCATATGAATGGGTCTGTGATTACTCAGAGCACTTTCCCCCCTACGTTCTTAAATATAGGTATGATCTTAGCTATTCTCCAGTGTGACGGGGTATGCAAACCCCACAGCAGACAACAAGGAGTTAAGGAGCTGCTCTGTGCAAGACACACACAGACTGGAGGAGGAGTTAAAAGGGAACAGAACAGCTCGCTTGTGGGCGGACCAGGGAAGAGAATAGATTTACAACCCTCAGCTCCTGAGGAAAGGACCAAGGGAAGGCAGGAACTGCCTGAACGTCTCTTTCGAGGGAAAGAAGGTCCTGATTCTGATACACCGGGAGAAGGAGGCATTCTCCTCTCTCTCCTACTAACTCAGTTTGCTTGGGTTAATTTCCCTTGCTTTTTGTTTATGGACTACCCTGGAAGGGGAGAGACATGAAAGTGACCTGGCCAGAGGGCCACGTCACAGGCAGAGGCAGGCTACCCCAGAGACGGAATAGCCAGCAGCCACAGACCCTAGGGAAGAGAGAACTGCCATACCACATCTAGCCGCAAGAAGATGCCAGCAGTGAGCTGACCTCTTCACATCCAGTCATGTAGCAGTACCCTTGCATAGACAGATTTATTTCAAATCCTTGCTAGTGATCTAACAATGTCATGTGCAGTTCTTTCAGTATTCTGGGATGGAAACCATCTTGTCCCCCTGACTTGAGCGTATTAAGCTCTATACATTTTTCTTCCACTTCTGATGTGGTCATTTCTATTTCTATACACTCATTTCCATCAGCCTCCTGCCTTCTTGGCCATGTTACATATCCTCATCCCCACTGAAAACCAAGGCAAAGTATTCCTTTAGTTTCTGGGCCATGCCTAGATTATCTTTATTGTCCTCCTCATCCATACTGCACAGAGGCCCAATCTCATCCTTCCTTATCCTCTTTTTATTTACATAACTAAAAAACCCTTATTATTTTATTTTGTTGGCAAGAGTGATTTCAGCTTGACCAGGAGTGTCTGAAAGGAAAAAAAATGAATGCAGGCTTAAAAACAGGAATAGGTCCAAGTACAGAATTCAGATCTGGTTCTTGGTTTTGAATAACCTGGTGTTTGGTGGTGTTTGAAGAAGGGGTGCTTTATAGAGAGAAGGGCCATATCCACCATTCTCGTCTGTGTTCAGATTTTGAACAGCTAAGACTTGTTGGTGCCTTGCCCTACTCTTATGCTAATGAGTGGCATGGCATAATTTATAATCTGTTCTTTTTATAACCTTCTGCTTATTAACATACAGTTAAACATAATGATGGCTCCAACTTGGTTATTATTAAAATGTTAGTTTTTAATGTTCATCTCCTTACTTTTTTTTTTTTAATATTTAATGTTAAGGAGGCTTAGACTGAATGGCTGGGCTTCAGCAGAAGTGAATGAAACCTTTTTTTAAACAAACAAACAAACAATAACAATGGAACAGAATGTGGAGAGTACAAAAGTGGCAAAGTTGAGAATTCAGCCAATCACTTTATTTATAGCTTTCTTAGGCTGTGGACCAGTCTCCTATTTTGATTCTTGCATAGCTGTTCCTTCTAAAGTCTGCCATCATGAAGGTCAATTTAAGGTCAAGTTGGAGGGCTTGCCCATTTGATGTTGGCAAGTGTGGTTTGCCTATGACCAGAATACATGGTGCTCAGTTATGTGATATTCATGAATCTTCTGATCTTATGGGACAGAAAAAAGCAGAGCATAGGAAAGGAACAGAGTCCACAAGTTCAGTAAGTGGTCAGGCTGTAGAGGCAGATTTGGGTCTTTTTTTGAATCTGGAGTTTAACTTGTCCATTTCAAGAGAATGCCTCTGTGAAAATCTAGGACGCTGTGTTTGCTCCTAAATGTTAGAGACGGATTGTGGCGTTGTATAGGTTGTGATGTAAAGTTCCAGTGGTTATATGTTTGTAGCTGCTATCATGTAGGTGAAAAAGAAACCTTACAGTATTGATGGCTTAGATGTCACTGTCCTTTCCACATGTACCTGTAACCTGGCCTTGGTCAGCATGAAGGTTACTGGCACAGCTGTGGGTTTGCAATGGCTGTTGAATCGAATTACACTTGATGAGCTACCCTGAATGTGCAAACCCTACTAACTTACGCCAGAAGTCCTGTTGAAGTCAGTGGGGCTATTCAGATGAGAAAGTGCTCCAGCATGAGCCAGAGTTGCACAATCCAACCTGTTAAATAGCAAATCTCCTTCAATTGGAACAGCCAACACTTCCAGCCTGACTCTCAGAACTATACTCACACCGAGTACTTGAATTCCTGCTTAGTCCCTGATTTCAGTGAGTTACGTTGGGCTATTTAAGTGTAGCCCACAGTAAAGGGCAGTACAAGGATGCACCATCCCAGGGGAGAACTAGGAGGCAGAATGTCTCCCAGTTATGCGCAGATTGTGCACCCATTGCTATCTCCCTATAGGAGGTACAGATTCCTCCGAACCTCCTCCATCAGCCAGCTCCATTGGCCACTGCATCCTGGAAGCACAATCCCACTTGCTTACCACCCATCCTGCAAGGGGAGGGAGATGGTTCTTTCCGCTTCAGCCCCCATGCTGAGCAGCCCCATAAAAGCCAAGGAAAATCTATCCCAGTGGAACTACTCTCATGGAAAGGGTCACAGTACTGGGCCCTTTATTGTGGAAGAGAGTGACTGTGTAATACCTTTTACACAGATAGTTAGTCTCGTAGACCTCAGTGGGGCTACTTGTGCGATTAAGTATTCACTAACGTGAATAAAGGTCTCACCAACAGGCCCGACATGCATCTAGCGAATGCAATACAGTTTTGTGTCAACTTTGAATTCTCTTTTGTTCTGCATAGGTTCTTGTACCTCCTTAGCGCTCAGAGAGGAAAAAAATAGCTCCCACAGAGTGCTTTTCATCCAGGGATCTCAAAGCACTTTATAAAGGTGGTTAATATCATTAGCCTCATTTTATAGATCGGGAAGCTGAGGTACAGAACAGTCACCCAGCAGGTCAATGATAGAGCCAGGCCTGGAACCCACATCTTTTGGGGCCCCTTCCTGCACACTCTTCATTAGGCAACACTGAAGACCTTGTTGGGGTAGGATCTGAGCCCTTTCCAATAGTGCCTTAATCAATAAGACTGCACATTTGGTTTGTTCTTTCTCTCATCCTCTCCCCAGGGGGACAATTGTATGTGCTGTGGCGTGTTTTGTTTTGGTAGGGTTTTATGGGAGGGGTTGAGTTTGTTAGCGATCACACACTGCTCTGTGCTTCACCCACTTTCACAGCTGCCAAATATTTCATGAGGTGCACTGTGGGCTTGTGGGCTACATGACAGGTTTTGCTCGCCATGGTCTGTAATTATTCAGCATTGTGGTCTTAAATTGCTCAGTTTAAAAAACTCTGCATGTATTATTTATATTACAGTGCTGCAGAGAGGTCTCATTCTGCTGGGTTCTGTGCTGAGTGCAAAGAGACAGTCTCTGCCGCCCAACGAGTTTACAGTCTGATAAGACAAGGGCAACAAAGGGAGTGTTCTCCCCATTTACAGATTGGGGAACTGTGAGGCCCAGAAGTCCCATTTCCAAGTCACTTAAGCATCCAAAACTCACTGAGAGTCAGTTAGGCAGGATTAACCCCGAAAGATTAAGTAAGTGGCCTAAGATCACACTAAGTCTGTGGTAAAGTCAAGAATTGAACCCAAATCTCTTCAGTCTCAAGCTAACATCTCGATCACCACAGAACCGCTACCTATCTTCTAACCTAACAAAATGTCATTGTCCTTTTTCTGATTTGAGAAAATTGTTCAGATCTCTGAAGTTAAGGAACTTTCTCTTGCTTAATACATTTAAATTAAAGTCTATTTAAGAAAAAAACGTACAAGACATAGTGCAATTTTAAAGTCATTTGGCAAACTGATTCTGTCAAGAAAGCTTAGTTTCATTCTGTTTGCTTGCAACAGCTTTTTTTCCCCATAACTCTGCTGTTCTTGTTCTTTTAATACATTTGGGAGGCCTGTCAAGGCCTATCCACTCTCTAAATAGCTTTGCAGATTAAATTTTTAACTCTACTCTCTTCATGCAGATGTATATTTCTGACAAAGAATTGCACTGACATGTCAGCTTCCATCTTTCTCACAAGAGAGGAAACAGCTACGTGCCAGTACTGCTCGAAACACTGAACCTCCTCAGCAACAACAACAAAAAAGACCCTGCACAGAGAAAACCCACCTCTTGTTCATTTGAGCCTCGGTTAAGCTAATTTCACTCGTCATCACTTACCACTTTTTCTTTCAGCTCCAGCAACACTTGAAACTAACTAATGAGGGATCACAAAATATGGGGCAGAATTTTTGTTTTATTGCTGCTACACCTGAGCTCCTAACTAAAGATACTACATCACAACCAGCCTTGCTGCCTTAACTCTTGTTTTAGCTGGGAGTTATTTTTCATATGCCTTTTTTACACACCCATGCCGATAGAATTTAAGTCAACTTTAGGCATTCCGCCTGGGTTGAGCAGCCATCGGAATGAGAGCTCTTTAGACTATTTTAGTGCTAATATAAATGTTTCTCAATATCTGTTATTTTTTTCTGGAGGATGGGGCTAGGAGGTGAGGAAGACTTTGATAAATCGGGGCCAGATTCTGCAAATTTACTCACACACAGAAGTACCTTACTTGTTGAGTACTCCTTCTGATTTCAATGGGATTACTTAGCGAGTATATGGGTGGCAAAATCTGCATCTTAAATTAGCTGTCTAAATGCAGTGAGACTGAAATTTAGCTTGTTCTTTGTCATTCGAGGTGCAATGTTTTCCTCACAGAATCAAAGTCATGTAAATAGGTCGTAGGTCATGCATATATTGTTGCTTATGAATTCCTACAACCAATCACTTCTTGGGGTGTTCAGGGGGTTTTCTGATATAAACTCTTAGCACAAATGGGTGATCGTGGAACAAAAATATTGGTACAGATACTGGGTCAAATTCGTCCCTGGGGGAGAGATATCCAGGAAAGATTTTGGTTATTTAAACGTGAGCCTGCAAATCCTTACTCAAATGTGCAGTTATATAGCAATCACTGGGACTACTTGCGTGACTAAAGATTACTTACCAGAGAAAGGGGTTTACCAGATTATATTTTCAGGGACAGATTTGTAGATTTTGCTGGTGCAAATTGGTATAACTCCATTTGCAAACAAGGGGAGGTGCCAATTTACATGAGCTGAGAATCTGGCCTTTGATTTTTAAAATAGATACTACATACGCACAATTTAGTGTGCATGTGTGTTTTAAATAGGGATAGGATTTCATATTTCAATTCAGACATTTTAATGGAAGTGTTTCCTTTTTAAGGTCAGAATATTGTACTGTGTTCACCATGGCTAAGGGAGTTCTCATAGAGTCGGGGCTAAACTTTGCCCTCCTATATGTGCATGTTGCTTCTAATGGCTTCGGTGGGCATTGCCTATGCACATTTTAGACACACGTAGCAATAAGAGATGAAAAAGACCTACTAGGTCATCTAGCCTTACTGCTGCAGGTCTATCGTTACCACGAGTGATGCATCCACGTTTGTCCTCCATAATCCACATCCCAGAATCCTTTGAGCCCTTCCAGACTATGAAATCAAAAAGTCTGCAAACCATAATGTGCTGAATTCTCATCTATACCAAAGTCTCTTAGTGTAAACAAGTAGCAGGCCCAATATTTATTTAATCTGAATAGTTCACAGTGCAGTTAGTGCGGAAAATAAGCGATGGTACACAATGCACAGCAGCTTTGTAGCTTCACAATTTCAAATATATTTAAAAATCTCATTGATATTTGCTTATTAAAAATGTAATGTGGATTTAATCACAAATGTTGCATCTTGTCAAATATGCTACCAGAACTATTATAAAATTCATAGCAGATATATATATAGATATGCATACACTGTATATGTATATGTGTATGTATATAAATAGGTTATATACGTATGCATATATATTAATTATATATAATTAGATACAGCATTATATTATATAATTAATCATCTTTGGTTTTCTTGCTTAGTGTTTGTGTCTTAAGTTTTTAATAATTTAAAAATAACACACATTTGAGCTGTATGTAATATTGCATTTTTCATATAGTCTCAATGTTAACTTCATCTAACATAATTTTTTTGTCTGGGAATTTCTTAGGAGTTTTATTATTATTATTAAAAACTTAAGACAAACAGTAAGCAAGAAAATCAAAGATTAATTATATCCAATTAGCTATAATAATATATACTATATATTAGTTATATTCTATTTCTAATAATAAGGCACTACAAGGCACATGGTAGCTGTTGGGTCTTTATTCCAGTAGGGAACAGGCTAAAGTGCCTTCACTTGTTGAGCAGGCTGTGGCCAGCCTGGTATGCACCTACTAGTAGACTCAGAGGGCACCTGCCATGTCCCACTTCTAGGGGAAGTTGACTGTGAGGGAGAGTGGCTGAGACATGACTGAGGCAACTGGCCGACTAGCTACCATGCTGATGTTGAATGAGATTGTGTGTTTCTGATTTCTGTTGTTCCCACCTTGACCTGTACCAACTGTAGTCACTTATGGTGAAGCAGTTGTCTGCTGTGCCAGTCCTGAATGAAAATCAGTGAAGAGGCAGAAGCACCTGGTTCCTGGCCGTTCCCCAACACAGCACAGAGTACAGGACTATGGCTATGGGTCTGATATGATATGGTATTTCCCTTGTTTCTCCCCCATGATCCCCACCTTCTTATTCCAAACCCTGGCTTCTGTCCCTGCCCTGGTTAGGACTGGTCTTGCTCAAAGCTGAAGCAGCCAATGAATAGTCTTACCACCTTTAAAATGCAAAATAAATAAATAAATGACACCCATCTTCTCCACAAGGCTACAGCCCGAACTCTCAACCACAAGGCAACTCCGCGACATGCCCCCCTTCAACAGCCATTGATAGTATCTGGAGAGAGAACACATATAGATAAGATAGATAGCATCGCATGACCCCTCACTCTCTCTTGACTCAAACCCTTTGTGCGGTGTGCTTATGTGTTGGTGGGCAGACGGCTGCTGAGTTTCAACGGTTTTGATCTGTTATCACTTAAACTGCGGAAGTGGGAACACTGCAGCATCTGTCATTGGGCACAAAAACTTTTAACCTGCGCTATCCCAGTGCATTGTGATAATAATGCAAATCCTGAAACTCACGTAAAAAACCCCAGCAGATTACATTATTTTTCTGGCAACAGGCAAATCCATAAACAAAATGGCCAGGTCAGTCAAATACTGGCCAGGTTGCAAACCAACCAAGGAGGGATGGACAGAAATGAGCAAAGAATGGCCTTCTAGAGGGCCTCTGTCTCTGTGAATGGGACTTTCCTTTCTCCCAAGGAGCTGCTCTTTGTAGCTACCATCTGGGAAGAGATTGTGGGGTCATTGCTACATCTAGCTTCAGCTGGGGTTATCTCTGCACTTTTCTTAATAGCATAGCTTGGTCTGTCCTAACTCCCTAGACCTGTGCACACAGGGACCCTCTGGGTACATATCGCCCCTCCCATGTGCATTGCACAGTATTGCCCGCAGGAAGAGTGCCTCAGAATCTACAACATCAGTTCTCACATCCTCCATGTGGAAAGTGCCAGAACCCTTTTTTGGTTGTGATGGAGATGGGAGGGGAGAGAAAAAGGCATTGTTATGAATCAGTTTTGTTATAGACGACTGGCTTCTTGTGATGATGAACAATCATCCTATGGGACACCCCGCCTGCAACTAGTTTAGCACAAATGGCCTGCTTTTACTAATGTCAGTGACAAAACACTTGTTGATTTTAGTGTGATCAGAACTGGGCCCTGAGGCATTTTTGAATTAGTCTGTTGGCAGCCCTAGCATCAAGCAGCTCTTTGTTTTAGGGTTCAATTTCTGTTCCCATTGGAACCAGTGGGAGCAGGAGCTGGCCCTTAGAATTTTGGTGTTGTAGCCGTAATGGAGTAATTACATCTATCCCTAAAGAATCTGTTATTTGCCCCTGTCGGAGACAGGGAACCATCTGGTAGATAGACCATTGGTCTTAGATGAGATAGCAGTTCTCATGTTCCTATCCCATCTTCTGTCACTCCATGTGAATACTGAAAATTCTCTTAATGGCAATGGTATTTATGGGGGAATGCATTGGTGTAGGAAGAATAATATCTCCACCTCCGTTTCTCAAAATATATTTGAACTCAGCCATGATTTAAGACACACACTTCTGGTCACTAGCCTAAACTGTAACCACGGGAGCTGAAAGAAGATAAGCTATTAAAATGGCATTTCTGGCTAGGTCTGGAACTAGAAGTTGTAAAATACCAAAGGGTCTGACACTGATATCTGTATTCTATTTCTTAGGTGACCAAATGGCACTTGTGCTTCACTTTCTGTATTTATAAAACAGGAAGACTAATACCTGTCTCAGCATGGGTGGTGGGTAACATTGACTGGGGGAGGCTGAGCCTGTCCAAAAAGCCAGGCATGGCCCTGCCCACAATCCACCCCCAGACCTCCTCCTGCTTCCTGCTCTGCAGCTCTTCCCCTGTGCTGTGGTCTGGCTTGGGCTGGTGCTGGGGCTGGGGCTGCCCCGCCCATCTGCCCACCCAGCACTGGGGCTTTGCCACCTGCCCGTCTCTCCAGGGCTGGGGGCACTGCCTGCCTGCCCGATGCTCCGGGGCTGAGGGTGGGGGAGCTGGAGCCATGCTGCCCTCCCAGCACTCCAGGGCTGAGGAGGAGACCTGGGGCCACACCACCCTCCTGGCACTCCCAGGTTGGGTGGGGCTGGGGACATGCTGCCCACCCTCCCAACACTCTGGGGCTTCGGGTGCCTGGGGCCATGTCACCTTCCTGGCATTCTGGGGTTGGGGCTGTGCCACCCGCCTGGGGTGCTTCAAAGCTGGGGTGGCCTGGGGCCACGCTGCCCACCCTCCTGGTGCTCTGGGGATGGGGGCACTCTGGGGATGGGGGCACTAACCTGGGGTGGGGGCCGGCAGCCAGGGTGGTGGGGCTCTGATCTCTGGCAGGGGAGAGGAGCGTGGAAGGGGCAGTGCCTTGGCTAGCCACCCATGTGTTTTAGGTAGGTATATGTCCCACATTACTGTAGTATCTGGGCACCTCATAATCTTTCATGCATTTATCCTCACGATGCTCAAGTGTTGTGCTATTATCCCTATTTCAGCAGTGAGGAACTGAGACACATGGACACTTGCCTGAAGTCACACAGAATGTCTGTGGCAGGGCAGGGACTCGAAGCTAGTATAATAAGTGTGTTGGTTCTCAGATTACCCAGCTGTGAGGGAGTTGACACCCAGTTACACTCAAACAAGTCTTCCTCTTGCTGGAGGCAGGGGGGGCAACAAGGTGACCTGTAGTCCTGGGTACCCCAAGAACCATCATAACCAATACTAGCTTGAACCCTAATCACTGGAGCACTCTTATTCTACCCTGCTTTACCTGACATGGAGCAATAAGTTCTGAAATTCAGATGTTTAATGCTATCACCCATCACTTTAGGCTCTGAGCACCTCCCAAGTAAAATTAAGGTTCTCATTTGTCCCTTTCTGGATATAGGGATTATTGAGTAAGTACTCAAATCTGCCCCCTCCCCCAACTCCATTTACCAAAAGAGCTGTCAGATGCTCACCAATAACAAAGCAGGTATATGTCTGAGGGAGACCTTTCCTCCCCTTTCTGAATTTTGGGGAAGTTCACAGCTGATTTAATCAAGTCTTGAGTTCTAACCCAGGTTCTGACACTGATTCTATCGGAAACCTGGGGCAAGCCTAATAGGGCTGGCTTCTGAAAGTGGCTAAAGTATCTTTGAGGATCTGGACCTTACATCTTTTCCTGTCATTTTCTCTGTGTGCAACATGGTGATAATCATATTTACCTACCTACTTTATAGGTTATGAGAACAACTGATCAAAATATTTTGTACTAAACTTCATTTTGACAAAAGACTGGCCTTTTGAATGCAAAATTTTGCTAAATTCCGTTTCTTGCTTACTTTTTTTTTTAATTCTTGTGATAGTTTTGTAATTTTTATTCTGAAATTTGGATTTAAACATTTTTTTTAAAAATTGTTTACTCAAACTCATGTTTTTCAATAAGCAAAATCTTTCAACAACCGTTGAGATAAGCGTTTCAATACAAACTTCCATACCAAAGTATCATAAAATGTTTCAGAAGAACAAAAAACGGATGCATTTCGAACTCTGTGAACTAGTCAAAATTACAACAATTGGGATTTTTGATTATTTTACCAGCTGTATAGTTGTGCAGATTAGAGAGTTAACAGCTGGTTAGAGCTTTGAAGATGTTAAGTGTCTGATACTATTACTGACGCATTGAGAAAGAGCACACACAAAAACCACACAGTCTGAATCGTAGAGCAGAAAAGTAGTTATTTTGGGCACCATGCATCCATCCCTAGTGATCAATGCAGGGCTGTTCCCTACTGTGTGTTTCCCAGTTCTTTGTCCAGACTATTTTTAAATATATTTTTATGTAGAGTTTGTGAATATGTATAGAGTGGAGGCTACTGTTTGAGTAGGGGGAAAGGCAGTTGTAGGGGAAGAAGACAGCGAAGTTAAGGACTTCGATTAAAGTTTCTTATTTCTTTTAGTAACTGAGATCTTGATCTGTCTTTTTTTCCCCCCAAACACAGCTGATGCTTCTGTAAAGGAGATGAAAGCTTGAATCCACAGCCTGAGAGTTGTATTGACAGTTCACCTAACAAGTATTTACATTTGAAAAAGCATCCAAACTGGTTTCTTCTTAATTCCTGCCTTCTTGAAGGGGCTAGAGCAGAGAACACATTTGTATCACAGCGAGATTTCAGAGTAAACTAAAAATCTTTTATCAGAGGGGAAGCCGTGTTAGTCTGAATCTGTAAAAGCATCAGAGTGTCCTATGGCACCTTATAGACTAACAGACGTTTTGGATCATGAGCTTTCGTGGGTGAATACCCACTTCGTCAGATGAATGTAGTGGAAATTTCCAGGGGCAGGTATATATGTGCTAGCAAGCAAACTAGAGATAACGAGGTTAGTTCAATCAGGGAGGATGAGGCCCTGTTCTAGCAGTTGAGGTGTGAAAACCAAGGGAGGAGAAACTGGTTCTGTAGTTGGCAAGCCATTCACAGTCTTTGTTTAACCCTGAGCTGATGGTGTCAAATTTGCAGATGAATTGAAGCTCAGCAGTTTCTCTTTGCAGTCTGGTCCTGAAGTTTTTTTGCTGCAGGATGGCCACCTTAAGGTCTGCTATAGTGTGGCCAGGGAGGTTGAAGTGCTCTCCTACAGGTTTTTGTATATTGCCTTCCTAA
>NC_133771.1:13328357-13383046 GCF_003597395.2 Chelonoidis abingdonii | reverse complement strand
TTGCTTGCTAGCACATATATACCTGCCCCTGGAAATTTCCACTACATTCATCTGACGAAGTGGGTATTCACCCACGAAAGCTCATGATCCAAAACGTCTGTTAGTCTATAAGGTGCCACAGGACACTCTGATGCTTTTAAAAATCTTTTGTACAGCCATTAACCACAAAACCAAAAAGCTTGTAATTCCAAAAGGATAACAAAACTATATATGTAGAACAATGCAATCACATTTGAAAACAAAATGTTTGCATACCTGTTCCTCCTTTCATTGGCCATCAAGACTTCTGTTCAGGAGACAGTTTTTTTCATTCAAGAGCTGGCAACACTTAAAAACATCAGAAGCAGATTTATTTTATTTTTATTATTTTGGTTACCCCATGCACTGCTTTAAAGTGTTGGCCTTATTGTTTGCATTATAGTAGTCCTTACAGGCTCCAGTTAAGGTAGAGTCCCATTGTGCTAGCTACAAAACAAGCCCATAGTAAGAAACAGTCCCAGCCTGAAAGATCTTTTAGTCTAAATAAGCAAGACAGCGACAGGGTGGGAGAAAGAAGGTATTATACATACGGGAAACAGTGAGAATCAGGGTGAAATCTGTGGCAAAACTCTCATTGATTTCAGTGGGGCTTTGATTTTGCCAAAAAATTACTTAAATCACGCAGGAAGTCTGAGAATTGAGCCCAGATTTCTCAAGTCATCAACTATTGCAAAAGTCCATTTTCCTCTTGTGAAGCCATCAACTCCTACAGAGAAAAGCACAGAATGCTAAACACAGGTTTCTGCAGATAAGTAAAAAAAGAATTGATTTGCACCTACATATATGTTCTAATCCATGAGCTGGTATTGAAAATAATATTTTACATTTCTTTTTTAGCATAGCTATTGGGTTCACCTTTGAGATTGCTGAGATAGTTCTTATGCCACCTCTTGTGAAAGGTTTAAGCCTGATAATTGATGGCAAAACAGATCTGCACAAACAGATGTACACTCAGCTTTGCCTATGTTAGTTGTACATTTTATGGTACTTGTAAATTAAGGAGCAAAATGATTTGTTCAAAGTCAGAACAATAATAGACAAAAATGCTGTTACATTTGAGGTGTTCCCTGCAGATATTTGTTCTCGTCTTGATCTATTTCTTTCTGAATCTGGTTCATGTTAGACCTCCTTGTTCTATAGTATTTCTCATCTTGCAAATATTGATCTTCATTGATCTTGACCCAGAGTAATTAAATATTTTCTTAAAGAAACAAATATCTCTATTTCCTCTGTGACCTTCCACTGAAGCATGAAATGATTAGGCATTAATAGGAAAGCTTCTACTCCTTTTTGGTGCAAACTTGATCTCTTTTGTCTTAGTCGGGAAATGTACTTGATTCCTAACAAGAGCTTTTCCAAATGTAACACTGCTGATTTGTTGGATAATGAAATCCAAATTGTTCCACAAAAAAAAAGTTGCAATTATACAGCGTGTAATACACAAATAAATTGACTTAATGTTACATTATAATGAAAACTGTGCAAAATCCTCTACACAAGCACAATAAAATAATAAAAAGTAATAGAACAGGTAATAGATGTAAAATAAATGCTAAAAAAGTAGTTCAAATCATTTTCATACCAGTCAAAAGATACTGAGAAGGGCGCATCCAATCACAATAAAACACCAGAATGAAACACTTCTAAATAGTAATATAAATTTTTGTGGACACTTCATGTCCCATGATGTGGAATTGACATATAGTTTGATTTTCTTTTTCCTAATGTAAGCCACAGTTTTACAGTCCTAGTGAAAACATTTTATTGCTGGGGATGTATTAGACATGGTTCATTTCCCTTCTCAGTATGGCTTTAATTTTCCACATCCATGGCTTGACACAGACCCAAACACCAGAAGATGGTTGTCTGCTATAAACTGTTTGGTTTTCTTTGATTGCTTTACAATTTAATCTATAGTTCATTCCATTAACCCTTTCTATTTTAATGCCGCAAAAGTCTTCCCCGTCTCTTTAATATAAAGATAAACTTCCTCCCAAACATTTAGGTTCTAATGTCCAGAGGATTATGATGGCGGGTGGAGGGAGATGGATAGTTTCTTTCCTAGTTAACTTCTCCATGGCCATATGTACTGGGCAAAATAATGGAATGCATCGCAGCAGTGAGATTTTTCCCTTCTGTTTTCATAATACAGTCCTGATTATTCATTCATTTGGTTTGGTCATAGTCACACTGATTTGCAGAGCCAAGAAAGTGCCACTGTCATTCTAACTTTCTCCTCAATCCCTGATCTTGGGTAGGGGGGGAATCTTTCCCGTCTGCAGTGTTGTCACATCCGATATCCAGTTCCTTCCGGCAGAGAAAGTGTATCTGGGAGGGTCACCAGATCAGCCTGTGCCTCGGGGCTCCTCGCCTAAAGTACAAAAGACTCAACTCAACTCACGTTAGTCATCTAGGTGGCCTATCGGTGGTGACGGACTGCCAGCTCGGGCTTTGGGCTAGCCGTGATAACTGCCTTGAAATGCTAAGTGCTTAATTAAGGACCTTTCATATCAGTTATTGAGGGCTCCATCTCCCATAGCCCAGGGCATTGTACTTTACAGAGGACTCCCTAGAGCCACTGCCAACTTCATTGCAGTGACAAGTCAAAAAAGAGAGAGAGAGAGAAATTAAAAAAAAAAAGAAACAAGGAGTTTGAATCCTCTCGCCGGTTTCCAAAATCTAAACACAAGCAGACAGCTGAATAGTCAGCATAGTCCCCTACTAAAAATATACTTTTTAATCTTTATGAAAATATCGCTTGCTTTTGTTTTGGGCCAGCTGTGAAGTGGTTTCCTGACAAGGTTCAGGATGCTTGCCTTAACCTGCAGTGGTGCAATCACATGTGGATCCTTTCCCTGGAACATTTGGTCCAAGCTCAGGGAGCAGGTTTACTTACAAACATCAAAACCAGATGTTTTGAGTAAATTGTGTATAATTTATATTTGTTTTTTATATTCAGCAGAACCAGTACCGTTACGGAAGTGGGGGGGCGGGAAGGGGGATCTACATATAACTATATGAGAGAGGCTTAGGAAAAAATTGTTTTATTGTTGTGTACAATAGAAAAGGAAGATATTTAACAGGCCTGGCCATAAACAGTACAAATTCAGGGCCTGACTCTTCTCTAAGTTATACACCATCATCTAACCAGAATAATTTCACTGAAATGAGTGCAGTTACGTCAGTGTGAAACCTACCTAGATCAGAATCGGGCCCACAACTTTTTGTAAAGAAGTTCACAGGTGGAAATGTACACAAGTGATCCAGTTCTGATTTCACACCAATGGAACTCATTCGCCTTCCATAGAATTACTCCTACTTTACAACGGTGTGAGCAAGATCAGAATCTGCACAAAGGACAAAATTTGACTCTCAGTTCTAACAATGTAAATCCAGAGTTGTATCAATGAAGTCAGTGCAATTTCCATGGATTTAAGATGATGTAAATGAGAGCATAATTTGGCTCTATGGGCCAGATTTTCAGCTGGTACAAAGGAGTGCAGTTCCCTTGAAGTAAATGGAGCCACAGCCATTTATACTAGCTGAGAATCTGACTTGGCAAGCAAAATACAGACAGCGAGGATGTATCAAAAGTTCAGAAGATAAATTGTGTAACTGGAAAAAAATTGCAGGAGTCTGTCTGAAAGGGAAAAAAACCCACAAATGTCTAGTAACTGTGGTCTCAGTTACACTATTTTAACTCGGGTCAATGGTTTTAGGCTCGTATAAAAACAATAAAATTGAAAGCTGAACCAGGCCCAGCAAATTACTGATAATGCTAGCTGAGAAATATGTGCCTACAGATGCTTCTTTTACTCTTTATAAAGAGAATTAAAGAGGGGAATACACCCTACCCAACATCAACCTTTTCATAAGAAAATGAAGACACCTCATTATCATCGGTCAACTAACCTGCTAGTAAGCCAGGCAGATAAGAATAATGAAAACACCTGAATCTAAAACTTCAGCAGACAGAGGCTAACAATACTTCTTCTTATCTTGAAAATAAGACATTTTTCTTAGAAATATCTTTTCTTTTTTAATCAACACACTTTGTGCTCTTTGATGTACATGCAGCTTCATACCTGTCTGGTTGGTGATGTCTACAAGCTACTGATGTCTACAAGCTATTGATATCACTGTATGGTTTTTTATGTATATTTTAATGCAAATGGTGGATATTAAAAGGAATGTGTTGCTATTTAAACTGTAGATTCAGTTGCTAATATACTTACCTATCATGATAAGACTGTGATCTTAACTGTAGTTGTGTATCAATATTACCTGAAAAAAATGTATACTAATTTGACAGCTACAGGATTCTTTTCCAACTCTTTCATATATTATCTGATAGACACACAGAACAAACACATACTTGAATTTTAGAAATGACCTGGGAATCCTGCTTTTGTAAATCAAGATATTTTTTATAAATACCAGTATCACTGGAAGCTAAAACAGGCTACATTTGGGCTCACGCTGGTTTAAATAAGGGTTTGAGCCAGATTATAATTGACCAAATGGGTATTCTATATACAATGCATATGGCTTGCTGGGCCTATCTTGCACTCCGCATGGGAGGAGTTCTTACTCAGACACTGTCTACTCATGTGAGTAAGAACTCCTAAATCAGAGCGACTGGATCAAGCCTGCTGCTTGTGTAGCACAGGGGATACTTTGGAATGAAAAAAAGCTGTACAAATGCAAAATGAGATTCTTTCTTCATCTGGATTTGTAATTAACGTGACTTCTTTTTAAGGCAGAAAGCAGGGAGCTATCTCCTTGTGTACAGTTCTTCATGCCCAATTTAGCAGATTATTTTTCTGCATCATCATGTGACAATTAAACACACACAGCTGAACATCTTCAAAATCATTTAAGGCTCCGAATAAAAACAGGGGGGAAGGGTTGGGGAACATATTGAAATGTACAAAATACGCATGGCTATGTGGAATGTTAAGGCACTGCTTTAATTCGAGAGATAAGATCATGGGAAAGATTATTGATAATTCAGAGGCCAAACATCTGTGCTCGCTCAACAGTATGATACTGACAATTATTAACTACAAAACTGTTGTAGCAGAGTAAGGGTAAATAAGCTATCACCATGGAGCTGCATGCTAGAATGGCATTCCTCTGGAATGTATTTTACTGCAGCATCCTCTACCTGATGACAGCTACAATCAAGAGTGGCTCCAGGCAGCTGCTTTGCTGCAGGCCACATTCAATTATGTCGGACTGCATTAGTCCCTGGTGAAGCTGTCACCTTCCAGCCTGTGAAGTGATAGCATGAAGAGGCTCCTGAAGTCTCTGCAGTTCTTGCTTCAGTTAGGGGAGCAAGGGAAACAATGCGAAAAAAAAGACCATTAGCACTATGACTGCTTGCAGCATTCATTTTGCTTGTGGACGGGGAAGAAAATAGCTTAGGTGAGTTGTATTCTGAAAAGTTGTCTGAGGTTGGATAATTGCAGATTATTATTTTTTTCAACCAGCTCATATATTTTGGAGAGGGAAGAGAGCTTAAGGGCGGAAGCAGAAGCTGGTCACTTTCCAGGATTTTCACAGAGTTCCTCACCAGCCTTCTCAAGAGATGCTTTTACTGTACATACAATAGCAGGAAATTGTACCTTTTATGATCTTTTCCAAAGCAATCCCAGGGCATTTCTAGAGGTATAAAGCCCTGGAGGGGTTTGTGGTTCTGGTTGTTCAGAGTCTTGTATTACCCACCTGGAGCCTTAAAAGAGTTTCTTTTCAGCAGATGGGGGATAGATGACACAGGAGACTGGGAAATGGAATAGATAACCTGTCTGCTAAGTGAGTCATAGCTACCCCAGTGGTTACATTTGAGTGACTGCTAGTGACCAGTTTGAAATAAGTCTGGCAGTCTCAGTTCAGCTCCGGGAGATGGGAATACACATCACAGAAGCACCACCAGAATTGATAGCATCAATAAAAAAGGCCAAGGCCTGTATGCGCCACAACACCCGACAACCCTCTTTCTCTTAAAGGTGTGCCCTCCACAGCAGTTCTGGAGTGGGTCGGCACAGGTGAAAGGGCAAGTTTTCATTGCAGCTGGTCACTCTGTACCCGCTGTGTGAATAAAGGGAAGATCAGTCTTCAGAACTCAGATTGCACGTTCCTTGTGGCACATACTTTCTGCTTTTCTCACAAGTTTGTACAGCACCTAGCACAGTGGGGATCTGATCACTGATTGCAACTTCTATGGAAATGCAAATTAAAAAATAATAATTAATAAATAATGAATGGCTGTCCACATAGCACCAAAACCCCACACATTTAAAAAAACAAACAGGTTTCCTTCCTATAAGGTAGACAGTGTAAGGAATATAAAATAATTTCCACAGTTAAGCAGTCATCTTACAGGTGGGCTATGCCACCGATTTGATATACTTGAGCAAGATCATAAATATTCTCCCCCGAAATAGTGTTTAGTCTCCACGTATATCTTCCTCTCCAAAACAGGTCTCACTTTATATTACAGTTCAATTTTGAATAGTTTATAAAGGGTTAATAAATGATTCATAGAGGTTTGAATAAACTGTTAATCAGTTGTGAAAGACTATAATGGCAGTAAGTTGCTTAAAACCATTTCTAACACCATGTCCTTATGTGCTTATGATCCATCTATCAGACCTACTACTTATGTCTGCAACATGCTTATAACATCTCATAATCCAAATGTAAAGTATGGCCAGAAGCGAAGTTCACCTGAACTGCAACGGAAGGCATGGTTATGGGACTGACGCTTTTGTGGCTAAAGCATAGGACAGGGGATGGGTCAACAGATCTGGGTTATAGCCCTAGCTCTGCTGTACATTTCCTGCGTGACCTTGAGCACGTCACTCTACTGTTCCGTGCCTCAGTTTCCCCCTATGTAAAATAGGGATGATAACACTAATCTACCTCATGCAGCTTTTGCAAGTTTCAAATCTGCCACACCCTTTGAGATCATTGATTTGAGTGTGTGCCAAAATATTATATTGCTCACTGCTGAGAATCCCTTTCCCTGCTATTCCCATAAGATCTCATGGAGCGCTCTTCACTTTCTCCTTTTGCAGAGGTTTAGGGAAAGAACAAGGCTTTAAAACAAAACAAAGTAGACAACTCTAAAACTATTTCAAAGGCTGCAAAGCTGCAGAGAGAACAGATTGCACAAGTGCACCTACAGATAAATGCATTAGGGACTTAGATCCATTATCATCACACCTCTCCTAGTCACAGCCGCAATCAGAATCCCAGGAGAACTCATTCACGAAGAAGCATGTCATTTTAGTGGTAACATTTTAATTTCCCAGCTGCTGGATAAAGGTATGTTGTCCTCATCATCACTAAAATATGCAACTACAATTGATATCTCTGTTCACAGATTTAGATTATATTAAAGGCCAGAGTATCTGAGGACATAAATTAAAGTAGCCCATTGAAGCCAGGAGAGTTACATTAGCTGAGAATCTGGTCCTTGGATTTCTTTGTGTCTCAGAAGCCGTGAATTTCATGCCATAATAAATCAGGAGGTGGAGAGGGGTGAAGGGAGGTTCCAAGTGAAGAATTCTGCTTTAACTTGATTACATGATTCTGATCCCTGGGGGGAGATTTTTTCCTCTCAAAGCCCAGCAGGAGGCGGTCATGGTAAAACTCAGCCTATGCCTGAATGTTGCTGTTGGTGCTTATTTACTTTTCCTTTTTATTGTCAATGTGAAAATCAAATTAAATGCATTTTACATCACACAAACCCATTTTTTTTTCTTTTTTGGAGCAGACTGAATCCTAAAAGGCTTCATAGACGTAGTCACCATGGGGCCACGTGAAGTCCTCGTGTGGGAGGCAAAGCAAATCTCAGTAGCGTTGTCCTCGTTCCCTTTCTTCCAATTCTTCTTCCAGAGCAGTGGGATTTAATCCTCTGCATCACAAGGAGCAAATCTGGCCCCAAACACCACGTATCTTTCGAGAACCATGAGACCTGTAGCTGTGTTCTGCCTCTCCCGCCTCCTGCCTGACAGCACAGTTCCATAAGATATCATTGCTCGGGCATCTGGTTCTGGTAGCTTCCCTAAAAAAGAAGTGTGGTCCACTGCAGAGGTTCTCAACCTTTTTCTTTCTGAGGTGTCCCCTGCACCACCACTGCAACATGCTATAAGGGAATGGGGAGCTCGCAGGCGGCTGACCTGGGGCGCGCGAGAGGTACTGGTTTGTCGGGGCCAGCTATGAGAGATCAGGCCTGAGTTAGCTAGGTCGGACAAGCCAATTAAGACTGGTCTTACCCATTAGACCTCCACAAACTACATTGGGTGCGAGCTTCAGACTTGCCCAGGGGGTGGCAGGCTCAGGGGAACATGGGCCTTAGCAGCCCCGGACGCTGCGGCTGTGCCTGGCTTCTGCCTAGAGTCTGCCTCCAGCAAGTCTAAATGCTGGCCCTGCGTTGGCCCCCTGAAGCCTGCTCCAAGCCCGCCAGGGCCGGACCTCTTGGAGAACTTATCGGTCCAGGCGGACGAAGGCCACTGGAGAGAGTCGGATAATAAGACGGGCTTATTTCTGCTCTCGCATGACGTGCTTGAGAGGAGCTGTAAGCCAATGTGTGTGTTCTATCCTCTGGGCGTTTCCTCTCCGATTCATTGTCAGTCTTGTGCGGTTAGAATGTAAACTCACTGGAGGTATTTCTTCTATAAGTGTTTACAGTGCCTACACCCTAGTGCCCTGATCTTGGTGGGTTGGCCACAGTGGGTTGGGATGGTAATACAAATGAACGCTCCAGTAAAGGGTGATTCAGTGTGTGGAAGCTCTTCGTAGGCCTCTCTCAAAAGCACCATTGTCCACAAAAATTAAAGACGCAACAGTTCCATCTCAGCCCTGTACCTTGTTCAAATGGCAGCCATGTACAACGCATGGTCTTTGAGAAGCCAGAGCATTGGAGGGTGACGGCTGCAAGAACACTGAAGACCGGTAGATCCAGTGTGCAACAGATCTAAATTGAAAGAGGCGCAGGCTCGTCGCTGCAGATAGTTCAGGGCTGGCTGGCGAGGTTCTAGTCGAATGCAGGTGTGGAACCTCTTAGACTCTCTTCAATTGCGCTGCAGTGAGTGGTGCTCACGGAGTAAGTGGTGCACTTAGCGGCATATCCAACTGGCAGAGTTAGGCGTCTAAAAACACCGCTACCGCGAGAAGGATGACCCAGGGTTAGATACACGAATTGGAGGGTAGAACGCAGGGAAAGCAGCTCTCTGTGGCGCTGCGCAGCTCTGCTCTATTAAAGCAATCGAGATATGCAGTTTCACCTATAACGACGGCAAATTTTTGCTCCCAGACAGGTTATATCGAGGTAGAGTTGTACATACAATCACACATCTGTTTTAAATTGCCATCTAAAGATGAAGTATGTTTCCTTAAGTTAAAAAGCAGAACATTTACAAAGTCCCATCTAAAACACGCTGTATATTTGCTTGGCTGATCACCAGCTGAGCTTTGATCTTGAGATTGGGGCCTGATCATTAGACATAGGTATTCAGCCGCTGTAAAGCCTCTACTTTAAGAATTAGGATATGTTTATCATGGACAGTTATAGAGATATAAAAGAAAGAATTAAAATTACAAAAACACAGATTCTTTGCACCTTGACAAGTTCCTCCGCTACCTTGGTGTCCGCACTCTTGGCAGATTTGCTCACCTCAGTGATCTTACCCACAGTTCTGGATCAACTCCTCCTCTGTCTGATCAGAGTTGAGGTTGGACACCCGGCCCGCCCTCTGACTCCGGTTCCAGCCCAGGGCCCTTGAGCAGCGCTATGAGTACCTCCTGTAACAGCGGATACTAGGCTACTAACTCGCCTGTTACTTTCCCCATGCCTCCTTCAAAACACCTTCTTTATTCCTCACACACAGATGCGTTCCGTCCTTGTGTCTGATATGATTGTCTGGTCTCCTAAATCGCTCCATGCAATACACTCTCTCACTCTCAGCTCTGGTCGTTGTCTTGCCTCCCACTCCCGCACCACCACTCGGCGTTCCGCTCTGACTAGTGAGCTCCTTTTAAAAGCCAGGCGCCCTGATTACCGCCCTGATGCTGCAGTTCTAATTAAATACTATCTCCACTGCCTTCTAGAAAAGTCTAATGCCAGTGCCTCTGATTAACCTGACAACCCATTTGGTACCATGGTCCAGGATTTGTTTAGCCTGCCAACATACCGTTATCATACTTACTGTAGCCATCTGGCCTTGCCCCATCACACACCTTATAGACTAACAGAAGTATTGGAGCATGAGCTTTCGTGGGTGAATACCCACTTCATCAGACACATCTGACGAAGTGGGTATTCACCCACGAGAGCTTATGCTCCAAAACTTCTGTTAGTCTATAAGGTGCCACAGGACTCTTTGTGACTTTTTACAGATCCAGACTAACACGGCTACCCCTCTGATAATTAAAATTACTGTTTGCCTGTATAGGGCCTTTTTTTACGGTGACAGTTTGACGCCCTGTTTTTAGGCTAAGGCCTTTGGTTAAGTAGCAGAGGCAGCCATAAACTGGGAAGTGTATGGTTACATTCTTACACTTTAAACAAGTTACATTGAAATAATGCAGTCTGGGGCCGTTAAAAAGGTGATCCAATCTATCACCTCCAGAGAAAGGGAAGAGCCTAAAAGATTTAAAGAAAACGTAGTTTAATAGCATCCTGTCAGGCAAAAACTCACTTATCAATAGCTGGGGTGTGAAATCCTCATTTCTGTGTTGTTCTATCACTATTATTTCCACTTCCCTATTGTTTGTCTGTATAATCTCTGTCTTGTTCTGTGATTGTTTCTGTCTGCTGCATAATTAATTTTGCTAAGTGTAAACCAATTAAGGTGGTGGAATATAATTGGTTAAATTATCACGTTGCAGTCTGTTAGAATTGGTTAGTTAAATTTTAGTAAAATGATTGGTTAAGGTATAGCTAAGCAGAATGGGGGTGGGTTAATTGGAATTATGTTTTGCTACATGAGGGGAATGGGAACAGGGACTGGGAACAGGGACACAGGCAAGGCTCTGTGGTATCAGAGCTGGGAAGGGGGACGCTAAAAAAGGAAATTTGACTGGAGCCCAGGTTCTGAAACCTTGCAAGGGGAGACATGTTGTGGTTCCAGGAGATGACTGACCTAAGCCCGCCCATAGCTCAAAGGCCCTCTCCTGGAGAGACCAGTGAACTTGGGCAATTATTGAATACTGGGGACAACAAATGAAAAAACAGGGATGGGAGTGAAAGTCATAGGGTGAAAATCAGGGAACCGGAAGAGGACACTGAGCAGAGAACTGACAACGCCCACTGCTCCTCAAAAGTGTCCAGGAAGTCTTTGGACACTGCCCGGAGGAACTCTGCTCGGAGGCGTGACTGAATAAAGGAACGGAAATAGGCCACAGTCACAGAGCAACCCTACCCTTCTCCAACTTCCTCCTTCTGGTTTTCCTGGCCAGCTCCAGGAGGAGGTTGACAAAGAGGTCCCTTGACTTTGTGGGGCCACAGATGGGGTGTGCCAAGATCAAGAGATGTGGGGAAAAGTGCAGTCAGAACCTCAATGAGAGGTTCTGGAGGAGTTGGAAAAGGGGCTTCAACCTGACTCACTCTATGTAAACGTGAGCCAAAATATTCCTCTCACGGCAGAAAGGATAGTAGTCAGGGGACTTTGCGAACCACTCAAGATACACAACAATACTCATGGCTCCATGGAAAAGCTGCCAACTAATATCCCAGGTGGGCCATGGAACAAGAGTAGAGTACAGACTGGCCCACTGGTGAGGAGAAAGGGTCTCAGACTCTGGGCACCTGCCCAAGTCTGAATATCTACTCTGCTATTTTTAGCCCCTCAGCCCAAGCCCTGCAAGGCCGAGGCAATTGATATGGGCTCTGAGATTTGGTGCCACTGGTTTTGTTTGCAGTGTAGATGGAGCGGGAGATGGTCCCTGCCTTGAAGGCCTAGGCAAGCACACTGATCTACCCCAGCAGAGGATCTCTTGCATATAAACAGATTCTTTCTTCTTTCCAATCAGTCTGATCTCCCAGGCTCATTTGTTCACTGATGATGTAATCCGACGTACGATGTTGTTTCTTGGGTGTGCATTCACTGCTGCTCATGTTCCATTTCTGTAATTCCATTGACATCAGTGGTGGCAGTCACACCAGTGTGAGAGCAGAATAAGGCTTTACGAGTCTACCGAATTGAATTGATTAATAGAAGACAGGACCCAAGATGTTTACACTATAGGCAGCTAGCCAAGAGGAGGATGGGAGGAAGGATGGGCCAATCATTAGAGTGGGAGGTGGGGCTTTAGGAGACCCAGGCACAGTTTCCTGCTCTGCCACACACTCCCTGTGTGGCTTTGGGCAAGTTAGTTAATCTCTGTCTCCATTTCTCCATCTGTAGAATGGAGACAATAGCACTTTCCCACCTCATAGGGGCATTGAGGTGTGTGAGTGGCTCAGATAAGACAGACTATATTATTATCTTAGTAAGGAATCTCTACAAAACACATTAGATTTTAATGTTTTCCATATTTAAACTATGCCACCATAACTAACCCATAGAAAACCAGTTAGTTCCCAGAGGCATGTAGCCTAAGTGACCTGGGAAAACTATGAATACCAGAGGGCTGAATTTTCTTAGGTTGCTTTTTCACCTCTTTGGCAGTGTAAAGAGGCCTTAATGTGAGTGTAATTGTAATTACATCCTCTTTAAGGATGCTTTCCACTGCCAGCAAAGTGTGAATGAGAATCAGGCTCTAGGATTTTCAGCTACTCAGGTTTATTTACTCTCAGAGAATGCTTGCTTGTTTTTTACATCATTTCCAGGTGTGCTAATGGGTAACTGGAAGCAGTGGCTTCTAATGCACTGGCATAGCCGTCCAAATCCACAAAGGGAATTAGACACTGCATGCTGAACATCGCAACACCTAACTTTTAGGCACCTATCAAATCACAGGAACAACTCTGTGAGTCACAAAGCCTGAGTTACATAACCGGGTTTCTTATACAATGATGGAGGAGAAATGGGCGCCTTAGAATGCAATCTACAAAAGCCAGCACACTAAAGAGAGAGCACCTAAACTAGCCAATGGGAGATGCTGGTCCCACCCCTCACTCATGGATCAGTGCCAAATTCCAGGTTGCAGGTAGGCACCAATTTCTGCTAGTGATCCACAAACTGGAGGAAGGTAGGTGCTCCTCTGCCTAAGTTGCATGAGGGGACTAGAGTGGTAGGGGTGCTCAGAGGCCATCTAACTCAAGAAAATCGTGGAAGAAGATTTACCTCCCTTATAACTTTTAGCCCAGTGGTTAGGATACTCATCTAGGATGTTAGAGACTCCTGTTTCAAGTCCCTCTTGCCCCACCTAATGAGGAGAAGGGACTTGAACAGGGATCTGTTACCTCTCAAGTGAATGCTTTAACCACTGGTCTGTAGAGTCATTTTAACTCTTTCTCTGCCCCAACTGAATAATAAATTATTCAATTGTTTAGTTAAAGTGGAATAGCTTCAATAGGAGAGATTGGGGGAGAGGCTATCGTGCTCCATAGCCCAATAGTTAGGACACTCAGCTGAGGTGGCAGATCCCCGTTCAAATTTCTTCGCTCTTTAAGGTGAAGGGGAGGAGAGACTTAAACTAGGGGTCTCTCACATTCTGGATAAGTACACTAACTGCCAGGCTAGAGGTTATAAGGAAGGGCTAGCTCCTCTTCTATGTGCTTTGTGGAGTTAGATGTCCTCTGAACACACCTTATGGAATGTCCCCGAGAGTGACTTAGGTAGCCAAATATCTGTCTTTCCTCTTGTTTGTGGATCACCTGCTAGGATCATCTGGGCATCTCTCTCTGAACTAATTTTCTCCCGTGGACATTAGCGGCACCTTGTTTGCTGCCTGTGGCACACAACAATTTAGTCTTCTGAGAACTGACGTTCTTTAGTCTAATGCAGGTTTTGGACTCAGTATAGAGGTAGATGGGGAGCAGACATACAGAAAAACTCAGTGACTTGCTCAGGGTCACACAGGACATCTGTATACTCAACGCGAAGGATCGTCCCACGGCAACCGAGGCGCGGCAGGCGGCGAGAAACACAACGAGTGGGTACCTTACGCAATTATTTTGACAAGGGCGGCAGGGCAGCGGCAGGCGGGGCAAAGGGATGAAGGCAAAGGGAACACCACACACGCCAGCACCAACACCAGCACCAGGGAAGCGAGAAGAGGGGGCAGACAAGGAACACGCGGAAACAGCAAGGGGACAACACTCCACAAAAAGCGCGGGAACCCACTTCCTACAGAAACACACCTCATGCTACGACCCAGGCATCCCGGCCTCAATGATGGGATGATAGCGGCACTTGCTTGATCTGCTGAACCTTCTGAACCCCGACATTGTGCAACATCAGCAGCAATATCAAGTCATCATGCAGGCCCAGAGCAAAAGACGAACCTTTAGCCCGGGACAGCCAGTTTTGGCTGAATTATGCTTCCGGAGCTAAATGGGCCCTGCCACCATCATCACTCAAACAGGACCTGTTTCCTACACAGTCTGAACTGCAGAATCTTACCTGGCGGCGACATGTAGATCAGCTGTTGCCAGGTCATGCCAGTCCTCAGGACCACTCGCATTTTGAGAGGTCTGACGTCACCTCTTCTGGTGAGACACCGAATCACGAATCACCTGTCCTGACTGTTCTCCTCCATTACTGCCAGCGGCTGAGATACCCCTTTGCCCAGCATGAGCTGATACCACCTCCTCACCTGTTCATGCTGCTGACCCTGAGCCATGGTACTTTTGGGTGCAACAACACCAGAAGTTCGCCGTAATCCACCTAGAGACAGAGGCCTCCTCATCGGCTGATCTTTAGCTAGGGCAAACCATGGTTTATGGGGCAAAATATCCCCAGGGTTTAGCCAGGAATGGAGGCAGTCTATCCTCCTTCTCTAGTCTAGTGTGTGTTTTATTTAGGGGAGATGTTCTTATTGGGGGGGAGGAATATGTTGTGTATTTGGTGTCACGGTTTTTGTTCCTGTGGCAATGAAGTTAGATTATTAGGGGATAGCCCAGCCAGCTTCGGCTGGTTAGGTGAGCTCTGTATCTGTAAATAAATGGTAGTTTTGTTAGCTGTCTGTTGTCTGGCCTCAAGTGATATCTTCCTAAACCGGCTGCCCCCAAGGATATAACAATTGGTATAAAAGCGGTGCAAATAAGGTCCTTAAGACTAGGACCTTAGCTTACAGAGAGAGGATGGTCCAGTGATTTTACAGCTCGCTTCGGCTTTGCGATGTGTGATTCCATCTCTTTGCTCCACTGCTGACTTCCTGGGTTACCAGAGGCAAGTCACTTAGCTTCTGGTTCCACATGTGTAAAAATGGGGATCCTAGCAGTGCCCTGCCTCCCTGAGGTGTTTTGAGGATAATTACATCAAAGACTGTGAAAGGCTCACATGGTCTTTTAGTAATGGAGGCCACAGAGGTATCAAAGATAGCTGGTGTAAAGCAGCATTGCTCATAAACTTGATTCTCTACAGCCTTTAAGTCATTGGCACCTGTGCAAAATGAGTGTGAAAACCCACCGAATCAGAGCAGTGGCATAGGCACATCCACTTTGCATTCATTTTGTACAGAGGAAAAGGATTGTACAAGTTGCAAGGCAATTAACAGATCTTCTGTGCATACAGTCTTTCATATCGCAATGCCCAGTGTTTTCTAATGTTGTTTATAAATAGAGCTAAAGACAATCAACGGATTATGAAAGATTTTCTTTTTCTTCCCAGGTAAAGTATTTCTGAAAGAGGGACAATAACTTTATTTAGTAAAGCCCAGGCTTTTGGGTACTTTTCCTATTGCATCTTCACTACAGTTATACTTCAATTAGCCCAATAACAATAACTCCCCTCACGATAATAACATGATCTTCCATATCAGAGAGAAAAAAAATCTGTTCTGTTTTCATAGGTGATGGAAAGGGGGAAGGTAAAAGTTACATTGGTGCCTCTTGTTTAACTAGTGCCCCCTCTAGTGGCATTTTGACAGCAATGCTGAACCCAAAAAATGCTAGCTGCATATCATGTTGACAAGCAAACTACTTCACTTAGTAGAATTTCTTTTCCAAAGCATTTTGAACCGAAATGTGCAGTGAAATAAACAAATAGTGTTCAGTATATAAAAAAGAGATTGTTGTTTTAAAGAGAATGACAATATAAGGGATGTGTTAACATGTCAGTCCTGAAAATATTGTGTGCCTAATTGCTAAAATCGGTATCCTTTATTTCTGAACTGGACTTTTTACTCTTGAAAAACTAATTGATGTTTTGCTTAGAACTTTTCAGGAGGCATCCTTCTTTTAATAACTTTTCCTATCTTCTCCTTCCAGCCTGCATTTCTCGTTTCCTGACAATCTTTCTTTCTTTCCTACTTTTTTCATATGCAGCATTAGTTCTACAATTTCTCTGCTCTCCAAATTTGTTGTTTTCCTCTGCAAGGCAAACCCTAACTTCAGGTCCAAAGTATCTCTTCTTTGTTTTGTTTATCATTCCCAGATTGTCTTTTTTTTACTCACTTTTTTAAAACTTCTCTACTGATGCAGCATTGATTTTCTTTCCAGATTTTTCCCTAGCAGAGTTAGGGAAAAAACACAAAACAAAAACCCAAATGACCAGTCTGAACAACAGGTCACAGGATTCTTCATGGAGAAGTTTTAAGCCAGGAGATGCATCTTGTTCTACAGGGATCTCTGTCAACTTCTCTTTTTATGCATTTAATGTTCTTCCCTTGTGATAGCCTCAGGGTGCTTTCACTAAACAATTAATGTAAGGCATCTCCTGGGAACCTAATGGGTATTTAGCAATAAGTTCACTTCCAGTGAATTGTATAATGTGATATTTTGACAAGGGATATAGCGAGGTTCTTGAAATGTGAAGTATTCTCCAAAGAAGCAATAAAATATTTGAGAAAACTTCTGGTACCATTTTGTGGAGTGGGTGGGGCCGAGATGCTATGTAATTTAGCACACCATTATGTGCTGTCATACAATATGTTCTGTAATTTTAGTGTCATCCAGTGATACTGTTCACTTTCAGTAATACAATGTACAAGTCTTAATCTATTAGTGAAAATAAAATTTGCTCTGACATTTGATATGAAAGCGGCTAGCAATGAAGGATGTACTACTGCAAGAGATATTTGTATTATGTTAATAAAAAATGATATTAACATATGAAACTAATACTTGGCAGCGGAAACTGTTTAATATTAAGGCTTAAATTGTAGAAAGTAACATGAAATCTTAAATATGGTTGGATAATGTTGCATTCAGAATCACAGTCACCAAAAAGCTCGTGCATAGTGTAAAGGAACCTCATTTGGGGTCATTGTTCCAATAAGAATAATTTAGTCCAGGCATTCAACAGTTTCTGGTGTCATTTTAAAGGGATTTAAATTTTTATAGATCATAAACTCAGAACTGAATGTTTCCCTTCCTGAAATGTTTTCAGAGCTTGTTTAAAGTAAAACAGAAAACCCAATTTGGAATTTCATGGAGTTTAGTTTACCTTTATTTTGGTATATTATATAATGCTATACAATCATGCTGAGCACTTCAGAATTGTGGTATGTGATTTTTTTTAATGTTTTCTTTTCTGTGTTCACAGTAATGTGATTTTATAAAATTTGTGCATGAATATCTATCTATTTATCTATGTATCTAATCTATCTATCTATCTATCTATCTATCTGTGAGAGACTTGAAAATTTCAGCGTACTTATTTGCTGTGGGAGAGTAATTGTTGGGGACAGGTAGGTAAAACACCTTTAGATTTTTGGCTTCTTTAAGTATTATTATTGATTATTATTAATTATTAATTAGTATTGTTGTTGTTGTAAATATAAGGGCAAATAGGTGTTGTGTGTTTATGTTTGTATGTAATTCCATCATATATATGCATACATACACACACACACACTCACAGATAGATAAATATTGATATAAGGTTTAAAAGGAAAACTATCAAATTTTTCTCCATTACTCATGATCACTATTCCAAAAACAGATTTAGATTTTTATCTTCATTTTCCAAATCCCATACATGCAAAGTATTTAACATAATCAAAATAATGAAGCAGTAATGAATAAATAATAAAGTCCTTGATTACATCCTTTGTCTCCACTAACTATACCATTTATTTTAATAGTCAATTAATAAAAAGTGTCAAGCACCAATCTAGGAAAACTATATTTGCTGACACAATGCAGATTTTCAGTGATGACATACTCTTGACTTTGCTTGTGTCCTAAAACAGTGATTCCAAAGGAAATAATGTTCGGAGCACATCGTATGTAATATTATCTAGCACTAACAGAAATCTACAAATGACTTTAGAACTACTTTATTTTACTAGTTTTGATCTGTTCATTTTACAGTTGATGATTAAATTAAGCTTATAATCATCCTTAAAAATTCCTAGTTTTCAGATACTGGAATATAAAGGTAAAGGTCTAAATTTGTTGTAGCAATTGTGTTTATGAGTAATAGGGGGGGGAAAGGTTGGTAGTTTTCTTATTATAGGAGCAAATCTGGTTGAAACTAATAACAAATCCAACCTTTAACATTGAATCAATCAATATAAAAGAAGTAAAACATTGCTGGTTTTTTTACCCTGCTTTTCCTCAGTTTTTTGACCAGATATTATAGCACAGACACTTACAGAGAAGTCTCCACTCCAGCATCTAAGCTTATTAAGTGGCAGAGCTCATCGGAATCACTACTGAAATTGTATCGAAAACTAGCATGTTGCCAAAACAAAAAAACAAACAACAAAAAGCATAATTAGCAACCTCAATCTGCTAAACACACAAACTATATTATGAAGTCAGTACCAGGTTATAAGGATGGTGTCTTGACAATAATTTCTATTTAAAAATATAGTCTAGGAATTTCTGCATGAAGTTTATTTGGCAAGCAACTATTACCTTTAACCTATAGCGGCAGATCCATAGCTGGCTTAAATTGTTGTAGCTCCATTAAAGTCAGCAGGGCTCTGCTGGTTTACACTACCTAGGAATCTGGCCCTTTATGTTTAGAGGAGACTTTTACCTATGCTACAGAATACAAGGTAATATTAACAATGGTGTGTAGTGGGCATTTATCAATATTAGCATTCCACAGGATACATTTGTAAGTATTATTTTTAGTTGCAACATCAAAATGTTTTGTTTTAATCTGTCCTGAGATATGATTGTAGCTCAAGCCTAAATGCTCAGTATGTATTAGAGATTATAATTTAGGCCCAGATCTGACAAAGATTTGCACACAATTAATTACTGTTGACATCAGTTAGGCATAAACATAAGTGTTTGCAGGTCTAGCGTTTAAACTTTACACCCTAAATTACCCTTATTTATTTGTGTAGGTCCAGATCCTAATCTTGTGTAAATGTAAATCTGGACTACTCAGCTAAAGTCAATGGCACTATTCAGGGTTTACTCCAGTGTAATTAAGGTTACCATCTGGCCTTTAGGAGCAACAAATATATTTCTGCACATGCTGTATAATAATATAGGTCTTGATTCAGCAATTTACTTAGGCATTTGAAGTTAATGGAGTTTCTCATATGCTGAAATTTAGGCATGTCCTTAGCTATCATCAAATCATTATTTTCTTTCTTTCTTTCTTTCTTTCTTTAGGTTTTTGGTTTGCTTAGTTAACACAGAAATAGCAGACTGTTCACTGTATCATAGAATCACAGAAATGTAGGGTATCCTTGGAATACTGTTTCGTATTGTGTCTGCCTCATCAACACTAATGTGAATCAGGAGAAACATGCCGATGGTTATTCGTGTGAGTAATTACTACTTAACATAAGTAAGGGCTGTAGAATTAGGCCCTTTATTAGCAAATTGTATCACCCATCTAATTTTCACCAGTGTTTACATCACTCCTTAATTTGGTCCAGAGTCTTCCATGGGAGTAGAGCATTCAGACTGCTGGTTTATAAATTGGCTCCACTTCTGTTCTCTGTTACACTAGTGTAAATTCAGGATAACTTCAGTGACTTCCATGGGAGTTTGTACTTCATTTACTCCAGTGGCCTGTAAAGCACAATCACAGGCCAGCTCAGGGTAAAAGCCCTTACCACACAATGGGACGAGTGTCCAGAAGTAAGTCTAGGCAAGGCAAATAAAACAGTCCTGTTCCCATGTAGGCCAGCTGAACAGGAAACAGAGAGAGACATAAGAGGAATGGAACATATCATCCAACCACATAATCTCAAACCCCTTTCCTTGTAAGGACATCTAACTCCCATTCCGCACAGAGACTATCGTAAAGAATCATGAGACCAGGGTTCTGTTCCCAGTTTTGCCATCGGCCTGCGGTGTTACCTTTGGCATGTCGTGTGGTGTTTAGATGTGCTTGTAATTATTAGAACTGGGAGCACTGGCTGTTGGGAGTCTGAAAGGACAGGAAACAGGAAGGAGGGGGGAGTAGTTGAGGAGGCTGAGGGAGAGTTACTGAGGGTGCAGCAGCAGTTTGGTACAGAGGATTCCACTGTAAAAATAAAGTTCTGTTGAAGTTGTTAGTACTTTGCCTGGTTGATACAACATGTTGATACACTTCTTTGTGCTTCTGTTTCCCCTCCCAACCTTTGTCTGTTCAGACTGTAAACTCTTCAGGACTGGGACACTCTCTTCTTAAGTATATTTGTAAGATGCCTAGCACAAGGAGGCCCCTGATATTGGCTAGGATCTCTATGTGCTACTGCAATAGAAATTATTATTAATAATAATGATGATGATGATGTTATACCATTTACTTAGAATAAAGAATAGCTAACCAAGGGGTATCATTAAATCATGCAGAGCAAATATTGCAGTCAGGAATTCAGAAAGGCAGTCAGGAAGAACAAGGACAGAAGCCACCCAGACAGGGGCGGCTCCACGCACCAGCCCACCAAGCACGTGCCTGGGGTGACAAGCCATGGGGGGCAGCATGCCTGTTGCAGTGAGGGCGGCAGACAGGCTGTTTTCAGCGGCATGCCTACAGGACGTCTGCCGGTCCCATGGTTTCGGCAGCAATTCAGCAGCGGGTATGCCAAAGGCTCGGGACTGGCGGATCTCCCACAAGCGTGCTGCCGAAAGCAGCCTGACTGCTGTGCTTGGGGCAGCAAAATACGTAGAGCTGCCCCTGCACCCAGAGACATCTGTATGTGTCAGTAACTATGTGTTAGCAATCAGTGAGCACAGGGCTAGGCAGTCGGACTTCCTCTATAATCTCAGTTCTGTCACCGATTGTGTCACTTTGGCCAAGTCACTTGACTTCTTTACTCCGGTTTGGTTTCCACCTCTGTACAACATGGACAATGCTCAACATTTTCCTTCAAAACATATTTTGATGGAAAATGTTTTGAGGGTTCTGTTTTGCTTTGTTGACTGACACAAAATTTTTGGAAAAGTGTCTGCTTTGATTATTCATTGGAAAACCAGCCGTTTTTTTCATCCCAATTTTTGATTTACTGAAATAAAATATTGGAATTTTCAGTAGATCACACAGAACACACTCCTACCAGGTCTAGCAGTATGAGATGGGGTGCCCACCCCACACAAGCCTGGAAAGGGTTAAAGTGACTTAGAAGGTATTAAGTAACCTGACAGGCCATGCTTGAGGGAGAGTTAGGCTTGATAGGCAAGCTCTGATTGAAGCTGGGCGGGAGCAGGCGAGACTGCTATAAGGTCAAGAAGTGAGGTCAGAAGGAGGTTACAGTGTGGATGCCACCAGTTGCCCTCTGGGTTTAGTGAGGAAAAGGGACGAAACCCAGGGAGCATGTGTAAGTCCTGGGATCCTGACCCTGAAGGCAGAGCTTACCCAGAGGAGTGGTAGAGAAAGAAGCCTGATAGAGGTGTAATAGGAAGCAGCCAGAGGAAATGGCAGCAGTGTTTTGAAGATAGAGCAGACCTTGGCTGCTGATTATAAGGTCCCTGAGCTTGAACCTGGGGTAGAGGTGGCGTGGGTTCCCCTATCCACCAGTGGGGAAGTGGAATAGCCTGGAATTAGAGGACTGCCAAGAATGATCGTCAGTCCAATGAGACTTTGATACCCCAGAAGGGGAAAACTATAATGACCTGGCTGGAGGGCTAAGACATGAAGAGGGAGCATCCTGAATCATAAAGAGGAACCACTGTAACTCCTAGACTGTGAGAGCATTTGCAGCACAAATGAGGGACAGAAGTGGGCGTCAGACCAGGCAGAGGTAGTCCCCAGACAGAGCCGCACAAGGAGACACCCCAGCAGTGAGTGAAGAGCCCCATCACAGAATAATACTCATTTAACTCCCAGTGGTGGTGTGACGCAACACTAAACCTTATTTGTGCCATGCTTGGAACATGTTGAGCCCCACTTGTATGCTAAATGTCCTGTTAAATTTTAGAGCTTATTAGAAAACAAATGTATGATTTTTTAAATTTCCCTGTCCCTTCTATTATTTTGCAGAAATTCAAAATCTGAAATTCCATTGAAATTCCAGAAACTTCATCCAACTCTCCAACTGGTAGAGAAATGGGCGAAATTACAGATACAGTGACAATTTTTTTCCATAAAGTTCAAAATGTTAACAATTATTCTTGTTGAAATGTCAAAGTATGAAGGACTTCAATCACCTGTGTTGGTCATAGTTGTTCCTGTTAGCAAGGGGGCACAGCTTGATCCAGGGTGCTTGCATATAGATTTGGCTGCTCTTTGCTTCTCATTATTCTGATTTGTCAGAGATTGGTGTTTGTCCTAATATTATTCTGCCACTTTGCTGCTCACTATAATTTACCAGTTTCACTTTCTTCAAAATTTCTTCAAAAACACCTTTCTTTATATTGCCACCATGGCTGACTCTTCCTCTTGGCAAATGGACTTCTGTCTTTAATAGGGGCTGGGATGCCATCTGCATCTATGAGATGACTGGTGGATCTGCTGGGCTCACATGAAGTCACATGAATAGTTGTCCATGTTGGAAGCTCTTTGCCAAGTTTTCATTGAGGAATATCTTGTGTGTGAGTGTGAGCTCATGGAAATGCAATGATATCATTTCCGCAGTGTTTCAGAATAGCTTTGTGTATGCTTGCCCTGGGCACTAACAAAGTCCAAGGTCTGATACTTATTATTTCCTTTGTGGTCTTGAGCAACTTACATAAGAACATAAGACCAGCCATACTGGATCAGACCAAAGGTCCATCTAGCCCAGGATCCTGTCTTCCAACAGTGGCCAATGCCAGATGCCCCCGAGGGAATGAACAGAACAGGTAATTGTTCATTCCCAGCTTCTGACAAACAGAGGCTAGGGACACCATCCCTGCCTATCCTAGCTAATAGCCATCGATGGACCTATCCTCCATGAATTTATCTAGTTCTTTTTTTAACCCTTTTATATTCTTGGCCTTCATCCTCTGGCAAAGAGTTCCACAGGTTGACTGTGCATTGTGTGAAGAAATACTCTCCTTTGTGGGCCAGATTCCAATCCCACTGAAATCCATGGGGATTCTGCTGTTGAAATAAATGGAGAGATGGGCCTAGTTCAGAAAAATCCCTTAGGTACATGCATAACTTTAAGCAGAGAAATAGTCCCACCGACTTCTATAGGACTAATCACCTGCTTGAAGTTAAATATGCTTGCCTGCTTTGTGGAATCAAGGGCAATAATACTTAACCACCTCATAAGTGTGAGGTAATACTTTTTTTGTATACCACTTTGAAGACATAAGTGCTAGATATTGTTATTACGCCATGAAGTCCACTCAAGGCTTTATGTGGAAAGCACTCAGATACTGTGCTGGTGGGTGGTAGTATAAAACTTAAAATAAAGGTTGCTGATATTATATTTCTCTTGCAATCCAGAACTGAGAGCTCAGCGCAGATATTCTGCCTTCAAAAGATGAAATAATTTATATTCCATCTCTTAACTTGTCACTGTGGCAGCAGATTGCCAAGGCTTTACATTAATTTGTATCTTTCCTTTCATCAAGGAAATGGATGCTGGAAACAGAGAGTGATGATAAGAAACTGCACAGTACCAATAATCAACATGAGCTGATTATTTGCTTGAGGTTTCCTGAATCCTAATTGCTTTCAATGCTCTCAAAACACAGTTAGTTGGAGAAATAATAACTTTCAAAGTACAGTAAAAGGCAATTACACCAGGCTGAAGGAGGTACCTTGGGAGCTTTCATATCAAGCTTGATATACCGAGATTTCCTGCAAACACATGTATGAATCTCAACCAGTTTGATTCAACTCCAAATAATTAGTTCCATGCAGTCCTGTGTGTTTGGACCTTTTTCGATTTGAGCAGTCACATGATCTACATAGGACAGCTTTCTGATTTTCTCACTCCCCTCTTCAAATCCTGCTTCTTCGCTGCTTCAGATTTAAAACGCTTCTCTGCGCTGCCAAGGCTGTGCAGACGTAACTTAATCCTTCCCGTCTTATTTGAATGGGTGGAATACTTTGGTCTGTGTTTATGCTGGAGGTCAGACTGGAGGATCAGTTTTGGCCAAATCCGCCTTCCACCACTATTATGCAGGGTCCTGTGTACCAGTTGTTCTGGACAGCTGAGGAAGTGATGCCTGGATTTATATAGCGATAAAGTGTGAACCTTTTTTCCACATTATGAAGTACTTACCTAGAGAGCCTCACTGAAGTCAATGGAACTAATTGCAGAGTACAATATGTCTCAGCATGAGAAAGAGTAACATCATCCGCCCATAGCTGCTTGCACTTTGGGATCTTTTGGAATGAAAGGCTCTGTATAAGTACAAGCTAACAATAATAATAAATAATGAAGATATTTTAAAGTATAATCTACCACTCTTCTTTCTGATACTATAAAATATAAACAAAGAGCACAATGAAGAAGGATCTCCTTCTTTTTTTTCCACCACTAAACACGACAGTCATTTAAAACACATGGGGCCAGACTCTGCTGACAGTGACACTGGCAAAAATCTGGCACATGTCCTTTGACTTCTGTGGAGTTAGCGTAATGCAGACCAATATAAGTGAGCAGAATTTTTTGCTATAACCAGTTTGTGGTTGACTTTTAAGTTGATCAGTTTGTGAAGGCACTTTTGCAGAGGACCCTTTATGCATCGTTCATTTGCTAAGCAAGTCCAAGAAAAGGATGAAGAAGATCTAAAGCAATCTTTGGCACAGCTCAAGTCTATATTGAAAATGATTCAGTCAGCTTAGCATCTAAGGGCTGGAGCTGGCTCTGAGATGTGTGATGTTTGTTTTAAGAGGTGGATATACATAACCTATTTGGGTTTTTTTCTTTTTCTTTTCTCTAAAAAATAATTTATACCCAGAATTTTCATGATTTAAACATTTCAATTTTCTGGCAAGGCATACATTTTACAGTGATTGTTACGTTGTGCAACTTATCTAGATGCAGATAGGTATTCGCACTAATAGAAGGGTATTGATCCTCCCGCTATCTTCTTGTATCTGTATCTGATTACATGCTCAAAATATATAGAAAGGCAACAGAAGCAGAAAAGCACATTGAGGACTTTTCATCTTGAAAAACCCAAGGAGGGATTCTTGCTGCAGAGCATTGTGACTTATCAATTATATTATGGAAGCCGCCGGGGCTCAGAACTCCATTGTGTTGGACACTGTAATTAAAACCTTTTAACAATAGGATCCAAATAGGGTGTGCCAGGATTAGGGGTGCAATGTAGCTCAGTAAAGGGCTGTGTTATCACTTGCCCTGCAAAACTGGGTGCCTCACAATGCTTCGCTGCTGTAAGTCCCAACCTGGGATGCTCACAACCACCCTACCAGCATGCAGGTCACTCCCTGAGTGTCTGTGTGCTAGACAACCCTGGGTCAGCAGCTCTTATGGCAGCAGCCTGTCTACAGCCCAACTCTGGCTTCCACCAGCCTTGGTTACAACTGGCAAAGTGACCCCAACACACTCCCAGTCCTGAATTTCCCCTAAACCATATGACCTGAAGTGTCCAGCCCTCACCTAGACAGCTCAGAGAAATAGTAAGGTTTGCTGCTCCTTCAAAGAGACAAAAGGCCATTACAGCTTATTAACTTAACTGGTGTGAATATGCTCTTCCCTTCGAACACAGCACTGAATTGCTTTATAGTAAAAATAAAACAATTTTATAGCTGTAGTACATAAGTTTAGTGATGGTAAGTAAAATAAATAAAAGTAGAGATGGTTACAAACAAATGAAAGTGACCAATGCTTTTTAGGGACTAAGACTTAACAAGCTACAGTCTTGATACCAGGTAGATTTCTTACCAATCTCTCTTCTTTCCAGCCCGGGCTGACTTTCTCTCTGCCAGAACCTTCCACAGGAGCACAAGGGGCTGGTTTTCCTTGTCTTCCTAGATGAAAGATCTTTCCCTTAGCAGATTTCTCACCTATATTCAGTTTTCAGAAGCCTCACCACTCCCACCCTCTTGGTTGAAGGGCCCATTTTTCTCAGCTTGCAATAACTCTGCTGTCTTGTGTCTGCCTAGAGATGGATGCCAAAGCTGGCTTCTGTCTTTGCTTAAATCTTCCAAAGTTCAATTACTTTGCTTCAAGAGGCCGAATGACCTCACACACTTTTTCCCTTTCCATTGGCTTCCCATCTGCTGTATGCAAATGATGCTTTCATTTTTTTAATTTCACCTTGTGTAATTTACATAGCAGACAAGTAAATAGTTCTGATGTCCCCTCTTGCCTGGAAGAGACCTGTTTCTGGCTTTATTTGGACACAGACGGTAAAGCCTAATACAAATGAGTAACCATAACACCTTATATAGTATTAATAAATACATTTTACAGTTATATTGACCACCAGCGTGTCAGAGGCTTTCTTAAAATACCTCACTCAATAAATTTTTATAATACAGTAATATTACAAACAATCAATTGATTCAATTGCTCATCACTTGAGGTTAAGACCCTCCCCCCATCTGTATAGCCCAGATAAAGTTTCTCTTCTCTGCTGGAAGCTGTGTCCTTCCCTGCTTGTTAACTTTGTTTACCTAATACGTAAATTGACCTTCATTGTCTCTGCCTGGTGACTGGGCTGGTCAGAGATAGTCTAGAGAAGACCTATTTACCAATTCCCTGACATGCCTGGCTTAAACACGTTTTAGCCATCATTCCAGCATATATTCATAGCTCTCAATACCATATCACATATAGACATCACACAAGACTATAAATTAGTCTTGTGTGAGTTAGTTTTTCAATGCCATATTACATATTAGTCTTGTGTGAGTTAGTTTTTCAATGCCATATTACATGACACTTTTCAGGACACATTATAACCATAGTGAGGTGGCTACACTGAATTGCTCAGGTCAGATATCAGACCTGATATCAGTTAGCCCCTTGCCCTCTGGCACTGGGATGGTTTTACAGTTACACCTCACTCCTAACACTGGCTGTTCCAGAGGTAGCAGGTCAGAGCCCTCTTTCCTGGACAGTACATTTTCTTTCCTCTTTATACAGAAGAAACCTATCTTGTCAGCTTTGTCTGTTTACAGTATGCAGGGCACAATAATAAAAAATATCCATAATTACACCTACAGAGCTGTTACAAACATTTCACAGTGACATTAATGACCAGAGTGTTACTAGATTTCAAATGATATATTACATGTCACCCTTTAAATAAATATTGTGTCACCAGTTTGTGAGATGTAGTGAGTATTCCAGGCCTGACAAGAGTTGCTGAAACAGAGGAGTAAACCACAAATGAGGTTTTCAGAAAAGTTAACTTCAAGAGGCATTTTTTGTGAGAAGTTTATAGCAAGTTTTTTTTAAAGATAAAATGGGGTGTGCTGAATCCAGATATGGTTATTATCAAGCTATATGTTGTACATAAAGTTCTCTACAGAGAGAACAAAGTAACATATGGAAATCACTGACAAATAAACCTTTATTTCCTTTTCATTTAGAATTAGTACACTTCAGGTGGATCTTAATGTAGGATTTAATAAAAGTGATCAAATAATACGTGCAACCTGTGCGGGGGGAATGCAACCTAGATGGAGCTACTATAAGGTGGGTGCATAATTGGTTGGAAAACTGTTCCCAGAGAGTAGTTATCAGTGGTTCATAGTCATGGTGGAAGGTCATATCGAGTGGGGTCCTGCAGGGATCGGTTCTGGGTCCGGTTCTGTTCAATATCTTCCTCAATAATTTACATACTGGTATAGAGAGTACATTTATAAAGTTTGCAGATGATACCAAGTTGGGAGGGGTTGCAAGTGCTTTGGAGAATAGGATTAAAATTCAAAATGATCTGGACAGACTGGAGAAATGGTCTGAAGTAAACAGGATGAAGTTCAATAACAACAAATGCAAAGTACTCCATTTGCACACATACAAAATGGGAAATGACTGCCTAGGAAGGAGTACTGTGGAAAGGGATCTGAGGGTCCTAGAGCACCATAAACTAAATATGAGCCAACAGTGTGACACGGTTGCAAAAAAAGTGAACATCATTCTGGGATGTATTAGCAGGAGTGTTTTAAGTAAGATGTAACACCAACAGATTGTGCTAATTTGTGAGGATGATCAAACCTAGGACCTCTCAAGCTTAGTGCATGAGCCTGTATTGCATGAGCTAAATGCCAACTGGCTGCTAGCTAACGATGTCAAGCATACTCTGTAATCTCTCTCTCTCTCTAAGTGGTCTTGGTGACACTAGATGAGACAGAACACCACAGTGAAAAGATGTGTGGGTTACGTACTCCCCCTAAGTGAGGAAGCACATCCCAAGCTTCAGAGATGAGCACCCACTTGTAACACCAACAGTTGTGGGCAGGACAGACAGAGCCTGGGACCTCTGAGGCTGAAGGCATGAGCCTCTATTGTATATGCTAAAAGTCAATAGGTGGTATAACAAATCTCTCTACTCTGTGCTGATTAGGCCTCAGCTGGAGCATTGTGTCCAGTTCTGAGAAGCACATTTCAGGAAAGATGTGGAGAAATTAGAGAAAGTCCAGAAAAGAGCAACAAAAATGATTAAAGGTCTAGAAAACATGACCTGTGATGGAAGATTGAAAAGCTTGGGTTTGTTTAGCCTGGAAAAGAAAAGACTGAATTGGACATGATGACGGTTTTCAAGTACATAAAGGGTTGTTACAAGGAGGAGGGAGAAACATTGTTCTTCTTAACCTCTGAGGATAGGACAAGAAGCAATGGGCTTAAATTGCAGCAAGGGAGGTGTTTAGGCTGGACCTTAGGAAAAACTTCCTGTCAGAGTGGTTAAGCACTGGAATAAATTGCTTACGGAGGTTGTGGAATCTCTATCACTGGAGATTTTAAGAGCAGGTTAGACAAACACCTGTCAGGAATGGTCTAAATAATATGGTCCTGGCATGAGTGCAGGGGACTGGACTAGATGACCTCTTGAGATCCCTTCAAGTTCTATGATTCTATGGCTCATATAACTTGAACATTAGCACCTTGAAACAAAAATATATAAGCTGATTGAACTATCAGAAATACAACACAGAATCTGAAAACACCTGTGTTTCAAACAAATGAAAATATTTTCTTGACTGAATATTTTAATGCACACAAGTTACATGTGCCCGTGTTAATGTTGTAATGCTTCAAGAAACTTTATTATTAGGTCACTTATTGTGAGACATGTATTTAGTTTTCTAATACTGTCCTTAAACACTAAGCATCAGGTATCAGAGGGGTAGCCGTGTTAGTCTGGATCTGTAAAAGCAGCAGAGTCCTGTGGCACCTTGTTGACTAACAGACGTATTGGAGCATGAGCTTTCGTGAGTGAATACCCACTTCGTCGGATGCATGAGCATCAGGTATATTTTTACAACCTTTTTTCCCGTTGTCTACATTTGCAAGCTCCTGTACAAACAAGTTGTAAAAATGAAGATTTTTATTTAATTAAATATGCCAATAAGTAATACAACTGGCCTAGTATTCCTTGTATAGTTTAATCTGATAGTAATTTCAGTATGTCTTGTTCTGCCCTCCATTTTTCTGTTTTATTCATGTGGCTGAATTCTGTACTGAAGACACGTACCTGCATTGTAGAATTTGTTATGGGGGAGCTAGCATTTTTGGTAGCTGGATGGGGAATGACTGAAGTTGCTGGTACCTGAGAAAGTATACAAAGCAGTTTGGGATTTTTGTTTAAGCACAATTGGTGCATGTCCCAGCAAAAAGGACCAGTAATAAATAGTTATCAATGTTGACATTTTGTGGTCATTTTAAGGGTTTCATAAGAACAGCCATACTGGGGTCAGACCAAAGGTCCATCTAGCTCAGTATCCTGTCTTCCAAGAGTGGCCTCAAAGTTACCTCACAGAGGTAAATATATGTGGGCTGTTCACACCTCTCAAAGCTATTGTTTCAGGCTGCCTGAAGACATCAGCAAACATGATTTCTCCAGTCTTCACTTGGTTAACATCGGTCAGCTTGTCATAGTGATTAAAAATTTCATCTAAAAAAAAAAAACAAAACCCTGAAAACTGAGATTCCAGAGCAAAATGACCAGCTAAGGGACAGATTCTGCAGGAAATTCTGGATCCCTGGAATTATGCAGTGCACAGAGCCCTGCTTGTCATATTATCACTATTGTCAGTCTATGTGTTCCTTGTACATACATGAATCTATAAACTGGTTTAACTGCAAAGTGACTCATTTCTTTAGTTCCCTCAAGTGTCAGGTAGTTTTAGCATGCCAGCCAAAATCCATCACTGGGAATGACTATGGCAACTGCACCAACCCTGAGAATTTAACACATGATGTTATGACATGTCTGTGTCAGGAGTGCATTTGTCACAGATACCCTTGGTGACAGCTGTTGGTTGCTTGGTAACCTGCTGTGCTTTGCAGAGTTATCATGAAATGAAGGGAAGTCAGTAATGAAGGTAGACATGGGTTCACACTCTCCACTGAGAAAGAGAAAATGAACACCACGCTAGTTTCTAAAAGGGTCCCAGATCTGTTAGACACCACCTGTAACTTTCCCCATTTTTGTCACCCCAGGAAGGAATGCAGAGATAAAGTTTCTAGATATCATTAATGACTGCTTCTTGGAGCAGCTAGTCCTGGAACCCACAAGGGGAGAGGCAATTCTTGATTTAGTCCTAAGTGGTGCACAGGATCTGGTCAAAGACGTGAACGTAGCTGGACAGCTTGGTAAGAGCAATTATCATAATGTAATTACATTTAACATCCTTGCGGGTGCAGAAAGCAAAAAACCACCCCAGTAGCATTTAACTTCAGAAAGGGGAACTACACAAAAATGAGGAAGCTAGTTAAATGGAAATTAAAAGGAACAGTCACAAGAGTGAAATTTCTGCAAGCTGCATGGAAACTATTTTAAAAGCACCATAATAGAGGTCCAATCTATATGTATATCCAAAATTACAAAAAAAAAACAGTAAAAGGACTCAAAATTTGAGATGTATTAGAACACAGAAAATGGCAACAAAAAAATGATTAGGGGCATTGAACAGCTTCCACATGAGGAGAGATTAAAAAGACTGGGACTGTTCATCTTAGAAAAGAGACAACTAAGGGAGGATATGATAAAGGTCTATAGATTCATGGATGATGTGGAGAAAGTAAAGAAGGGAGTGTTATTTACCCTTTCACCTAACACAAGACCAGGGGTCACCTAATGAAATTAATAAGCAGCAGGTTTAAAACAAACAAAACGAAGTACATATTCACCCAATGCACAGTAAACCTGTGGAACTCATTGCCAGGGATGTTGTGAAGGCCAAAAGTATAACTGGGTTCTAAAAAGAATTAGATAAGTTCATGAAGGATAGGTCCAGCAATGGCTATTAGTCTAAATGGTCAGGGATGCAACCTCATGCTGTGGAGTCCCTGAGCCTCTGACTGCCAGAAGCTGCCGCTGGACAACAGGGAATGGATCACTCAATAAATTGGCCTGTTCCGTTCATTGCCTCTGAAGCATCTGGAACTGGCCACTGTCAGAAGACAGGGTGTTGGGCTAGAAAGACCATTGATCTGACCCAGTATAACCATTATATGTTCTTATATTCCTTACCTGTACCTAAAAGTCTACTGCTTTTGATTCCAGCTAGCCCAGCAGAACCAAAATATCTTTGAGACTATGATTTGGATTGTATTCTGGCATGCATGTCATCATCATAATTGTTAACTAAGGCCTTCATCCAACTCCTGTTGAAATTAATGGAAAGCTTCCCACTGACCGCAGTCACAAAAGGATCCAGCCCTAAACTACAGTAGCAGAATCCTCGTCATTTGTGATGATCCACAAGCTAGAAAGACTATGGTTTGATTTTCAGATCCCAGTTTTAGTTTGCAGGACTGGCAGAAAAATAATCTATATTTATTGTCAGCAGTGTCGCCCACCTGTTTATCTACTCAAGTATTTTGTTGGATCAAAGCCAGCCTTGCAGGACTGATGGATCCACTAATGAATGCAATTTATGGGTAAGACATTATTTTTAATTGATACATTTGAGGGTATTGTAAGCAATGTTCTATATTACAAATAAATTGCTCTTGCATTATTTTAAATCTGCAGAAATGTTGTGTCCCTTATTTTGGCTCTTTGCCCTATACTTAGCATGCTATTATCCCAGAAAGGGACTATCTGCATCCAGTAAGCTAGGCAAAGTGTACATGGAGATCCGATCCCAGATCTGATCAGAACTGTATCCACAAAGAATGATTATTATCACCAACATAATCATGACCTCAATCCTTTGCTTGGCCATCAGCTAGTGCCAGGGTGCTAAAAATTGCCATAAGACATGTTTTATCGCATGATTCTTAGGCAGCCTGGCAACTGAATATGGAACAAGCTGAAGTTACAGGATCACTTTATTCAATGGGACAGCAAAAAGAAAGAGATAGCAAGCTAGACTAGAGGAAATAGAGGCATGGATGAGCTTCCAGGAACTTGCTCTAGTGACGCAGATGGCCAGTGCAGAGGAACAAGGAGAAAAAATAATCTATAGATAGTCTTTCCAATCAATACACATGGGCCCACATGCTACCTTGTATCGTATATAGTGGAGGATAGCAAAATGCACGTGAAAGCCACAAAACTCTCATAGTGAGGGACAGCAGTGGGTCCTCGTGGCATTATTCCCCATAGCTTCTTTGCAAATGTCCTTTCTATGATTCAGTGGCTCTGGGGAGAAGGAAGAGAAGAGATCAGTTACATGGTCCCACAACATGCTGTTTTGAGTTCAGGGGGATTTCTGATTGGAAACATATGCAAGAATGAAACGACTCATGGTAAAATTAACCACGTGCATAAGTATTTATGTGATTAAGGCACCGTTATCTGGACTAAAAAGTGTTTGCACTTGACAAACAAATAAGTATGAAGGCCCGATCTAAAGCCAATGGACAGAAATGTGTATCTGAATTTCCTTCATGCAGCTCATGTAGTAGGAAGGAGGTGTGTGAATAAGGATGTGTGTGTCTGCATCCATGTGTGTGTGTGTGTGTGTGAGTAGTAGTAAAACCACGATCAGGAACCACGTGGCAGCCCAAATCTACATGGTAGCTCATACGCCTGCAGTATCTCAGTCCCACATGGAGGTCCAGGTCCATGTGCCAGCCCAGATCCACAGAGCAGTCTGGCACTCCAGAACCATCTGATGTAATACCTTGTCAACTCCAAATGGGGTAAATGGCACTAGTGTGAGTGGTAATTCAATGGGTACAGACAAACCAACTATTATTCACAAATACACAAGTGGTATAATAAAGATACAAAAAAGTTCTAAATACAAACTCTAAACTAGGTAGATAAAACAGAGATGTAGAAATCAAAAGGAAAAAATGTCAAAAGGGCTTAAGTAGCCATCTCAAGTTATAGCCATTCAATAGCCTCATGGTTAGCAGTGCGGAGTCTGGAAAGTATTCCCAATAGACCAGCACGAGATGAGGAGCCATTCAGTAGGTGTGTGGCATCCACAGTGACACAGGTAGTTGTTCCTCAGTCCCCAGGTTTGACATTTGCTGCACACCTCACCACTCTACATCTGAAATGACTGAGCTTGCACCAAAGGTAGTATGAAGCCAGGCAGTCTCTCATCAGGCTGAGTGATGAGGATAAAGTTTCTCAGAGGAGCAGCTCATTCCCATTCTGCTCACCACAATGTGGAAGTATCTGATGGTCAGCAACATAAGCCATATTGGTCCTCTGCTGATGAGTCGGTGGTGAGACGCTTCCCATACACCTTTAAAATGTGGTAGTTATGGCATCTCCTAGGTTTTGTCCTGAAGATTCTTTCCTGCAATATAATGCAAAACGTTAGGAGGCAGGCTACTAGAGATGTGTTTATTGGGCTCATAGACGCTGTTATTATTGACATTGTTTGATTCAGTTGTGTGTCAGCTAGCCTTATGTGGTCAGAGTTTAACCATGAAGCAGCACAGCATTCCTCAACTGAGTAGCAGGAAGCTAGCAGCAAGCTGCATATTGTTTGCATATGCACACCCCAAGTTAAGCCCACAAGCTTAATCGGGAGGCCATTTCTGCTCTTAGTCTTCCAAGTTACCTTGGCACTGTCTTTGATGCATTGATCTTAAGCCTCCACTTCTTCCAATAGGGCCTGTATTTCATGATCTGACAGCAGCATATGATATTGTCTGGCATACTGGCCTACTGGTTAAGATGTCAAAGATGTTACCTTGACGGGTTGTTATAGCTACAGAAATGATGTTTTAAAACAGACAATTCCAAGCAACAGTAGGCAATAAACTGAGCACATGAAGGATCCAGAAGAACGGACACCATCTGGGATCCACATTTTCACATTCCAACTTTTTTCAACATATTCATGAATTATCTACCTCCAACAGTCTCAAGGCCATTTAAGTCTGCAGATGGCATCTGCCTAGTTTCAAGAGCTAGATACTTCAAAAAGAATGAGGACAATCAGAACCAAAGCATGACAGCCTTCCATGTCACTTTCGCAGGCCAGGCCGAGGTGTGGAGTGCAATGAAACAAGGAGACAATATTGGTCAGCACGATAGGCAGCAGAAGTAGCAGCAATCTTACTCTTCTCAAGTTTTTTGACGCCTCATGGCAAAGAAGTATTTTAAGGAGGGATTTGAAGTTAACATCTATGCCCTTAAGTTCCAATGAATGCTCACATTGCAAGTTCTACTGTGTCAATCAGTGTTTAAATCAATCCAGACAACTTGTGTCCAGGAGATCCTTCACTGAACAGTAAAAATGCTCCAGAATCTGTGTAAAATGGCAACAGCCCCATCTTCCACATTGTCACTGACAGAACTTTTGGAGAGGGCAAAAATACACTGAGTACTGAGAGTGGAGTAAAGAAATGAATGCTGTTGTTACAAAAACTCTCGATAAAAATATGTATGTGTGAACACAGAGGTATGTACAGAACGATCTACTCAGATATAAGGATGTGTAGCATAGTTCATAAATTTGTATTGTGAAGAGCAGAGTTCAATGAATAAAGGATTTTTTGAGGCACTGGCAATTTTGAAAAGTTGGGGCGAGGGAGGGGTTGTTTTGATTCAGAACAGAAATGAAAAATTTCAAAATTTTCAGCATATAATAATAATAATAACAATCATCATCATCATCATTTCAGGTTGACCAACATGTCTTGTTTGATCCCCCAAAAGGTGTTGATTTTGAGCATTTTTAATGTTTTTGGATTTTAAAAAAAATAAAATTAAAGGAAATGTTTAGATGATAAGTTGTTTTGAACCAAAAAATCAAAGTATTTCATTTTCACAGAATCATAGAATATTAGGGTTGAAAGGGACCTCAGAAGGTCATCTAGTTCAACCCCCTGCTCAAAGCAGGACCAATCCCCAACTAAATCATCCCAGCCAGGGCTTTGTCAAGCCGGGCCTTAAAAACCTCTAAGGATGGAGATTCCACCACCTCCCTAGGTAACCCATTCCAGTGCTTCACCACCTTCTAGTGAAATAGTGTTTCCTAATATCTAACCCAGACCTCCCTAACTGCAAATTGAGACCATTGCTTCTTGTTCTGAAAATATCAAAATGAAATATTTTGATGTTTTTTTGGAAATTTTAAAATAAACAATTCAGCTAAACTGACATGAATTCATGAAACATTTTGGTGTCAATACATCTCCACTTTAACTGAAAAAAAGGATTGGTAGAAAAATGTCACCTTGCTCTATATAAGAGCTGATGTAAAGAACAGCTAAAGAAAACATTATTAATTATTATTGCATTGCACTGTAACAAGTATTATTGGTCCTTGTTAAGTGGTTACATTCTGCAGCAGTAGTCCCACCTAGTGGTTAGAGTCCATGACAGTAGGAGCAGGGATGGGTAGGAGATCCCAGGCCCACCTACTCCACCGAGTTCTGAGCCACCAGGTTCCGAACCACGCTCTTGAGTACCATACAGACAGCATTTGCTACCTGCGATCAAGCTAACACCCTCCCCTAGGCCCCTTCCTACTGCTCTATGCCTCTATGCCTCCTTGAGGTATGTTGAAGCTTGTAGGTGTCCCTGGCAACCCAGCCCATGGGCCTCTGTGTGTGAGAGGGTCTTGGTTTTGCTCTGTAGTCCTCAGCTTTCCATTGCTTACTCGACTTTAAGGACCATTTGCGTAGCAGGTGTTTGGGTTAACAATTCATATGGTATGTGCTAGAATTTTAGTGGGGAAATGGAGCAGAAGGGATAGAAATTTTAACAGCTTGTAAAGTTTCAAAAGTGAAATGTAGGACAAAAACATTTTGTGTATGAAGAATGGATGAAACATACAATGTCACATCCTGAAGAATTTATAAGGCTAAGCACTGCATTGAAATTAGAAGAAAGCCAGATAGAGACATTATCTTTAGAGCTAATTGAGCATGGAAAACTTCCATGGAACACATGAACCTGTGGGACCACATCTTCATCAGCATGAAATTCAGGCAGAATTAATGGCGTGCAGATCACAGCACTATCAAATGTAGGGGGCAATCCAAAGCCTAGGCTTCTTCTCATTTATTTCAAATGAAATGAATTTGAATCAGGACCATACACCAGCAGGAGAAGTGCTGAACAAACGAACCAGTGATGTTTTTGTCACGAGAGCAGGACTCAACCCACAGAGGATACTTGTTGTGAGATTACACAGTAGTTGCATTTTGCATTCATGCAGCTGGCAACAAAAAAATGAAGGAAGTGTTTGCCAGAGGATATTGTGAAGGCCAGGACTATAACAAGGTTCAAAAAAGAACTAGGTAAATTCATGGAGGATAGGTCTATCAATGGCTATTAGCCAGGATGGGCAGGGATGGTGTCCCTAGCCTCTGTTTGCCAGAAGTTGGGAATGAGTAACAGGGAATGGATCACTTGATGATAACCTGTTCTGTTCATTCTCTCTGGGGCACCTGGCACTGGCCACTGTCGGAAGACAGGATATTGGGCTACATCAGTGGTTCTCAAACTGGGGTTGTTGCTTGTGCAGAGAAAGCCCCTGGCGGGCTGGGCCAGTTTGTTTACCTGCTGCATCCACAGGTCCAGCTGATCGCGGCTCCCACTGGCTGCGGTTCACGGCTGCAGGCCAATGGGGGCTGCTGCAAGAGACGGCCAGTAAGTCCCTCGCCCCGCATCGCTTCGCATGTGATTGGTTGCAAGTCAATGCCATTCTGATATGCTAACACTGTACACTGGGACGTACCGGAGAGATATTTCCAGTAGAGATAGGGAAGAGTCATATATGACTGGTAAAACCTCATCTGGAATATTTTGTACAGTTCTTGTCAAGCATGTTCAAGAAAGATGAATTCAAATTGTGAAAGTTTCAGGGAAGGACTACTACAATGATCGTGGGAATGGAGAGCCTACCTTACAAAAGGAGTCTACAAGAGCCTGGCTTATCTAGCGTAACAAAATGAAGACTGACTGTTTTCTATAAATACATCAGGGGAATGTGGGGGTAAGCACCAGGGAGAGAAAAGAACTATTTAAGATAAAGGACAATGTTGGCACAAGAACAAATGGGTATAAACTGGTTATGAATAAATTTAGGGTGGAAATTAGAAGAAGGTTTCTAACCATCAAAGGAGTGAGGTTCTGGAATAGAATCCCAGTAGGAATAGTGGGGGGGAAGGGAAATATCCTCACTAGTTTTGTAAATTTAAGAATGGGTTTATATGAAAAGATTCCTTACTATAATAGAGATCTGGACTCTGACCGAGGAGGTTCCTTCCAGTTCTATGTTTCATTGTACCCTCAGTTTGCCCAGGTGTAGAAAACTGCACGAGATGCTAAATAGTGCAGAATGAGGCCTGGTAAGTTTGGCAATGGTCTTGGACTATCTTAACCAATTGATGGTTCAAAAGAAGACAAACATGCAACTGAAAAGATGCACTGAATATTTCAAAGAGCAGATTGGCAGCCACCAATGACACAGAGCCTTTACCACCCAGCAGTATCATTGGCCAGGAGCCAGTTGCAAGCTGTAAAGCAAGCCACCCTTCTTGGGAATGTTAAGGAACTATCAGTGTGGAAGACAAAGACAAGGAGAAGAGGAAAGAATTAAGGTAGAAAAGTCATACAAGCAAAACAGATCAACAAAAAGGTTATCTGTAAATGCGCCCTGCTGACCTTTACCTAATGTCTTTTTGGCACTTTGTTATTGATAGGAATGGGCCTGACCTTGTAGTCTTCACTTACAGCAGTTAGTCCCTTTAAGATACATTATCTTGTATTTATGCAGCCAGTGCTGTACAACTTTAACAAACAGCAACACTCTACATAAGGGGTAGTCAATAGGCGGGGCGCGGGCCAAATCCTGACCATCAGATGCTTTTGAATGGACCCTGAAATCTTTTTATTTACTTATTATTGTTGTTATTTTATTATTATTATTATTATTATTATTTTCTCTGGAGTCTGGACCTTGACTATCCCTTGACCAAGAAATGTGAACCCTGACAAAAAAATAATTGACTACCTCTTCTAGTACATTCACCCACCACTGAAATGCAGCCACCTCCTCCGTGAGACACTAAACTGGTCTGTAAAACTTTACAAAGCAAAGAGTTTCTGAATGCTTGCAACTGCATTGACTGCTGTGGGACTTGTGAATGTTCATCATCTCTCAGGATCAGGGTCAAAGTATATCTTACTAAATGCAATCAGATTTTTAAGCTCCTTAGGGTAGGACCATCTTAACATATAGTGCCCAGCTCAGTGGGGCCCTGATCCCTCATTAGGGCCTCCAGGTTCTCTAATAGTAATATTATCATTTATTATTATCTGTGATATTTTCAAAGGAATCTAAGAGAGTTAGGCACTGAAATTCCATAGTATTTCAATGGGATTTAGCCATCCCCCAACAATAGTCTGCCATCAACTCAATAATAATAGGTAGATCTTACATACATTTTCCATTAGTAGATCTCAACATGCTGTACAAAAGACATCAGCAGCATTGGGTACATCTACACTGTGATAAAGAGCGGGAACACTGACAGAGCCTGGGTCCATTGACTGCGGCTAACTGGGGTTGGGCTGCAGGGCTAAAAATAGCAGTGTAGATGTTCAGACTTGGTTAGATCTCAGGCTCTGATACCTGGTGAGGAGGGAGGTTCTCAGAACCCAGGCTCCAGCCCAAGCCTGAAGGTGTACACTGCTATTTTTAGCCTCACAGCCACTGTCCCAGCCCCGCAAGCCTGAGTCAATTCAGACGAGTTCTGTGACTTGGAGTGGCAAGTTTTTCTTTGCAGAGAAGATGTTCCTTATACGTACCTACATGGGGAACAGAAATATGATAATAGAGGGTTCTTCAGTCTAGCAAACAAAAGTTTACAAAGATCCAGTGGCTGAAAGTTGAAGCTGGGCAAATTCAGACTAGAAATAAAGTGCACATTTTTAATAGTGAAGGTACTGGTAATTAATCACTGGAACAACTTACCATGGGTTGTGGTAGATGCTCTAGTTCAAACAGAAATTCATCCAGGGAAATTCATCCTGTGTGATGCAGACCATGCATGGTCTGCATCATATAGGAGGTCAGACTAGACGATCACAATGGTATTTTCTGCCCTTGTAATCTAAGAATCACCCGCATTTTACATATGGGAAAACTGAGGCACAAAGAGCGATGATGTGATTTGCCCAAGGTCACCAATCAGGTCAGTGGCTGAGCCAGGAATAAAATACAGGTTGCCAGTCCTTTGTCATGTGCCATGTAGGTCAGTTATTTATGGAGCCTTTAAAAGATAGGATGTGTGGTTTAAACATTTTCCTTTCCCTTTTAGATGAGGAGACAGTGTTTGAATCTGGTTCAGTAGCCAGTTTAAGCTTTTAAATGCTTCATCCTGATTTTTCTGGAGAGAGATTATAGCAGCTTGTATGATCCCCATCCTGGTGTCTTGGCTGGATACACACTTGGGGCAGCTAGCCCCTCCCGCTGCTCACACCACCATGGATACACTCAATTTTTAGCATAGCTCGATCAGAGCTAGCGTGGGTATGTCTTGTTGAACTGGGAAATTCTTCCCCTCCCCACTTTCCCTCCCAATTGAAGTGTAGACATGTGCCTGGTGTAGACATGGTAAGATGCTAGAAGCCAAGATTTTGTAATAGTCTCAAGTAGGGGTAAACTCCACTGATGCAAATTACAGCTTTGCCTGTCTACACTAAGGACATCATTCTCCTCTCAGTTACGCCAGTGTCAAACCTCCCTAGCTCCACTGACTCCAGTGAAGAGACATCTGATTTACACAGGTGTGAGAGAAGAATCAAACTCTGGTGACTGGCGCTGATGCAGATACTCTGCTGATTAGCCACACATGGTTGTGTTAGGGCAATTCCCCCATGTAAGTAAGGTCTGAGCAACCATGTGATCTTACATCTCTGACCGTCCTCCCCCATTTCCCACCATTGTTTGTCACGCTTGTTTATTTTGTCCCATCTAAAATCACCCCGGCAGCTCTTTGAAGCAGGGACTGTGGCCCAGATACTCAAAGATATTTGGGGGCTTAACTCTCATTGATTTCAAAGCAAATTAGGCACCTAAATACCTTTGAGAATCTGGGCCCATGTGCTTGGATAAGTTCTGTAAAGCACCTGCAAACTTTTAGGCTCTGTGTAATTCGTCAATGACCCCTAGTTAATAACAAAAACTAAAAGGCTGCACACAGTGACAAAAGGGGATGCCCGAATCCTCGCAAGATTGGCAATACCAGGAAATGAAACTCTTCATTCTGATTTGCTGTTGTGACTTGTCAGTGTTTGTGGTGTTCTCCAGCATAAAGGGCCCAATTTTTAAGAATTGCCTCGAATCAGCCAGTTATAGGGTGACATTTTTGCAAAAGCGCGAACTTCAGGGGGAAGTGCTAGAATGGAGACATATGGCAGCCCGATTTGTGGGCATAAGTGTTGCACAAACTTGCAGTCACAACACTTTTGAAAATCTGGCTTTGAATATCTAGGCAGATGGAGCATGTCTTGCCCTTTTGAAAAGCGTATGGCGAGGACTGGTCCTTTTTCAGTGGAATCTCTCTCTCTCTCTCTGGTCTTTAGATGCATAATGGCATTCAACTGTTAACAGTTATGAATTCATCTTTCTTTGCATAACAGATCTTTTTATATTTGGCTTAGCGATTTAAGGGCAAACATCCTATGCTTTTACTAAATGGGGAAATCAAAGAATTGTAGGAATTATAAGTTATTTTTGCGCTGGCCTAGAAGATAACAACAGAATTTGACTGAAAAAGAAAGAAAGAAAGAAAGAAAGAAAGAAAGAAAGAAAGAAAGAAAGAAAGAGAAATTACTTTTTTGCTGTTTTAGGACAGTGGAATCTTGGGGTAAATAGCATGTACTTAACAATATGGATATTCTTACTCTCATGCATAGGGTTGAATTGATCAATACAGTTTGTGCCCCATACCCTCAGTTGTCTGATTGTACACTCTACATTGATTTCAATGGCCTATACTGATTTATTCCAGCTCAGGATCTGGCCCTTGGACTCTTTTCTCCCATTGCAGGCTGGCTGGTATCTTGGGTGCACTTTTTCTCCAGAGCATGAGTAGGGGTCATTTCTTAGAGTTTTGTGGACACAGCTCAGGGAATTAATTCCTACAGTATCAGAAAGAGGGTATCAGTGAACTTTGGTCCTTTTTGTCTGATGTTAAGGGCTCAAATATACTAGGCACTGAGCTGCACTGGGACTTTCCTTTCTTGCCCTATGGCTCTTTACAGGGGCGAGACATAATCGTAGTGAAGAACACAGACACTGATCCATATTCACAGCCCAGCAGATGCTTGCCACATAAAAATGCAGAGGGAGAGACACTCTGAGGGTGGGGCCATGCCACAGCAGGCTGGCTGGCCGAAGGTGACTATTCTGGAAGGGTGGCAGGTGTCCTGCCGGTATGTGTTCTCTCCGGAGCACCCAGAAAGAAATCTATCTCCATTAGCTGGCATGCCTGCTGGGGGCTCCCTCCACAGTGCTGTTGCATCACACGCTACAGCCCAGGCTGTGGCTTCAGAGCCACACTCTGGACCTGAACGTCACAACTGCTCCCAAAATTAAATTCTAACCCTTAGACGCTAAGGTCTGCGGGATAGGGACCATCATTTCCTATAGGTTTGCACAACACTTAGCACAGTGGGACACTGACCTGCTGGAGTCCTGCTGCTAGAGTGACCAGATGTCCTGATTTTATAGGGATAGTCCCGATTTTGGGGTCTTTTTCTTGTATAGGATCCTATTACTCCCAACCCTGTCCTGATTTTTCATACTTGCTGTCTGGTCGCCCTACCTCCTGCTATTGCAACTATTATGTCTACCTGGTGTTGGTCAGCTCTAGTGAACACGCTCGCCCATCTTGGATTCAATATGGAAATGGTTTATTTTCAGATCCCTTCAGACTCCAGAGTTGAGAAAGTGTCTCTGATTCCTCCCCCAGACCCACACTGGCCCTAACAGATCTCCAACAGGCAGGGCCACGCAGAGGTCCTTGCTGGCCTGGGGTAATACCAGAAACTGAGGGCCCTGCCACCCTTCCCAAAAAATTACTACTCAAGGGAGGTCCTGGGAGGGGGGAGAGCAAACCCTCTCCTCATTCACCCCGCAGTGGTGGCTCCTGTCCCACGGGGCTAGCCCGTCTTCCCGTTCCAAGCTTTGTGACCTGGCATGTGGGGTCGCAGCACCACTCGAGTTTGTACTAAGTTGCAATGCCACTTGGTTTGCAGGCCTTCTCAAATGAGGGCCCCTGGGCAAACTCCTTTTATGTGCCCTACCCCCCCCGGGCCACCCTGCTGATGGGTGTGATCGGGCCAAAGGAGTGTTTTTATCCCACCTTATCAATAATACGGATTCTACTCTTTCAAGTACAGAAGTACTGAGGCCATGTCTTGTGAAAAAATTCCCTGCACCCTTAGGTGGCTGAACTTCTGTTCAACCTGCCTCGCAGCCACAGAGATGCTAAACAGATGATTATAGGTCGGCCCATGTCAAGGTCTCAGAGAAATCACTAACAATCAGGAATATCACACTGACTATAATATATGGAGATATACCTAACTCATAGAACTGGAAAGGATCCCGAAGGGTCATTGAGTCCATCCCCCTACCTTCACTAGCAGGATCAAGTACTGATTTTGCCCCAGATCCCTAAGTGGCCCCCTCAAGGATTGAACTCACAACTCTATAGAAACTCTGAGACCCCATACAAGGTAGTTGGTGAGTGGAGGTGTAATTCCACACCCATATTTGTCTTGTCAATACACAAGAGACTCTGCCCAGGTTCTTCTTCACACTCAGATTTTTTTTCCCAAAGACACATCTCTCTGCGCGAAGACACCCAGACACAAAGATGAAAATGACTGTACATAACCACACTGAAATATTTGCACCTCCTTGAGAAACCAAACGGGGACAGTGATCTGTGAATTAGTGAACCGCTCTTGAACGCCATCTGTAAGAGATCTCTATACAGTGACAAATGCTATCAACTGTATGACAGTTTCCTGCTGCATTTGGGAGCCTGTGGCATGCATGCCAGCGAATTGTTCCCTGGTGTGCTTTATACTGTATGTATCACAGACGTTAGAGACAGAAAAGACCTATTAGATCATCCAGTCCATCTTCCTGAATGTGCCGAGATTGCATGGAATTATAGACTTGTTCCTTGTTGTTCACATAAACATGCTTTTATTTTGCATATAAGATGCATGTAAATGGCCTCATTGCTGTGATTCTCACTGATACTTCTGCAGAGACTAGTTATGTTGTTACTGAGTGTTTTCCACAGTGGGACTACACCTGCCTAGCTCTGTTATTATTAGTTAACATTTATATTGCAGTGGTACATAGAGGACTCAGCCAGGTCGGAGCTCCGTTGTACTAGCTCCTATGCAAACATAGAGCAGGGCACCAGGCTTTGCCCATGTTAAGACTGACTTTGTGCTTAAACCTTGACTCTTCTTTAGTGCTCTAAATACTCACTGTTACTTGGGATGTCTAGAAATTGTGTGTGCCTCATGGGGATTCATAAATTCATAGATTCATAGATTCTAGGACTGGAAGGGACCTTGAGAGGTCATCGAGTCCAGTCCCCTGCCCTCATGGCAGGGCCAAATACTGTCTAGACCATCCCTGATAGACATTTATCTAACTTACTCTTAAATATCTCCAGAGATGGAGATTCCACAACCTCCCTAGGCAGTTTATTCCAGTGTTTAACCACCCTGACAGTTAGAAACTTTTTCCTAATGTCCAACCTCCCTAGGAAGTTTATTCCAGTGTTAACCACCTTGACAGTTAGAAATTTTTTCCTAATGTCCATCCTAAACCTCCCTTGCTGCAGTTTAAGCCCATTGCTCTTGTTCTGTCCTTAGATGTAAGATGAACAAGTTTTCTTCTCCTCCTGATGACACCCTTTTAGATACCTGAAAAATGCTATCATGTCCCTCTCAGTCTTCTCTTTTCCAAACTAAACAAACCCAATTCTTTCAGCCTTCCTTCATAGGTCATGTTTCTTAGCCCTTTAATCATTCTTGTTGCTCTTCTCTGGACTCTCTCCAATTTCTCACATCTTTCTTGAAATTGTGGTGCTCAGAACTGGACACAATACTCCAGCTGTGGCCTGACCAGCGCAGAGTAGCAGAAGAATGACTTCTCGTGTCTTGCTCACAACACACCTGTTAATGCATCTCAGAATCAAGTTTGCTTTTTTTGCAACAGCATCACACTGTTGACTCATATTTAGCTTGTGGTCCACTATGACCCCTACATCTCTTTCTGCCATACTCCTTCCTAGACAGTCTCTTCCCATTCTGTATGTGTGAAACTGATTGTTCCTTCCTAAGTGAGCACTTTGCATTTGTCTTATAAACTTCATCCTGTTATACCTCAGACCATTTCTCCAATTTGTCCAGATCATTTTGAATTTTGACCCTATCCTCCAAAGCAGTTGCAATCCTTCCCAGTTTGGTATCATCTGCAAACTTAATAAGCATACTTTCTATTCCAATATCTAAGTCGTTGATGAAGATATATGGTGGGTAAGGCTAGTGATAGGAAGTTTTTGCCCCCAGAATCTTGTGGTCTAAATTTCTAGCTCTAATATCAGACCCCAGCTTGATGCAGTATTGTTCGATCATATCTGACTGGGTTTGGATATGATCCGATCAGGTTTCTACTCAATTAGATGAGCTGCCCTGACTCTAGTCTTGTGTCCATTTTTTGGGTTTTTTTTAATCACACAAAATCCATGAGACAAATTCTCCTTTCATTTACATCTATGATTCTCCACTGACATCAATGTTTAAGATAGGAGGATAATCTGCCTAAATTCTGGCCAGGAGCAGGGAGCAGGTCCAAGGCCTGGTCTACTCTAGAAACTTTTGCCACAGTTTTATATCAGCAAAAGCCCTACTGTAGCTGTAATTATACTGGCATAAAAACCCTCTCGCTCACCAAACTGGTATAAGCTATTGCAGCAAATGCACGTTCTTGCTCTAGGAGGATTTGTTGTAGAGCTAAACTTTTTCCAGGATAGACCTGGCCTAAGGAGCAAGGTGTGCATTTCCTCAGCCATAACTCAGTGCTTTGTCTTAACATATGTTGTGAGGTTGGTCTTGTGCTTAGAGTGCTAGTTTGACACTCAGAAAACCTTTCTTCAAATCTCAGCTGTCATAGCTTCCTGGGTGACTTTGGACAAGTCACTTCAGCATGGATGCACAAAAGGCATTAGGTGCCTAGTGCCAATTTTGGCTCCATTGTGATACACAAAACTCCTGACTAACCTCTGTAGGCACCTGAAATTCCTCAGAACCTAAGTTTTCAGAATAAAAGTTCCCAGGGCACCTATGTTCGTGCCCCTGGGCATGCTGCATTTTGCCTCCATCTAGGCACCTGGATACCTATCTCACACATAAGCCTGAGAGCAATTCACAAACCAGGGGAAGATGGGAATTTGGTCATCTAAGTCACATGCAGGGTCTGATCCAGTAGATGTGCTTAGAGGCTGACTACCAGATCAGATCCCATTCAGTATCCACCAGAGGAGGAGGTGGTATTGCCACTTCAGAACATTTAGCCCAGTGGTTAGGCTCATGGACTCATAGACTTTAAGGTCAGAATGGACCATCATGATCATCTTGTCTGACCTCCTGCATATTGCAGGCCAGAGAACCTTGCTCACCCACGGCTGTAAGAGACCCCTAAGCTCTGCCTGAGTTATAATTTAAAGACTTCAAGAGCACTTGCCTGGGATGTAGGAGACTGAGGCTTGATTTCTACCCTCTGACCAGAGGAGGAGAAAGGATTTGGACAGGGGTCTCCCACTTCTCAGGAGATGTGTGCAATCTCTGGATATTCTAATATGGGGCTTCTTCAGTCTTTCCTGTTGAAGCTGTTCCAGGATGGATAAATAAAAAGTGGTTAGAGCAGGGGGACTGGACCCAGCATCTCCCACCTGCCAAAGGGGTGCCTTAGCCACAAAGTCATTCTCTTGCACATGCTTTCTCTCTAGCCCAGTAACTGTTCCACTATGGAAAAATACTTAAATAGTCATTGGGCCAGAAAGAGAAAGCAGGAATGCATCTGCAATCCAGTGATTAGGACATGGGGGCAAATTGCCTGGATGTATTCTGAATATGGTCTTCAGCCACTAGGCTAAAAGTTATAAGTTATAAAAGTTATCTCCTCCTCGCAAAATGGCATAGGTGCCTAATTCCTCTTCCTCTGCTTTCCTACAAAACAGTATAGAGGATCCTGGCTGTGACAGGAGCCTTCCTACAGACTGGACTTAAGTGCCCTTCTGTATGAGTGCCAGGGGCTTATAGCCCTCTCATCTGCCTCTTCCACTGGCTAGCTTAAGTGGCTCTCTGCCTAGTGTGCTGGCTTTGTGGATTGCATCCCAAGGCACCTATCTCTCCCCATCCATTGTATAGGAGCTTAGGCGCCTAACAAGAGCTGTGTGAATTGCAGTGATTTTCCAAGTGCCTAACTCCTTTTGTGCATCCAGGCCTTTATCTCTGTGCCTTCGGTCCCCATCTGTAAAATAATAATACTTGCTTTCTCCCATCCTGATGCTGTCTGATCTATTGTAAATTCTTCAGAGCAGGGGCACTCTCTAATGGCATGTATGGCACCTAGCACAACACGGCACTTACCTAGGTTGGGACCTGTCAGCATTTCTGTAATATGAACAGCAATAATATGACTTCCATGAACAAATGCTGGACTGTTGAAAATCAGCATGGATTTTGTTCTATATTAAAATTTTCCAGGCCCCAAATTTTTGCTTTGTGGACAAAATCAGTGTCAAGGAAGACCTTGGCTATTTTCTCTCTCTCTCCTGCAGAGATTTAATTTGTCCTTATTTTATCATTTTGCAACTACAAGAGGAAATATCACTTACCATGCTACTGTGCCCAATATGATCTGCCATACAGTTATAATTCTTCACAAAATATAAACTCTGGAAGTAAAGTCTGAGCCATCACCTTAGCCATCCCAGTAAAGAAGTCTCATGCATTAAACATAATGAACGGGAGTAGGAACAGCTCCAGTTCAGTATGTGACTTGTGAGCTATCACAGGGCCTCTGACTCAGTATTACTAAGAAATGTTCACTGACTGTCACTGCAAAGGTATGCGAGTGAGAGTCTCTAAGGACCAATTAATGGGAATGGAAGACAATTGTGGTGGATTGGTTGCCAGTGGGGGGGAAGTAAGTGGAGAGTGGTGAAGAATAATGTATGTTTGCAATTTACTTATTAGACCTACCGAGGAAAAAAAAAAAGTACAACACATGCCAAATGAGATAACAAAAGATCTTAGGAGCATTTGTAAATACCATGTTAATTATTTAAACTGACTGTGAATAGAAAGTATTTTTCAAAAGGGACACCACTGCTAATCAACTCAATGGCCCCATTGCGTGTCATAAATCTGTTTTGTAGCACTCTACCACAGTGAAGCTCATTGCTCTGGTTTTTTAAAGCTGGCAGCTTTTAATCATAGCTGAAATAATGGCATCTTAACTCTAGCTTATTCATGTTGAGGTTTGTTGTTGGGTTTGGTTTTTTTGTTGGTGGGAGGGGGTTCTTTGGTTTATTTTCTTTTTTGCACCTATGTAGCGATATCTTTTGTCTGAGGATCTCAAAGCATACTGCAAACACCAATTAATTAATCTCACAACACCCCATTTGAAGTAGAACTCTGCTCATGAAATTCACCTGGCACTAGATTGCATTGTTTGAGTTTGATGAGAAAGTAATGTTATGCCAAACAAACATTGCATATGTTTGCCTGTTTTTGTGTATTTTTATTTTTTGTTTTCTTTTAGGTGATCAGGTGGCTGATGTTGTGCTTCTCAAAGCCACTCAACTGGCTTAGCATATGTCTTTGATAGATGTTCTCACTGTAGCCAAGAAATTGCTTTTTTGCTCAGACCTCTCTGTTTTCATGAAGGAAAAAGATATACTCAGGCCAACCTAATTTTGATGGAGGGAGCCTGGGTAGTTGTTATTAAAAGCACATTGCATCCAAGCATCTTGCATCACTTTCATCACAACATTAGGCAAAATTCTGATCTTAGAAACACTATTATAACCCCACTTTGGCTTCATAAATGGTTAGGTCCTGCTTCACTGAAGTATTTAAGCATGTGCTTAACTTTAGAGGTCATGGGATTTAAACAGGTACTTCATTTTAGATTAATAGATCAATAGATTTTAAGGTCAAAAGGGAGCGTTGTGATCAACTAGACCGACCAGATCAATGGGACATGAGTAGAACTAGTTGGTATTTTTTGATTAAATGTTTTTTCTTTGAAAAATGCTGGTTTGTCAAAAATGAAACTTTGCCTGAAAAGGGGGTTGGTTTTGATGAATTTCTTGACTGAAAATAATTTGAAAAAGCATTTTTAAAATGTTAAAATATCCTACTCTGACATTTTGGACAGGACAAAATATGTTTTCCTGGTTCAAAATGTTTTTTTTTCATTTTGAAATTCAGGCTAATTATAGTACAAAACATTTTTTTTAATTTACAAAATGGTCAAAATTAAAACAAAACATTTTGAAATTATCAAAACAAAACACTTCAATTGATCTGAACTTTACTACGACTACTACTATTGTTTTTGCTGTTATTATTATGTATTAATTAAGTGTTGTTGTTATTTATGTATTAGTTTGCAAATTTTTCAAATTTCAACTTTTTATCCCATTTTGGGATGGGAATATTTTTTGAAATCTCAAAATTCTTCATAGATTGGGAAAGCCATTTCCCATCCACCTATAGACATAAAAAACCTTTGGTGGGCAATAGGATTTAAGATTTAAATGTATAAGTGCTTTGCTGAATCATGGCCTTAATCTTGTATCGGGTAAGTAAGTATTATGCTTATTTTAGCACTAGAATTTTTCCGACCATTGCTAATACTGGTGCAGCCCTGACGCTGGTAGCATTCATAGGAGAGCAAATGTAGACAAGGTGCCAGAGGCCACCATTTTGCTTTTTACCTCCGTGTTTGCTGTGGACAAATTTAGATGGCACTGTGCTTAAAAGGCCAGAGAATCCTTGGAGTCCTGTTTGCACTAGGCACAATTTCTCCACAAGGGGAGTTGCACCAGAGTTAGCGATGGAGAAAAAATATTCTGCATAAGCAAAACAAAGCCTGAGAAGTTAAAGCCAAAATTTTCAAATGTAGATGCCTAAATGTAGACATCTAAATCAATGTCCTGCTTTGCAGAGGTGCTGAGTTCCTTTTATAGTCAATAGCATTGAAAAGGATAGGGACACAACACCTTGAATTATGCATCAGATTTTCAGCACCCTATTGACTCAAGCCATATGACACAACAAGAAGACAATCTGGGTTTGGAACTCAGAAGTTCACAATCATGTGTTAGTCACAAAGCTTGTGAAACACAGATGGAAACAAATAAAATAGTTCAGTCTTCAATAGGGAGAGAGAATATATGGCATAACCTGATGTTCTGAAGGTAGGTGGGATGGGGTGGCTCCCCTCACTGGCAAAAAAAGGGGTTAAAAGCAGCCCAAAGGAGGCTGCACTCGTGGCAGCCAATTAGAGAAGGGCTGAAGGAAGCAGCCAATTAAGGCCAAGCAGGCCCATATGAAAAGGGAGCTGCAGGGAAGTGGAAGGCAGTTCTCTGCTGGGAGCCCAGGGAGGAAGGATTGTTTCTCTGGAGAGCAGAGAGAACTGCCAGCAACTGGGCAGAGCAGTGCTGCTAGCAGGAACGCGGGGAGCAGGAGACTGCTCCTAGCTGGCTGCTGGGGTTTGCAGCCTGAGGCAAGGGCAAAGGGGATGAGGAAGTGGCCAGACAACTTACTGCAGTAGCCACTATGGGAAGTGGCTGAATAGCAGACTGCAGGTCCCCTGGAAGCGGTGAGCACAGTGTGTGGCATCAACGGAGGGCTGTGTTGCTGAAGAGGACACCATGGTCCTTGGAGATACATGCGTCCTATAGCAGGAGTGATGGCAGCAAGGCACCACCAAAAGAGGACTCACTATCATGCACAGTTGATTCCCATGACTACCAGCCGGAGGCGCCAAAGTGTGAGCACGTCCAGTCACAGTAGGAAAGGCTGCTGGAAAACTTGAGCAAAAGCTAAATACCAAAAACGTTTTCTAGTGTTGAGATTCATTGGACAGGAAGCAGCTTCTCAGCATAAATGATGAAAACCCCATGGCTTGAGTAATTTAAACAGGAAGGAGAATGGACCTACATTTATATAATTCTTTGGTTCTCTCTGGTTCACGTGACTGGAGGACAATAATGTCACTTAGAGAAATTGCTCCAGATCCTCAACTGATGGAAATCAGTAGAGCTCCACCAGCCGAGGATCTGGCCTATAAGAGTGTAAGTTTACAGTGCAGGGCTTTGGCAATGTAAATTCCATTAGTGTGAATGAGGAAGATTTGTAACTAAACCTTTTTGCACTGAATTGGAATGGTGTCATCTAATAAATGTCACTTCTATACTTCAAAGTCCAAGAGAAGGATTTGGCCATCATTGTAATGGGTGGCACAACATTCTGTCTCATGGGTGAAGTGAACTTGGGGCAAAAGATCAATCTCTCGCTCCCCCGCTGGCAATGGTTAAAGGCAATATGTTCAGCTTGTCCAGTGTGTAGGTGCGCATGCATGGATGTAACTCATTTTGCATCACTCTGGACTGATATCCTCCCCACCCCCTCCCATGCACATGCACAGCACAGGAGTTGTCGGAAGGCTGGTCGACTCAAGGGAGGAGAGGCAAAAGAGGAAAACAGAGGGATCCTTGGAGCTTCAAAAAGGGGTCTCAGATGTCCTGTATAGAAAATTAAACTCAAAAGTGGACCATTAATTAGCTGTAGTGATATTTACAAATGTCTATATTCCTGTAAATATAGCACCTTTGTAGATGTAAGCCCTCTGGCCAGAAGTTCCAGTATGGGGGAAAGCTCTCTACTCCCTCTACTGGTGAAAAGAGAAAATTGCTGCTATCAAGAGCTTTATTTGCATAGGCTACCTAGCCTAGTGACCCTTCGGGAGTCACCATAACGATGCATAGACTTGGACTTTGGAGTTAGTGGGCTTCCAGATTGAGGGAGAAAAAATTATTGCCTTGTGAGAAAGTACTTATTTCAAGCAGCCAGGACCCTGCTTGAGCATCCTAAGTACTCTTGACTCCCTTCTCATGAGGTCTCCAGTGCAAGAAACAATACAGACCAAAGACATAGCATTAAAAGATAGCACAGAGGACAGCAGCAGAGCTGAGTCAACTCTGGTGAGGCACCACTTAACTAGCATTTTAATAAAACTGAATGATTAACCAGGGATAGGTGTTGGTGCTTTCTGCTGGAACAAGGCGATCAGCTCCCTTGAACTAGGGACAGACCTCAAATAGACACTTGGAAGCTGCTGTCCCTACAGTGACTGGGGAAGGTGGATGGGTGAGGTGGTGAGGTCCAGGGATTACTCCAGTGGGAAGGGAGTTAGATGGACTACTGTCAATGTTACCAGAAGGGAAGGAGTATTTTATTCTTTATTTGCATAAGTACTGTGTTGCTATGTTCCCCTGAGTTTATGTCTGTGTTCTCGTTCCTCTAAGAAAGTTTCCTTGTTTATACAGTCTCAAAGTGTTTGTGAGAGGGGAAGTTCAACCTCATCCTGCCCCTGTTTGAGTCATCCACCAGCCATGTCTTGTTTTTGAGATAATAAGTTCTTGGAGGCAGGGACTGACATAATCACTGTATATTTGCAGAATCATAGAATTATTGATTCATAGAACTGGAAGGGACCTCGAGTGATCTTCTAGACCAGTCTCCTGCAGTCAAGGCAAGGCTAAGTATTATCTAGACCATCCCTGACAGGTGTTTGTCTAACTTGCTCTTAAAAATCTCCAATGATGGAGATTCCACAACCTCCCTAGGCAATTTATTCCGGTGTTTAACCAGCCTGACAGGAAGTTTTTCCTAATGTTCAACCGACAGTGACCCTGCTGCAGTTTAAACCTATTGCTTCTTATCCTATCCTCAGAGGTTAAAGGCAGCAGTTTTTCTACCTCCTCCTTGTAACAACCTTTTATGTACTTCAAAACTGTTATTGTGTCTCCTCTTTGTCTTTTCTTCTCCAGACTACACAACACCTTTTTTTCAATATTCCTTCATAGGTCATGTTTTCTAGACCTTTAATCATTTTTGTTGCTCTTCTCTGGGCTTTCTCCAATTTGGCCACATCTTTCCTGTAATGTGGCACCAAGAACTAGACACAATACTCCAGCTGAGGCCTAATCAGCATGGAGTATAGTGGAAAAATTACTTCTTATGTCTTGATTACAACACTCCTCTTAATATGCTTAGCACAATGTCTTGCACAACTGAGCCCTGTTACGGTTCTGGTCTTTAGACTTTATTGCAGGACAAATTGATTATAATTTATCTTCAGCATCTCTAGTATCAAATTTGTAGTGCCTCTATATGGAAAAGATTTAGGAGTCCTGTTGCATCCATTGGCCAGCTGGGTGAATTTAGGCAAGTCATGTCCCCTCCATGTGCCTCAGTTTCCCTATCTGTAATATATGGATAATGATGTTTATCCCGATTTGAGATGTACCGCTGAAAAGTGCTATACAAAAGCAAGGTATTATAATCATTGCTATTTTACCAATGGGAAAAATGCATGCCCAAAGCCACAGGAGGAGTTTGTTTTAGAACTAGGATTAGAACTCAAAAAAATCACTGTCATCTTGTCTTGTGTTTAGACCCCTACACTACCCCCTTCCTGTGCTGCATGTCTGCAAGAGCCTAGCAGCTTATTTAGAAGAGACATAGAGGAGTTGAATTTTCAGAAGTGCTCACCACATTGGCCTTAATCTGCCGTCATTGACATGAGTGGCAAAACTCTCATTGATTCAGTGGAATCAAAATCAAACCAACTCTGAGCGCATTCAGAAATTCCACTCCCTATGTTTATAAAGATAAAATCTCAGTAACAATAACCAGAACTATTTTCAAATCTCATTCTTCAGGGTCTAAATGGGTCAACACAAACTCAGGAAAAAAGATGTTCATCTATATTCTGCAATGCACAGTTGACCAGGTGCATTTTTAAGACGATTTTTAGTTCCTTCTAGGGCATGAGCCTGCATTGCCTATGATTTTTTAACCCTGCTTTTTGGCAGCTACATGTGTGGAACCACCAGTGAAATCAATAGGAGTTCCAGGCATAAGGACATAAGAATGGCCGTACCAGGTCAGACCAAAGGTCCATCTACCCCAGTATCTGTCTACCGACAGTGGCCAATGCCAGGTGCCCCAGAGCAAGTGAAGCTAACAGGCAATGATCAAGTGATCTCTCTCCTGCCATCCATCTCCATCCTCTGATGAACAGAGGCTAGGGACACCATTCTTTACTCTTCCTGGCTAATAGCCATTTATGGACTTAGCCACCATGAATTTATCGAGTTCCCTTTTAAACATTGTTATAGTCTCAGCCTTCCCAACCCTCAGGTAAGGAGTTCCACAAGTTGACTGTGCGCTGTGTGAAGAAGAACTTCCTTTTATTTGTTTTAAACCTGCTACCTATTAATTTCATTTGGTGACCCCTAGTTCTTGTATTATGGGAATAAGTAAATAACTTTTCCTTATCCACTTTCTC
>NC_133771.1:13291093-13326590 GCF_003597395.2 Chelonoidis abingdonii | reverse complement strand
TGGGCCTCTATTATGGTGTCTTTAAAAAGGGCCCATGCAACTTGCAGGGATTTCACTTTAGCCACTGTACCTTTTAACTTTTGTTTAACTAACCCCCTCATTTTTGTATAGTTCCCTCTTTTGAAATTAAATGCCATTGGGTGGCTGAAAAACTTGGAGCCTTTATGAAAGGGAATGAGATATAATAATATATGTATATTATTTAAATTGTAAATATCAAATTGAGTCTGATTCACAACTAAGTTACTCTATGCACTTTATCTATATGGCCCCTTTCATCATAATATTTGAGCATTTAATGCTGTGTGGCCTAATGGATGGAGCACTGAGTTCACACTCAAGAGAGCTAGGTTCTTTTACCAGCTCCATTCTATTTCCAGGCCAGTTGGGTGACCTTGGGCAAGTCACTGCACAGCTCTGTGCCTCGGTTTCCCCATGTGGGGATGGTAATGTTACTGGCTTCCTTTGTAAGGTGCTTTGAGATCTACTGATAAAAAGTAGCATTTAAGAGCCAAATATTACTATCCTCACAATACTCCCGTGGGGTATGGTAGTGCTGTTATTCTTTGACAGATTGAGAACTGAGAAATAAAGAGGAAAAAGTGGTATTATAATTTATATTACCAGAACACCATGAGTACCTAATCATGGACCAGGACTCCATTGTGCTAGGCACTGTACAAACACAGAACAAGGAGAGGGTCTCTGCTCCAAAGAGCTTACAAACAAAGTGTAAGACCAGAGATGGATAGAGACAGACAGAGTGCAAATGAAAAATGAGACAGTACTGGTCAGCATGATTACTGCACACCTATAGGAAGTCTGTTGCAAAGCAGAGAACTGGTCTCTGGTCTCCTATGTCCGAGGCCTGCACCATAACCACTGGGCCATCCTTCCTGTCAGTCAGTTTTGTGCCAGCACAACTACATTAAAACTATAAACCCAGAGCAATGCAGTGATGAATCAGGCCTTACTATACATTTAATCCAGTATCCAGTGATATCACCAATTGCAATACCAATATATTAGGCAAACATCTCCAAAATCCTGTGGGTGCCTAGTCAAAAATAACATAAACACACAATGGTCACAAACAGGTCTCTTTGCCTAAGTAAGCCAATCTAAGCAGCAAGCCAGAGGAGCATAACTTGGTGTTGCATATTAAAACAGTTTGTTTAAAGACTAAGAATAAAAAAATTGATTATGTCCAGATTTCTTGGTTTGGTGAAAAACTAGTTGCCAATTGTTTCCTTCATGTAAGTATCAAAAGGGTCAGTCAAGAACCATAGAATTAAGAAAAGGCTTCCAATTTGCAGATTCAAAATTCAGGGCAAAAACCCTCAGGTGGTGTAAACTGGTATAAACTTCAATGGATTTAGACCAGAGAAGCAGCTGCATCATGAAGGAGCACTTTAAAGCCAGATATAAACTCAGGCTAGCATTTTCAAAGAAGCCTATGGGAGTAAGAAATTTCAGTGGGATTTGGACATCCAACTCCCAGCCTCAGGGTGTCTTTTTGTATAACAGGCATATTCTGATCCAGTATTTTTCAACAAATTAAGACAACTGTGGTTGTGGAATTTTGAACCCTTTGTCAGTGAGATGTGATCTGAGGTTTTAGCAGAGCACCTAAATTTAAGTCTCAGTCACCACACTCTCACTGCTTTGGCTGATGGAAGCTGTGATTCAAGAGAATATAGCTCCCTGGAAGGTAACATGGCCATGTTCCAATGGCCATCAAGTCAAGTGGAATCTTTCCATTCACTTCCATGGGCATTGGAAGCCCTATAGTCCAATGCCAATGTTATTTGTGACACCTAATTGTCAATCAAGGGCTGTCATAAGTGGGTGACCAAGGGAGTTGTGTACAACTCTTTTTGAAGGTGAATATCTTGGAGTTATTGGAGCTTTGTTCATCAGAAGAGGCAGGCATTTAATGGGCAAAAGTCAGCCCTCATGGAGGCAGATAGGTATTAGATGTAGTCAGATGCCAGAGGAAAATATTTGTCAATAACTTATTGGCTGAACATTATCATTATTCATCAATTCATCCATACTGTAATGTTTGACCAGTCAGAGACTTATTCTAATATTGGAACAATATTTTTTTACTTAAAGAAATATGGCAATGTTTGTCAACTAATTTAGTAAGTGATAATTGGACCTGCTTTAGAACATACATATGTAATAAAACCTGCAATCTCAAGCTCTGCCCAGCTTTCAAGGTTCTGGTTTAATGCTCTCTATGGTGTTTGTCTGCCTGAGAGGTAGTGGGGAGGTTCTCAGACAGGATGGTGATGAGCACAGTATTAAAACATAGGGCCAGTCCTCAGCTAGTGTAAAGTGGGATAGCTCCATTGAAGCTAATGAAGTGGGAAACTGATCCAAAGCCAATGGGAGTCTTTCCACTGAACTTTCAGGGGTCTTTGGCATGACTGTCAGTTCAGAACTAGAATAGTCCAGTAAGGAAAATATGAATGTATGAATTTTAATGGCAACAACTGAATCCTTCTTGCAAGAACAAATGGATGGCAAAGTACTTAGCCAGAAAAATATAGGCTTTGTTTTCTTCCTTCTTGTTTTTATATTAATGCACTTAGTCTTACAATTCTCTGTAAATTCTACTGAAACAAAAAAGACATTAACAATGTTACATATTCCATAAAACATGTTGACTATTCAGCAATCTGCTTGCTTCTCTTAAAATGTATTTTCCTGACAAACAATCTTTAAGCCTCTCAACCACTGAGCTCAGATAAATGTAACTAGTACAGATATTACCATTTGGTTGACATGTTTGTTTTGACATTGTAAAAGAGCTTTCCAGGTTTTTTTGTATAAAACTCTGCCTTTTTTCCCCTCTGAAACAATAATGTGTTTCTGCAAGTGCTGCAAAAGATCAAAAGCTGTTCAGATCATATTTACAGTAGTAAAAGCACAATGAATGCCCCTGTAAATGACAAGTAAATTACTGAACGATGATTCAACTTCAGTCAGCTTTGCAAATGAATTGAAGGACCTTAATTCCACTTTAGCTTAGAAATCTGATTATTCTACAACTTGTAAGAAATCAGCTTTAATCCTCTTTTAAATGTCATTCAACAGGTTCTTTCTGCACAAAAGATGCAAACGAATTTTCCATTACAATATCTTTTTGAATTCATTTTCCTTCCACAGGACAGTCATAGAAATAATTTAAGACCAGGTGATCAAAATTATAACTCTCCTTTGTTACACATGTTGAAAAAGACTAGGCATGATTCAGATGTTACTTACACCAGTTTTATATTAGCTTTACGCCATTGGACTTGAGCTTGATTTTCAATGAGATGAAAACTAGGTTCACTGGTAACATTTGCTGCCAAGTTTTTATTCAAGAAAATAAAAGCATCATCTTTAATTGGAGATTAAAGTAGATCCAGGAATAGTTCAGACAATAACATACTCCAAAATGAGATAAGGCGTGTATTCATGCAAAATAGAACACTAAGCACTCTTTCGTTGTTATCTGTCCTCCCCTGTCTATTTTACCCACCTGTTGTCTCCTACCTTGAGAGTTCTTTGGGTCAGGGACTGTCTTTTTGTTCTATGGCTGCAGAGTGGACCTCAGTTCTACCCTAATACCAATTAATAACAAAGAATTCTGGGTGCTAAAATTACAGACATATTGGACCAGCTCCTCCACATCTGTAAATCCACATAGCTCCATTTGAAATTAGAGGAAGGTCATTTGACTTGAGGTACGTCTACATTGCAATAAAAAACCCACAGCACCAAGTCTCAGAGCCTGAGTCAATTGACTCAAGTTTGCAGAACTCAGACTGCATGGCTAAAAACTGCAGTGTAAATGTTTGGGCTGGAATCTGAGCAGGGCCGGCTCCAGGCACCAGCAGAGCAAGCAGGTACCTGGGGCGGCACTTGCTAAGGGGCGGCATTCTGTCCATTCTTGGGGTGGCAGAGCTGGGCAGCTTTTTTTAATTTTTATTTATTTATTTATTGCGCTCCAGCAGTTTGGGCGGTGGCAGTCTGAGTGTTTTTGTTTGTTTGTTTCTTTGTTTCTGCTTCAGCAGTTTGGGCACAGCAGTCCGAGCGGTTGTTTGTTTGTTTTTGCTTGGGGCGGGAAAAATGATAGAGCCGGCCCTGAGTCTGAGCACTGAGATCCACCCTGCTTGCAGGGTTTCAGCACCGAGGCTCCAGCTCGATCCTGAATATCTACACAGCAATTTTTAGCTCCACAGCCTGAGCCCCACAAGCCCAAATCAGATGACCTAGTCATGCTGCTGGACTTTTATTGTAGTATAGACTTATCCAGAGGGCCGAAGTCTCTGCTGCTGTAAACTATTCCAGACTTCAGTAAAGTTTTGCCCATGGACACCAGCAGAGAATTTTTCCTGTTGATACTCAAGTCCTTGCTGCAAAATTCAAAGCTGTATCTGGATTTGAAACAATCCAGGTAAGAGATGGTCATCTGTGAGTGATCCTCGATCTTCTGTGGTGTAGTTCAGGTGATTTAAGAGAGGGAGTCATTGGAGAAAGTGAATTTATTCAGGACTCCTTATTCTCCCCTTTCTGAGCCCCTCTGTTATAGTCACTATTCATCACAGTGCTTTTAATGAATTTCCACTCCTTCTTAAAGCAACTGGCCTTTTTTTGAACACACATCTACTTGAAGCAGGGAAGTCACGCTACATTTAGTACTGTGATCACCTGTCTGTTGCTTGTCTATGAACCCCTCAGTTAATGTTCAGGAGATAGAACCTAAGACCTTCAGCCCCAGTTTCTATTATATCTAATTAAACTCTGTTAGCTAGTAAGCTCTTAGCCTGTGGGTGGACCTTTCACAACATGCCTAGGCCCTGAGTCAGCAATACCCTTGAGCACATGGTCAAAGTTAAATCAGATGCTTAGCTGAATGAGGGTCTTAATCAGCTTGTGACACTTGCTTTTGGTAGCAAAATACAATGCACAGCACTTATTGATAAAATGGTTATATCCACACTGGGCCCAGGCTCTGACTGAGCCCCCCTTCCATCCACATGCAAATCAATCTGACTTAGATCAGCAAGAACTCAGGATCCAGCTCCTCTGACTCCACTGGTCCCTGCTCTGAAGAACCTAGAGAACTTAAAATGTAAATAGAAAATAGACTTTAACAGGGTTCCTAAAAGAACTAAATCAGTTCTTTTGGTATGGGGGAAGGATAGCTCAGTGGTTTGAGCATTGGCCTGCTGAACCCAGGGTTGTGAGTTCAATCCTTGAGGGGGCCATTTAGGGATCTGGGACAAAAAGCTGTCTGGGGATTGGTCCTGTTTTGAGGTCCTTTCCAGCCTTGATATTGTAAGCTCATGGAGGATAGATCCATCAATGACTGTTCCCTGGGATGGTGTCCCTAGCCTCTCTTTGCTAGAAGCTGGGAATGAGCAACAGGGGATGGATCATTTTATGATTACCTGTTCTGTTCATTTCCTCTGAAGCACCTGGCATTGGCCATTGTTGGAAACCAGGATCCTGGGCTAGGTGGACCTTTGGTCTGACCCAGTATGGCCACTCTTATGGTCTTAAAAGAGTGGGGAAAATGAGTTAAATAGAAGATTGGGAACTTAGTCGTACTGACAGTAAGTAACTGGGCCAAAGTCACACAGGAAGTCAGTGGCAGAGACAGGAACTCACCTTAGTTCTCTTGAGCACAGTCCTCCTCAAACTGTGTGCCCTGTATTGCATTACAGTGCTACATATGTTATCACATATTGCAGAGCCTTGAAAAATTTTCACTATGTTCCCTTCAGCCTCTCAAGTATAAACGTTAGCAGATTTGTTTGTAAAATGATTCTAAATGCCTTGAAAAATCATGACTATTAAAGATGCATTAAGGTCACAACCCTGCAATCTGATATTGAAGGATAGGTGCTATCTGGTGTGACTTTGTGAATAAGTAACATAGAACTGAGTTGTATAATGTTGATTGTGACTGTACTGAGTGTACCGCTTCTTAAATTCCATTTGTGCCACTTGCAAATACATTCCAGAGGTAGCTGACATAGCACAGCGATGTGACTTGCATTTAGCATAGCTGCCACTCTTGTAGCATAATTGTAAATAACACAAATCTGGTGCAATACTGTTGTATTTTGGTAGGTTGTAGCATAATGATATAGAAAATACCTACATGGCTTTACGTTTTGCAAACTCCAGAAAGAGGCTTATCATTTAAAATGATCATGAGCAAATCCTATTACCCAAGCCTGCCTTTGGCCGGATGCTTTGGGTCTGATAACCTCTGAGAATAGGACAAGAAGCAATGGGCCTAAATTGCAGCAAGGCATGCCAGAGTGAGGCCTGGGGTTCAGCCAGGATGCAATATCTCTGCTGCAGTTCTGGGGCAGAGTTTGGAAATGGGCCCACTTCTGCTACAAATCTGGCTGCCTAGGGCTTTGTATGACAGTGGGGATCTGGATGAAACAGGGGAGCTCTCTTGTGTATGAGTGATGTTTGGGAACAAGTGAGTGCCAGGGCTGAGGCTGGAACTTGGGCAGATCACACCATGTTCCAAGCAGGCCAATGGAAGAGTGTTATGTTCACCTGTCCCCCTTGTCTGCCACTCACAAAAGCCCTGATATAGAACTATTTAAATCTGTGGAATTGCACTGCCAGGAGCAGGGAAAGAGAACAGGGCTCCAGAGTCAATGCAGAAGTGCAGACCCTTGGTGAAAATGGCCTTCGTGTCCTGCAAATTCCAGGGGATCAGCAAGCTTATGAGGAGGTCCTGTGACTCATTTACTGGGAGACCCCCATCCCCAGTGAAATAGCTGGGGAGAAATGAAGCTAACAGATCCAGAGGAGCAGACCTTCCTCATTAGCCTCCTCTCCTGTTTTACTGAAAGACAGGATGACAAACACCTGCTAGGGTTGACCAGGTTTACTTGGCCTTGCCTCAGCACATGGGGTTGGACTTGATGACTCATCCAAGTCCCTTCCAGTCCTATATTTCTGTGAATCTGTGATTGGGCCAACTGTGCTCATAGATACATGTCAATACCTGGATTTGCCCCTGAAAGCAGACAGGAAGTCAGTGTGTTCTTCAGAGAGTTGTTTATATATTTGGCCAAGGAGCCTGGGCATGGAAAGTTATAGCTAACTAGTAGTGCCAGCATGGGGGAAAGCAACAGAGCCTGTGCGGAGCTTGTAAGAAACGAGCCCAAATGTTATCAGGGCTTTAGCAACTATTATTTATTGATCACTGTTGTTTATTTTCTTATATAAGGTGGCAATCAATGCAGTGTCTAAAACAATAGGAGCCTACGCTTATGACAGTCCTGGCCATATCATGGCCCCCTGAACCATCTAGCCCCTTTGTGGTCCAGCAGCACAGAGAAGATAGAGAACTGGCCTAGCCGGGCAGCAGGGGGTTCCCTGATGTAAGGGGTATAACCAGCCAGCTGTACAACATCTGCCCTCATTTCTGGATGGCTCCAGCAGGAGCATGGCTAGGGGTAGGAGGACAGAGTCACAGCACACTGCACTCCAGTGGCCCTTGGCCAGTAGAGTTGTCCCTAAAGAACTGTTCTAGCTGGAACAACTAAGAGCGCATCTACACAGTGAACATCACCCTCTAGCAGCGAGTCTTGGAGCCTGGGTCTACAGACATTCAGGGCTGTGTAGATATTCAGGGCTGGGCTGGAGCTTGGGCTCTCAAGCCTAAGGAGGGGATGGACTTCAGAGCCGGACCCCAGACTTCTACACAGCTATTTTTAGCACAGTAGCACAAGCCTTATTCTGTAGACAAAGGCTCTGAGACTTGCTGCTGGGGACTGCCACTCATTGGATAGATGCATCTTAGAGCCACCCATGGGGTCCCTTCCATGCCTATCCCGCCCCAAGGACCTGGGCTCCTTGGGCCTCCCTGTACCTTATAGAGTCATTTACGTCAGTGCAAAGTGAATGTAAAGCACCACCTAATCAGAGCGGCAGCATTTTTACACCTGCTTTGCACAGGGGATGATGACTACACTAGGTGCAGGGTGATGAAGAACCAGGCCCTACATTTTTAAATAGCCCTTTTAGTACAGAAAGCCCCCTTGGGCACTACTGCACTGTGCAATTCCTCTGCTTCATTATTTTAGCTTCTGTATATGCATTCCTGGGGCAGATTCCGTCTGTTAATCAGCAATGAGAGGAGCTTCACTGAGCCACTCACGCATGGCTCCTTGATGTTAAGGGCTAGCACAACCCCCTAATGAACCCACCATCAGTGGAAGACAGGTGAAGTGAAGCTGTGCCATATCCTTTCTCTTTTCATGTTAATAAATTGGAGAGAGTTCCCAGGACATCCATGAGAACAATTAAAGGATTGTCAAACACACCTTACAGTGATAGACTCAAGGAGCTTAGTCTATTTAGTTTAACAAAGAGACAGTTAAGGGGTGACTTGATCACAGTCTGCAAGTACCTACGTGGGGAACAAATATTTGGTAATGACATCTTTAATTTAGCAGCCAAAGATCCAGAGAGGTCCAGTGGCTGGAAGCTGAAGCTAGACAAATTCAGACAGGAAATAAAGTGTAAATTTTTAACAGAGAGGTTAGTTAATCATTGGACCAATTTACTAAGGGACGTGGTGGATTCTGCATCACTGGCAACTTTTAAATGATGATTGGACGGTTTTCCAAAAGATCTGCTGCAGCTCAAACAGGAATTAGCTGGGAGCGGTTCTAAGGCCTGTGTTATACAGACAGTCACACTAGATGATCACAGTGAATCCTGTTGGCCTTGGAATCTACGACATGCCCCTCCCTGCCCCTGAGAAATCTCACCCTCCCTTGACATGCCACTGATGCCACGTATGGGGGACCGAGCCACAGCTCAAATGCTCAAATGCGCCAGCATGATGTTCCCCTCCAACAGAGGAACGCTGCGCTGGGCATCTGAACCTATATTGCATCCCTTTTCCACCACAAAGTATTGCAAAGAAAGACACCGCTGCTCTGGTAATGATCCAGGTGTTACAATAAACTCCTTGTAAGAACTATGAAGCTTGTTAATACTAACAGTAAAAAATAATATGACGGTTGAAAGTATGTATCAATGACTTGAAGGTTGAAAAACAAACCAACAACAAACAAAACAGAGATTGTGTAATTACCCCCCCAAACCAAGCATTACAGACCCAGGAAATTCATAAGGTTGCACTTAAATGAAATGCAGATATATATGAACATATGGAATCACACAGTTGAGATATCGAGACAACTTTAACTCTTTTTTGTAATGATCCCGTACAATACGGTTATGATTAGGGCATTTTAGTATCTGTGGTCCCCGATTAGATGGGACTGATATTCTAGAACACATTTTTCTTCATATGTTTTCTCCTTGTGGAATAATAATAATACCTAGCTCTTACACAGTGTTTTTCCTCAGTACATATCAAAATAGGTCAGTATCATTATCCCCATGTTACAGATAGGCAAACTGAGAGCTGGACAGGGGAAGTGACTTTCCCAAGGTCAGCCAGCTGGCCTGTGGCAGAGATGAGCACAGACCCACAATCTTCTGTGTTCCAGTCCGGAGAAAGGCAGTCTAGTGGTTACAGCATTGTCTAGGGTCTCAGGGTGTCTGTGAGCCATTCCCAGCTCTGCCAGACTTCTTGTGTGTCATTAGCCAAGTTATTTCATTTATCTGTACCTCAGGTTCCCATCTTTAAAATAAGAACAATAATCCTTCCTTTGTCCTATGCTGGGTCAATTTTGTCTATTTAGACTGTGAGATCCTCAGGGCAGGAACTGCTTCTATGCATTTGTGCAGTGCCTGGCACAGTAGGCCTCTGATCTCAATGAGGGCCTCTGGGCATTATTGTAATAAAAATCATAACTGTGAAATAGTGCAACATACTTTGTCTTTAGATTTGTTTTCCAAGGAGCTCGTTTTGTAACATAACGCGGCTGATGGACTCAATTACACTGTTTAAAATTACCACTGAATTGCCCAACAGCTCTGAAGTCACTTATATGTATTTGGCTCCAAGAGTTATAAATCCTGAGTTCTTGAATGGCTTGAGCATGCAGTCAAGAACCAGGAAAGTCTGCCTCCTATCATCAAGAATTTGCTATTTAACTCTGGGCAAGTCACTGGATCTCTCCATGCCTCAGTTTCTCAAAGAGGGTAATAATAGTCTCAGTGCTTCCCCACTGAAATCAATAGGAGCAACAGCAGCTCTGCAGAGAAAGCATGGCCCAGTGGTTAGCATGCTTGACTTGAATGTGATGTTCTCTGATAAAATATGAGTATGGAGATCATTGTTTCTACCACTGTTATATAATTACAACAAATCTTGTACAAATTATGTCAGGTAAGGTGTCTATGGAAAGGTTATGATTTGCTGAATCTGATTATGAATGTATCATTTTTGTATTTGATGTTATGAGAATTGGCTCTACACTGTATTTTCTAATGTGTTTGCTTCTGGGAAACACCAACAAAGTATTTAGCCTGCACAATGTGAAAGAAATATTCAAATTAAGTGGCTCATCAAGGAACATTTAACTCACGATGGATCATGGAAGACACCTATCTACACCTAATGGACTTTCTTCATATAACTAAGGGAAATCATGCATGGACATGTGACTTGCTCATGTGACTCCATATATTGTATATCTACATTTTAACTTGAGACATGTAGCCAAATATAGCTCTTTTAGGGTGCAGTCCTGTGAGGTAATCATGTGACATCTGTCATCTTGGCCCACACACCAAGTATTCAAACAGGGATGTCCAGAGCTAAAAGCATAAGTCTCAACATCTTGAGCTAAAAGGCAGGTGTTCTAGCTGTGTGGTGTGACAAACTCACATCCTCCATGGATCAGTACATATAATGCACACTGATGCCTCCCCATTGCCCTTCATTTCAGCCAATTCAGCAACGTACACCTTGCTTCTAGAATGTAAATAGTCCCATTGAATTTGAAGGGAGTGCTTGCATACCTTGTTGAGCCAGTGTCTGTCAAAGATATTGAGGAGCCTGACTCACATGGAAATCAATGAAAGTTATGCACTGAACTAATTCTGAGTACATGGGCCTCAATGCCTTGCCAGCTCAAGCCTATAGGGTGCTTTTCTTCTATGGATTTCTAAGTGCTTCACAAAGGAGATACACATTTGTTATATAGGGAAACTGAATCAGGGAGAAAAGTTTCTTACTGTAGGTCACATAGCAGAGATGGGGACAGAACCCAGTTCTCCCAGTTCAGTGTCTAATCCACAGAGCCACACAGCCTTCCTGGGAAATGAGCTACTTACAACATCATCATCCGAAGCATCAATAAGCACCAGGCTGCAAAAGGGAACACCAGACTCCCATTCATGCTTCTTTTTTTGTTTTACCTTAAAAGGCCCTTTGATATATTTTTTATACCATCAGACAGCAACCAGCTCAGTTTTTTTAACCTCCTCCCTTCTGGGCACGTGGGATATTAATATGAGCCCTGGAACAAGCAGAAGAAGAAATAAAACGTCTAGGTAAATACTGCAGATGAGATTAAAACTCTTAGCTTTCTGATGTAACCCTGTGACATAGAGTTTCTAGCGAATTAAACCAAATGTACAAGTATTTAATGGCTAATCCTTTTAAGTATTCTAATGCCCAAATGTAGATTTCTTGGAGGGAGAGGGAAAGCAGCTGTGGTTTCTGTTAGAGCCTGCCTGCAGGCAGAGGATTGAGCAGATTGGCTTTTCCTTTTCTTTTTTAAATTAATTAATATTTCCCCTCTTTTGCTTTGTTTTGGGTTGATTTTTTAGGCAGGCAGACACTACGTGGCCAACTGGTTCTGAATGGACAGCTCCTTTCGACAAGAGGCTCTACTTGTCTACTACAAGCCAGCATCCAGCACTGCTCCTCGAGAAATCAACCTGCTGACCCTTCAAGAAGAGAAAGGGATGGGGGTGGGGGAAACCCCTCCCAATAGCAGCCTGCTCTTGCTACAAGGAAGGAGAGGGATTCCAGACAGGCGTTCTTCCTTCCTTGGGTTACTAAAAACAACTTAGCTGAGGGGCTACTTGTAGACAATAAAAGAAGAGAAACTTTTCGTTTTAGGAACTCATCCTGCAGGGCAGCAGGTATTAGGCTGATGATAAAAAAAATTATCTATCTGTCTAATCTGGCTTCTTTTTATGTTATCCATCTTTCTAACTTCAAGGAATAATATTTTCCCCTCTTTTAATAGCAAGGTTTATGGCTTGCAATGGATAACATTCAATTTTCATATTTAATCTAATCCAGGGTTTCTCAAACTGGGGTTTGGGACCCATCAGGGGGTCATGAGGTTATTACATGAGGGGTCATGAGCTGTCAACCTCCATCCCAAAACCCACTTTGTCTCCAGCATTTATAATGGTGTCAAAGATATTAAAAAGTGTTTTTAATTTATAAGGGGGGAGGTCACACTCAGAGGCTTGCTATGTGAAAGAGGTCACCAGTAAAAAATCCTGAGAACAACTGATCTAATCTTTAAGGATTAGGTTTGGTTCCAAATTTAGTGTCAGAAATAAAGTCAGGGTCATATGTCCAACTAATGTTAATATGTCCAATATAAAGAGATATGTCTTCTTTGTGTGTACTTGTGTTGCACAGTGATATCAACAGGAACTGCACTGTACACAAAACATGCATAGATACAATGTATACATTCTACATGTGCACAAATTCAGAGAGTTGATATACATCACTACATATATGCAGATCCCATTTGGTGTTACTGGGAATTACAAATGCAAATTGAGATATATTTCTCTATATTCAAAATATGGGACCAGATACTCAGCAGGTGTAAATTGACTTCAGAAATTATACTCCATAAAAATTAACTGCACATCTAATACAATCCTAACTCATTTTCACCCAAAACCTAATAACGTCTCTGTGTATAGTGTACGTGTGACACACATATATCTATAACACTATCATTTGTGTACATAAATACATTATATTATAAATGTTATAACTATAACCATCACATATAAACACACTGTAAAATTACTTAATTGTCTTTAATACTCTGCTAACTAGACCCAGTGTTCACTCTGTATGTTGCTGTATGGTATTAAAACCATGACTTGAACTTTTTGTTTTATATAAGAAAATAAAAGTTAAGCATGTGCTTAAATTCTGGTCTGGATGGGCGGAGCAACTTGTTCATTCAAGCCCACTTCCATTAAACAGGTGAAAACATTCCACTTCATTCCATTCCAGTGGTTCTCCACTTCTAAGGTAACTCCCTTCTCTTCATGTGTTGGTATAGTTATGCCTGCATCTGTAATTTTCACTCCATGCATCTGAAGAAGTGGGTTTTTTACCCACGAAAGCTTATGCCCAAATAAATCTGTTAGCCTTTAACCTGCCACTGAACTGCGCATTGTTTTTGTGGATACAGACTAACGCAGGGGTTCTCAAACTGAGGGTAAGGACTCCTCAGGGGTCATGAGGTTACTACATGGGGGGTTATGAGCTGTCAGCTTCCACCCCAAACCCTGCTTTGCCTCCAGCATTTATAACGGTGTTAAATATAAAAAAAAGTGGTTTTAATGCATAAGGGGGGTCACAATCAGAGGCTTGCTATGTGAAAGGGGTCACCAGTACAAAAGTCTGGGAACCCCTGGACTAACGCAACTATCCCTCTGATGCTTGACACTACCAGCGTGTTCATTATGAAACCTAGATATTGTCAGGAAGTTATAAATAGCTCCTCCTCCAACCAAAAAAATCATTCCAGAAATTTCAAACTTTGCAGGCAAGATACCGTTGCTTGAAACATTTTTTTCCCCTTGCCAAATAAATGTTAATGGCCAATTTTAAAGTAAGAGAAATGAAAAAAAATTGAATTCATGCATGAGCCATTATGATCAATCGGGAAATTAAAATATGTTTTAAAGATATAAATATATATTCCCCTGATGGACTCAACTGTCTCTGAAGTAGCAGGCTTCAGTTTTGGGGATACAACATATGCATTTTAATAGCAAATGCCAGAATATTGAATCAACCCGAACAAAAATGTAGAATGGCTCCCCTGCAACTACTCTGAATTCTTGGGTCAATAAAATCCCATTTTCAAATACATGAATAAATATATGTGTTCAATTTATACATATATATAACTTAACCGAAATACTGATTTGTATAAGCTATTCAGAGCAATCCCAGGCTCCTGAGGAAAGAATGGCTTAAAAATATTAATAATATTACAGCTAAATGTAAAGATTGTTAAGGCTGTAAATGAAGATGGGGGGGGGACAGATTTAAAATGAATATCCATAAATCGATGCATTGCACACATGCATACACATGGAGAAAAGCCATCAAGCCAGACCTCATGAGCAAGGACAGGGATGTCAGCCTTACCTTTGAATTTACTCTTTTAAGTTTGTGTCACAACCTTAATGTTATTTAAACATACTGTATTGCTCTGTGTTTAATTAGGTAAGAAAATGTGCTTGCTATTACTGCCAGCACATAAATATATGAGTCCCGTGGATTATACTCAATAATCCAAAGAACCTGATACTGTATTATTTATTGGAATGTCTGCATTAATTATGGATGATTCTAATATAAGGTACATCTTTAATACATCACAGTCTACAGATGTTTTCATTCTCCACTACCAGAGAGAAGTTTAATGATAGGATTCTGCTTCAAATATTGAAATGCATCCTGAAAATAATGTGGATAGTGTCATCTTGGTTTAAATTAGCTCATCAGTTTCTCTGAATAGGGGCATTTTCAAGGGCCTATTTGACATGATTGGGTGAAACATACAGAGTGCATGGTTCAAAACTGTCCTGAAACTGTGATTGGCTTGAGGGTTGTTTTAACTGGGTTCAATGGTTAATTTTCAAGCTTTGTGCTTTATCGTCACTGCTTCCTTCTAGATACCACAGGTATCATGGTTTACATACCCACTGAGAAATGGTGAATTCCAAGCTCCTGATCCAAAGTTCCTTGATGCTAATGGGAATCTTTCAATTGACTTTAATGGGCTTTGGATCAATATCCAAAATTAATCTTGCTTTCATTGCATTTTCTGCAGAGGTGGATTTTGGGACATTCGTACTAGAGCTAGTGAGAAAAATGTTGATGACTTTATTTCTATTGAAAAAAATGTTATTTAAAAAAAACACCACTGTAATGTTAGAGAAATATATCAGTGTTAATGTGAAGATTTCTCAGGTTCAGGATGGAATAAAGTAGAATAACTGAGTAGTTAGAGCACTCATCTGGAATTTATAAATCCTACGTACAAGTCTGCTACTCAACGATGCAGAACAAGGATTTGAACTCAGGTATCCCTATGCTATCTGAGGGTGCTAACCATTGGTTAATCTAGGAACTCATTTTCATGATGGGTGCATGTGTTTATCCCACAAACCCCTTGGAAAGATCTCATTTGTTTGTTCCACATCAGAATGAAAATAAACCTGGAAAGCTCAAAAATGTTCAGAAACAAAATAGTTGTTCTCCACCCAGTCCTAATTCCTACTAGTAATGTACTCCCTTATTAATTACAGGGGAAAGGACTGGCAGTAGAAATTATATACAGAACATCTTGTCAGTAGGAGCAATAGGGTTTGGGGGTGAGGAGAAATGCAAACACCATTTGTACAGATACAAATACAAATGATGCAGTTGGAGAAAGCTTAGTTTGCTAACTGGACATAAACATGAGATATCTGTGAACACCTCCCTTCCTCACACTTAAAATAACTTGAAAGACATCAGTGGTTAATTAGCAAAAAGGGATATGCCTGGAGTTCTAGTGATATGAAGATAGACACTGATCCTGCACACATGCATAATTATAAGTTGGTTGGGTTTGTAATTAGACCATAACTTTACTTTTCAGCAGAGCAATTTAGATAGCCGGGAACGGGGGTGACATTTCAGATGACAAAGCAATAGCTAAACAGAAGTAGGATTAAAAATATCCAAAAGAAATTAGCATGGTCTTATGAGCCCTCTGTTACACTCAGCAGCAAATAGACTATGAGTAAAGAAAAGTTGTTTTGGGTGGGCAAAAGTTCCAAAAGTACTGAAGGGTAAGAAAGGTGAAATATGTGAAAGAAAGAGACCAGGTAAATAGAGAAGAGGTCTGGGAAGATTACCTAATGAAGGGAAGAGAGTGTAAGAAACGTGAGAACAGCCAAGTTGAGAAATGAAAGGATTGCATAGAAGATTATCATAAATAAAGTAATAAGACTTTCTTCAAGTACAGAAAAAACAACTAGGAGTCCTTGTGGCACCTTAGAGACTAAAAAATGTATTTGGACATAAGCTTTCCTGGGCTAAAACCCACTTCATCAGATGCATGGAGTAAAAAATACAGTAAGCAGTATATATATACAGCACATGAAAAAATGGGAGTTTCCTTACCAAGTGGGGGGTTAGTGCTAAGGAGGCTAATTCAATTAAGGTGGAAGTGGCCTATTCTCAAGAGTTGACAAGAAGGGGTGACTATCAAGAGAGGGAAAATTACCTCTGTAGTGCTAACGAGGCCAATGAAATCAAGGTGGATGTCGCCCATTTCCAACAATTGACAAGAAGGTGTGAGTATCAGCAGAGAGAGAATTAGTTTTTGTAGTGACCCATGGAAAACAAAAGTGGTCTCTAAGAGATCACAAAAGTAATTGACAGAAGAGCTAGCTTTGGCTGTTTAGGTATGGGGAATCCTTGACGCATGTGGATGGAGGTCAGATGCCACCTCAGGTGATCATGTGCCTTCTAAGGGATGCAATAGAAATACTGAAGAGAATTAAGATGGTTCAAGAAAAGAAAAGGGTAGAACTACAAATGTCTGAAGGGGGTGTCATAAACAGATGGTTAAGGGTTAATGTCTCTTTTACCTGTAAAGGGTTAACTAGCTCAGTAAACCTGGAACACCTGACCAGAGGACCAATCAGGAGACAAGATACTTTCAAATCTAGGTGTGGGAATGCCTTTGTCTGTGCTTTTTGGGTGTTTTCTTTGTTCTCTTGGTCTGGAGGGACCAGACAGACTCTCCAATTTTCTGAAACAGCCTCTTCTGTTCAATTAGTAAGTACCAGTTAGAAAGGCGGTTTAGTCTTATGATTGTTTTTCTTTATTTGCAAAATGTGTATTTGTGCTGAAGGATTGTAACCTCTGTTTGCTGCAAATTGTATTATGTTCTGGGGGGAGGATTCTCTCTAGTGTCTATAAGCTGAAAACCCTGTAACATTTCCATCTTGATTTTACAGAGACATTTTTACTTTTTTTCTTTCTTTATTAAAAGCTTTTCTTTTTTAAGAACTGATTGATTTTTTTTATTCTGGTGTAGACCCAAGGGAGGGGGTCTGTGCTCACCAGGGAATTGGTGGGGAAAGGAGAGAAGGGAGGAGGAAAAGCCTGATTTCTCTCTGTTAGGATCACGTGTCTCTCTCTCAGGAGAGTCTGGGAGGGGAATAAGGGGGGAAGTGAATTTCCTTTCTGTTTAAGATTTAAGGAGCTGAATCACAGGATCTCCAGTGTTACAGCTTGAGGGGAGAATCTGGGAGGAAGAAAGGAGCAGGGAATGGTTTATTTCCCTTTGTTATGAGAGTCAAGGGGTTTTGGGTCTTGGGGTCCCCAGGGAAGGTTTTGGGGGCCAGAAAGTGTCCCAAAACACTATATTTTTGGGTGGTGGCAGATCTATCATTTCTAAGCTAGTAATTAAGCTTAAAGGGGTTCATGCAGGTACCCCATCTTTTGGACGCTAAGGTTCAGAGTGGGGAATCGTACCTTGACAGGGGGATAGTGGAGTCAGCCTAGATAGCCTGATGGATGGAGCTAGCTAAAGAATAGAGAACGAGCTAGGAGAACTATTTAAAATGTCTTCTGAAAGGTAGAACCAATGCATAGATTGGAGAGAAGTCCAGTTACAGCTCTAAGAAGGAATGTATGAAAGACCTAGAAAACTACAGACTTGTGACACCGAGAATGTAGCAAAATGGTGTTGATGAATCAATGGGGTCATGGCCATTCTTGATCATCCTTTAGGAAAGATTCCTATGCAACCCTTCACACTAGGTTCTGCACTCTCTCTGCAGCCCTCAGGCAAAGCTCCCATTGAAGAAACTGGTAAATTAACTTGAGCAAATATAGAAGGGATTTGACACATGGCACTTAAGTACTGAAGAGAGCAAGATATTTTCAAGAATAGGAAGCTGGTTAGGAGAGACAAAGATCGTGGGAATTGAACAGCTAGGTGCCTAGAAGAACCAAATTAGGGCCATCCTCGTCTAGTTCATGATGTGGAATAAGCGACACTAAGAAGAGGAAATTAGCTAATGACACAAGTCAAAGGGATGACAGACAGGGGGAAGGAGAACGACACGAGAATCTGTGCAAACATTACAGTCACAACAGTCAATAAAGAACAGAAAGGGAAGGCTGGAACAAAAGGGTCATCCAGTGGGTGACACCGGGCATAATGAAAGAGAGAGGTTCTGTTCTTTATGCTTTCAAACAGAATCTGTTCTGAGGGAAGGGTCTTGATTTCAAACCCAGGGGAGTGGTTTTCCTGTTCTGGGCAGTTTAAGAGATCAGTGTATGCAAGGAATGTGTGAAAACGTTGATTATTGGAGAGTAGATTGAGCCATCAAGCTGGCATGGCTAAGGAGTCCATTCTAAAATATTGCATTGGATGGTGCAGGCTGAATTCAGTCCCATCCTTCTTTTTGCAGGAAAGTATTGATCAAGTCCACATTTAAACCATACTCAGCTAGATGTTTGAGGATGGCAGGCCTCTGTCTTTGGATAGCTGCCCTTGAGTCTCAGACAAAATCTCAGCGAGAAGAATTTTCACTGTTATCAAAGAGACTACTCGGAGACACTAGTTATGCCCTTTAATTGTAGACTAATTTATTCACCACGTTTTAATTGCTTGCAGATGCACTTTTCTCTGTCCCCTTATGTTGCCTCTCGGCTTCTGTGTTGAAGCAGAATACAGATGTACAAAGATGATGGAGTGTTGTGGCGAGAAAAAATTGTTAGCCTGAATTAAAAAGGAAAGAGGAGGAGGGTACCAATGGCAAATTTTAATCTACTGGGGGGAAAAACTCTTCCAAAAATGCTAACTTGGCCACAGCAACCCAAAACTCCTCAAAGAGATATGTAACTTGATTCCTCTAGCAATGTTAGTGAAATCAGGGGTCAGTGTTCATTGTCCCCCCCTCACATACAGAGAGAGAGAGAAGAAGAAGAAGAAGAAGAAACAAGGATGTCTTATGAATTAGGGTCTTAAGATAACAATCTTTAATAGGAAAAAATCTAATATTCAAAAGGTACTAAGTGTAATGCCATTTTCAGCATATTTACAAGATCTATCTATCCATCTATCGTCTTGTTGTGTGGATGGATAGATAGATAGATAGATCAAATTCTGCAGTGTTTTACCTAAGGTATAGTCTTCTGAATTTAACACAAAAGACCAGTAATGGAATACAGCAGCATCTAACCTTCTGATATTGACCACCTGGATGTCTTGTGATAAACCATATGCATGCAGGGACCAGTCCTGAAGTCCCTTCTTCAAGAGGGCGAGTCAACTGAAGTTTTGCCCGGGTGCGGCCTGCAGAGTGTAGCTCATAGTCTGGGTTTACCCTTCTGCGTCCGGTTTTCACTCTCTCAGGAGTCAAAATTATTGGCAGGAGCCTTGCGGCTGCTAAGACAAAGCCTCACAAGCAATCGGACTCCCGAAAGCAATGGGTTAGGAAGCTAGAAAGACGGGTGGACAAAGAAATGTCCCCGGGATCTTATTAAAAGGGATGTTTTTTCTTTTAAGGGAAGAGGAGGTTCCTCGAAGCTCACGCCCTTCACACTTTAGAAACGCACAAAAAGCTACAGGAAAAGGCAAACATACCCTTTCGTCAACTGCCTTTGTCGGCCAGTGAAGGATAGAGACACTTCTTCTGTAGGCGTGTGGCTACAATTCTCACAAAAGGTCTTAAAGTGAATTCCTGCTGTTGAGTCTTTCAACACATTGTTCATTCAAACTCCCTTTGAAAAGAGAATTGGTCCTAGGACTTTGTCAAAACTCCCATTAAAGTCGCTGGGAGGTTTGCGCCAGTAAAGACTGTTAAGTGCAGGCTCGTGATTTGTAATAAAATGAAACACTCTGTGAAGTCAGCCCGCCTCGGAACCAGGGACTCTAGAAGGAGCCCGGGGAAGGGACAGGAAAATGAAAATTTAGCTCCAGGCTGGTCTGTAAAAACTTGAGAACATTTTTAGGTCAAACACCAAGTCACTCTGCTCAACGGTTCTGGGCAGTTGATATGGCGCAACAGCCAGACATCCAGACCAAGCTTCCTGCCACAACAGCAGCCGCAGCTTTACGCAGTTGAGTGAGCTACCAACTGAATTAAGAGGAGCACAGACAAGAAGCACTTTTCCAGAGGTCCAGTCTGCCTTGCCCAGATCTCCCTTCGAAATTCACCGTCCCTAATGTCAGGCTAGGTTCTTCTCAAGGAAGAAACCTTTGCACGCTCGTCAATGGGAGAGCACGCCCTATTAAATAATTTACCCAGCTAATTCAATTAAGCCGCGCGCTCAAGTCTGTTGTGGCCATTAGCTCATGGCGATGATAGGAAAACAGAAAGATACCAATTAACTTTCCTGAAAGAACTTCTTTTGGAGTAATTAATAAGTGATCTGCAGCTTGCCTCAGCCTATTAATTGGGTTTGGGGGGAGGTTAGAAACAAACTGTCTATATGGTGTGCCTTAGAAAAGCATAGGGGACAGAACCAAACAGAACAGATGGAATTGACCAGTACGTGCATATGGCACGCAGATTTCTTAAACTTTTCCTCCAAACAGGAACATTTTGTTGTAGTTTGATTCACTGATCAAAACTCCCCACACAAGCGAAGTTAGGCTCATCTTTCGGTTTATTTGCGACTGTGCATTTTTGTGTGCGGTGGGGGAGGGGAGGAGTGACTCTCTTTGTTAAGTGGGTACTGAAGGAATCAGTCCTTGTTTAGTAAACTTGCGTCCCACTTAACTGATTATGTATGTGTCCTAAAATGCAAGCGTTGCTTCCTGTTTGGGTGCAGAAAGTACTTGCAGCCAATGAGACTAGCAAAACTCAAACTAAAATAACTCTCTCTCCCCATATGGAAGTTTTCCAAGTAAATAAATAGAAGGTTAATGTGTTCTGTGGAGAAATAGCTCATTAAAAGCGTTGATCTGAGGAATGAATTTACATACATACGATGATAGGAAAGAAAATACTGTATGATCCTGTCAGAAAATTGACTCACATCCACGCTTTTCATAACTTATTGTCCCCATGCACAGCCTAGTCTATCGCGTTCTCCGTTATGTTTTTTTATTTGCTGTATTTATTCGTAGTTCAACCCCTTTTAATGTAAATTGCGACGGAGAAACAATAATCAAAACAAACGTATGCGACAAAAATAACATCCTTAGGCATTAATAGTGATATAAATCTCCGTTTTCAGGAAAATCTTTACCTCTAAAGAGTGTTGAGAGATTGTTTTGTGTCTGAATGATGATGATGATGATGATGATGATGAAGAAGAAGAAGAGGAAACAAAGTCATTTATATGTCAGAAGTATTTATTCAAGGTGTCTTAACTTTTTTAGGTCTATGCCCTATTGTTTGTGTGTTTACTGTACACACATATTTCATTCATTGGGAGTGGGGCAATAATTTAAAGGAGTCCAGCTTGTTTATTTACTCCACATTATTTCATCATCTTGTCTACCAGACTCTTGAGAAGTCCAGCTATTGCTAGCATGTGGAATCGTTCCTGGAATATCAAACATAGGGAAAGAAAAGGGACCTTTGATATCTCAGTAATTACGTTAGAATAATCAGTGTCGAAATTCCCTATTTAAAGAAAAAAGTTAATAAAATGCCCTTCCTTCCTCTTATCCTCCTCCTTCTCCATTAAGGAGAATGGGGGGGGGGGCAACTCTGCCAACATGAACCCACTAATAAAACGTTGGGGTGCTAAAAAGTGTTTGCTGCTGACCCTTATGCACGGCTGGATAATCGCACTTTTCCATCTCAGACAATGCATTTCAATTCTAGTCGTGTGCCTTTGTCCATTTGTATAAAGAAAAGAGGGCTGAATGACAGGTCCTGTTAGCCTGCATGAACAGATACCAGTAAACCTTCCCCAAAACTAGACCTTAAAAAAAAACCACCACATGCCTATTTGCCTGCGGCTTATTATTAAGACACCTTTGCAGCTAAACACTTAAAAGCAAACCAAATTAAATGGCAATTAAAAGCGAGTTATACCCTCTTTTAACTCCAGGCTTGTAATCTGTAGAAACTAGCCATCAGCAGACACACATCGGCAGGAAATGCCTTTTGGCCAGGAGCCTTTCTCAGAACGTTTACAACTTCCCAGGATTGTGCTCGATTTAGAACGGTCGTTGATATTGTGATACTTCTCCTTCTAAATAGAAGGTTTCTTCTTCATCTTCTTCTTCGTTCTTCCCCCGAGTGTTTCAGACCCAACCTACCACTGTCAATAAATAAATAGATAAACATATTTGTAAAACCTTCATATGTGCAATACAGTGCTATCCAGCCTCAATTAATTTTCCACGAATAAAACGTATCAGCACTTCTTTAAAAAAACTAAAAATAAAACTTAATTTAAATGGAAAAAGTCCACCCTCCTCTCACACAATCCCATCTTTTCCCTCATATTTCATATGTGTGTATATTTAAGTGTATGTGTGTATATATATACACACACTATATGTAAGGTATATATACGTGTGTGTGTGTATACATAAATTCACTGCAATTATACTTTATGGTCTCAGACTAGCTATTTATTTGAAAAACTATTTTAAAAAAAAGATTGGAATGTGGGGTGGACTTGAATTCGATGTAAACGTAAGAAAAAAAAATCAAACCCAGCAACATTGTTTTAATTTAGAAAAATACAGCTAAAGACACACACCAAAAATGTGCAATGTTTTATTTGGGTCTATATTTAAAAGCAATAGAACCAACAGGAAGGATCACACTTACCTATTTAAAATGACGATTTAATTAATATAGACTACTATCTCTATTAGATCTATAGCCTCCCGATAAAATGTGTTCAAAATGCCCCCTTCGATCAGATTAGCTCCCATATTAGCCTGTGTGAGAAAAAAGCATTCTAAAGAGTGGAGGAAAAACTGTATAAAAATGTTGAAAGAACCTACAGTTCCTTATTAGGCGAAGATACAATATTTATTCCTTGTCTCCTGGGATGAAGCTCCTCTATCTATTGTCCTCCCAGTTCTCAGTGCTGATGCTTAATTTTCAAAACTTCTATATTACCAAGGGACCTACGACATCAGCCAAAGAAATACCCAGCAAGTACAAAATCTGATCCAGGGAGCTGCTTTTGTGCAGAGGGAAAATTTTGTTCCTACAGGTTTTTAAGGTGGTGCATGGAAAAGGAAAGCGATCTGATCTATGCAGATACATTGCAAATTCTCTCGTAGATATAGATTTTTTAAAAACCAGGTGGGGATACAAGGAGTTTGGATGTTTTAAATTTATTTTGATTTGATTTGGTTTTTTTGAGAGGGAAGTTTATCCTGAGCCTTTTTTCGGAGAACCCAAAATGTCAACTACATTTCCAGGACTAGTCCACGAAGCAGAGGTATTTTGTGTGTGTGTGTGTGTGTGTGTTCATGGGTGTGTGTGTGCATGGGTGTGAGCGTGTGTGCCTCTGTGGTTGTTTCCATTTTTTAAATCCATATTGGACCGTTACATTTAATTATAATCCTGCTTCAGAGATCATTTAAAGAAGTATAGGGAGAGAATTCGTTATGACATCTGTCACCAGCCAGAGCAACTCATTACCACGTTGAAACAGTCCCAGCACGAAAACAGAATAAGACCCCTAATAATATAATGAAGTTGAGGGGGAAATAATTAAATCGCCAGAAAGGGGAAGATGTGGCAAGGATGGAGCATGGCCTTCCTCTAGGAACATTTGAGGGGGACAATGTGACAGGATTCCTTAGAAACCGGGGTTCCAAACACAAGAAGGCGGCAGCTAGCTATCTAGATGTGTAATGCTCTATAACACATGGGAGAGATTTTTTTCTCCCTTCTGGGTGTTCCCGTGGAATTAAAGCCCTTCTGCGCGATAACTTTTTGTTTCACTCCCGGATAGCAGAGGCTACGATCAGTATTTTTGGTTGTGGTCCTTTTTTTTTTTTTTTTTTTTTTTTGTATTTCTGTCCGGTGGATTCATTTTGCTCGACTGTACTAAGGCAGGTTCGGGTGTGTGTTTATTGTTTTGACCAGATCTGCATGACACCCGCCCAAGGTGTCGGGGAAGCGACCTTGGGGCGGCTTGGAGCCAGGCACCTTGAATGGGGGGAAGCTATTCAGGGTAGGGTGCTGGGCAGAGTCACACATGGTGTTTTAAATGACAAACCTCCAATTTTTGGATCTCCTTTTCCCTTCTTCCTTTCAGATACGTCATGACGGATCAAACAGCTATCGTTTGATGCAGCTTGGATGTCTGGAGTCTGTGGCCAACTCAACCGTCGCCTATTCCTCCTCTTCGCCTCTAACTTACCCTACCACCGGCACTGAGTTTGCTTCCCCGTATTTCTCCACTAATCACCAGTACACACCACTTCACCACCAGTCCTTCCACTACGAGTTCCAACACGGCCACCCGGCAGTCAACCCTGACGCTTACTCCTTGAATTCTCTCCACCACTCGCAGCAATACTACCAGCAGATCCACCATGGGGAACCCACCGATTTTATTAACCTGCACAACGCCCGGGCTCTCAAATCCTCTTGCTTGGACGAGCAGAGGAGAGAGCTGGGGTGTTTAGATGCTTACCGGCGCCACGACCTGTCTCTTATGAGCCATGGGTCCCAATATGGGATGCATCCCGATCAAAGACTCCTGCCGGGACCAAGCCTCGGGCTTGCAGCCTCGGGGACAGACGATTTGCAGGTAAATAGCATGCAATATACTTTCGATGATGCATCCTCCTCATAGCCTCTTAGCTTCAGGATCGCTTTCACACCGATCACATAGGGTGGAGGCATAAGAGCCATTTCCAGGGTTCAAAACTAAAAATATGTAGTCCTCTTGCCGGACAAATAACCTCGCACCTGGATTAACGTTTTAGACGGCGGCTGAGTTGAAACAGGTGCGGTTTGGCTAGTTAATCAGGAGATTGTGTGTGTGTTTGTGTGTATCCCCTCCAAACCAAAGGCACTAGAAATGGCTACAAAATAATCCATCTAAATCCGTTTTTCTCCCTTTCCTAACGTGTGTGGTAAATGTGTATATTTAATTAACACGCGGACACATATAAAAATCCAAATAAATCGAGGGAGAGGGAAGGAGAAACGTCAGGAAAAAAAATATCTCTACTATGCGATATTTAAAAAAAAATCTCATGATGTCCTGCAGATATCCCTTGGTTTAACTGCGATAGATGAAATGTTAAAGCAAAAAGTAAAGAATAAAATCAATGTTTGACAGTAAAATAGTGAGGGTCTTGAGACATATAGATATGGATGTAGGTCTATCTATCTATGTAGATTAACCTAGTTTATAGTCAATTATGAATCCGTTACCATCAGCTAAGAATTCATATCCAGGAGTCTATCTGTCTCAAGTTAAAATGTATTTTTAAAACTATCATTTAGAACAATACATTTTTTTTTTTAAAAGGCAAATACAAATACTTTCCCTTAAAACAAGCTAAGAAGCCGGGTTCACTCCAGATGTAGCCAGGCTAAAACGGATTTAACCGTATTTACTGTACTTGCTTCCCCTCAGTCTTTGCCTCCTTTCCCACAATGCGCTATGTTGTCTTTTCCCCCATACATAGGGGTCAGCTGCTCTAAAAAAACCCAGAAGTTTGGAGACTAAGAAGATCCCCATTAGAAAGATTTTCCTCTGTTTACCTCGGAGCAAGGGATTATTGGGCGGGGGGGAGTGAATAGTACCAACCAAAGAATATTATCTGTTCGATCCCTTTGGAGGAGAAACTCTTTAAATCTTGATTTTTCTACATTTATATTCACTAAATAATTATATATTCTCTGGGCATTTTTAAAATATATTTTCCATAAGGCTCCCCTTATGTCCACCCCCAACCTCCAAATCTGGCATTCACTTCTTAGACCAACTAAAACCTATTTACTCCTTTTTATAACCACGTCTGCTGCTGATTTTTTTGTATCTGTACAAATTTTTTTTCTTTGCCAGGCACAAAGCCTTGTATCTTTCAAAAGAGGGGATTAAGAACGTTTGCAAGGCAGCGGACAATGCCTAAATCCTGTGCAAAAGAGCACCATACTTTATCCAATTTTCGACTTAGTGCCATTCAACTGGTTATTTATGCAATGTCATCCGACCAAACAACATATTTCCCTTACAAATCATAATAATATAGAAATAATAAAACTTGGTTAAGCTGGCAGCTCCAGATTCATGTTTATTAAAAAATAGAAATAAACATTTTTGGAAAAAATAGGGGAAAAGGTTCATCATTTGATTAAAATCCATTTAAAAAATAAACCTGATCCCCCCTTTGCATCTTGGTATCCTCCCTTTCACTTATTTTTCACCCCCTCTATTTCCATACAGAAGAGGGAAATATATTGAGGTATAGAAAAGACTCATCGGGGAGAAATTGATTGTTATGTATTTAGTTGCTTCAAAACACACTTCGGGCTTGTTAATTTCACCATGTGTTTAGTGGGAGGTGTTTTGGTGGTAAGCTGAAATACCATAAACCAAAACGGTGGTCTAACCAATCTCCCCTTCTCCTCCGTCTTTCTTTTTAAAACGGTCATCAGCATATGCCTCATTTCCAATGCAAGAAATGTAAATATACTTTCCCCTGCACAGAATGTTAAGTGAAAGTCCAATAGTTTAGAGGGCGGTTTAAGTCAGCCTAACAGATGCAAACAGTCTTGGGGCTGGAGTGGCATCTTTCAGTCCCCTAAAAAGATTTTCCATGGACAACAAAGGAAACTGTCACACCTTTTCCCGTCACCGCTTTAATTTATGCTCAGTCGCCAAGTTTTTTTTTTCATATTGATTTCATAATCACTTTAAAGCAGAACACTTAAAATAAGAAAGAGCCTTGAAAAGGAGGGTCTTACAGGCCAGCGCCAATATAGTGAAACTGGGGGAGAGCGCGAGGACTGTAAAGGTTGTTTTGTAAAGTGGGGGTTTTATTATGCACCGGCTTTCCCTCCGCATTTTCTTAACCGTTCACGGGCTGTTGAGTAGGTTAACACCCTTAAAGGACTCTTTCATGTCAAATATCTGGTTTGTTTGTAAAGGAAAATGCGTCTTTACCACATTTCCACTGTGTTTTTCCCCCCAGTATATACATAAAAAAACTGTTAAATCTTTCATGATCCCCATCAAAAATATGTATAAAAAGAAATTGGATCTAAAAGTAAAAGAGTAAGAGTTAGAGTAAATATAAGGAAGAAATGCGTAGAGATGCAAACCTCTTCGTAGATAAGCCAAGACACACATACACACATCAGCATATATTCATTCTCTTGTACATAGCGCATGAGTGGCTATGTTACATACCACGGTGTGTATATGTGTGTACACTCTCTCATACACACACATATATAGAGCACGAGAGAGAGAGATCGATATCTGGTAGAATTATTGACAGATGCATTGTTGCTTAGATTTTATTTGTTTAAATCAACAGATATTTGGGAGAATTTCTTTGTGTATACACTATACACACACACTATATACACGTACACACACGGAGAGACTTTATATGCATACACATACGTTTCTCAAATCTATCTATCTATCTATCTATCTAACTATCTATTCCCATCGACCGCCTCTATCTCCATATAAACCCCCTTCTACCTATCTATCTATCTATCTATCTATCTATCTATCTATCTAGGCAAAATATTTCTATATATCTAAATAGCAAGGAATCTGATACTTATTCTGTGAAAAATACATTTCCTAGGATAGTGGAAGATTAAAGAATTAGACTGAGATATTGTATGGAGTTGTCGGGTAATTTGAATCCCATTTTAGAAATGTGTTGCTGAAATATTGTCTTTACTGTCATTATTGACCGAGCTCCATATTAAAAACAAACGCTGCTTAATTTTAAGCGTTTTGGTATCTGACTGATTTTTTTTTCATAATTGTAGGGGTCGGTGGAGGCCCAGTGTGGGCTAGTACTTAACAGCCAAGGTGGGGTGATAAGGAGAGGTAAGCAGGTTAAAAAATATTTTCCTATATTTGACTTCTTTAAAAAAAGCAACCCTGTGTCTCTCTCTATCTGTTGTTGTGTAAGCATATTACAAATATATTGGAAAACGATTGATGAATTCAATGCAAAGAGAAGCACGTTAAAACTAATGTAGTGTCTTGATGGTTTTGTAGCGTATCAGTAAATTACAAATACCTCCCTTCCTGGCAGCTCTCCGACATGAAAGGCGAATAGAGGTTTCGGTTTGTTTCATTAGTTCCCCGTTTCTCGGGTAGATTTCTCCTTTTGATTTAAAAATATTTGTGCTCTCTAGTGCCTGGCTGTTAAATTTACGGGCTGATCTCTTATGTACAGGGCGAGAGTTTTGGAAATATGAATATAATAAATAACTCAGTGTTACAGAGAGGTTGATAAATCAGTGATTGACAAAGTAGTTAGCTGCCTGGGTAAAGCCGCCCTTGATTCCATCTGCTTCTGAAAATATCTGACGATTCTGTTCTCCTTCCGGAACACCTTGCTCGTGACTATTTGGGCGGGGGGGGGGGAATCTGTTTTGACTAAGAGATGCAAAAATAGACCGCATTGTCCATAGGCCCATATATTCAACGCCAATATAGAGACATACTGTATCCCAAGATAATGTTTATCAGAAATATATGTATTCAGAATCAAACGAATATAAGGGATTTGTCAAAGACCCACGCTACGTCTTGGAAAGTAATATTCTTTCCCGTCATTATTCACTTTCCTGTTGAATGAAGTCCGTTCTTATTCATTATGCTATTAGGTGCCGTGTTATCGAAGTAGGATAAAACTGATGTTATTATTCAGATCCCGGAACAAACTATAGATTTAAATAAAAAATAAAATGCAGCCGGAAACGAATCGCCATTGAAATTGCATTGGAAAAAAACCCCTCTAGTATATTTAACATAGACTGAGATCCGACACAGATTGTGAGTCACTCCGAATTGTTTCGACTGGTTGTTTTATCCCATGTACCGATTGAAATCCCCAGTTCGGTGGCAAGGAGCACTGTAAATCTTGACCCAGTGATTGTGGGAGGGGAGAATTAGCCCAAAACAAAAGGCGGAAGGTGAGTGGGATGGATAACAACTGAATCCACTTGTATTTTAAACGAGTGATTTGCTTACCAAGGATTTTAGCACTAGCACAACGCTCAGCAATGAAATCCGACAGCACAAACACGCCGGGGCCTGGTAGTGTCAACGTGGTAGCTGAGAGAACAAAAAGCCAAGTGAGGGGCTGTTATTCAAAGCAATGTGGACGGTAGATGAAAGGTGGGGCAGTCACTGAGAAGGCTGGTGACACTGCTTCTAGTGCTGAAAGAACAGCTCCACTAATTGCAATCTTTCCCGGCGCTCGCCTCTTCCTTCCAACCTGGGGTTGTCTTTGGAGTCTGTCCTGTATAACACTATACATATCCCTTGGTTTAAAAATGTAGCCCTCGCCAAACGGCTCGGAGGCAAAGCTAGATTTAATTCTTATTTCACATAGGAATGAACCGGGGAGGGGGAAGAGGGGGGCTGCAGAAGTCTGTAAAGTGGGAGAAGACAGAGGAGTTGAGGGTAACATTCCTCCCACAGTTCTGTTTGCAGTAGTACTGGAGAATCATGGCGGGTTGAAACTTCAGGACGTTGCAGGGATTGTTTCTATATGGATGTGTGTTAGCAGTTCCTATCTGTTGCAATCTGTCCATAAAAGGGCTTTACCCCCGCCTGCGTGTTTCCCCTTGGCTCTTTCTCCTTGCAATTCAGTTGATATTAATTATATCTTAGAAAGTGTTTTCGTTTCTGAACCAAAATCTGACCTCTAGGAAGCTGAATCCTTATCAAAGAGAGACGGGGAGTGAATGAATTCCCATAAATTGGGGTTTATGTCTGTACTACTTGACTGGGATCTAATCTCCCTTGTGAAAGAGGATTCATATATCCGTTCTGCTCACATCCAGTTTATTCAATTTCTCCAGCTCAGCTAAGGAGCTTCCAATTACCTGTGTGGCTGATTGTAGTCAAGACTTTTTTTTAAAAAAAAAGAGATCAAGTTGCTCAAGGATTTAAAGATTGATAGTAAAGGAAATCCGGCGTGAAAATGTAAGCTTTTTCCTCCACTGATCTAGTGCCGAACTGAAGCTGCACAGGAGCTATCTCGTGATGAAGTCAGGGGTAGATATCAAAGCCGAGTCTTCACTTTTCAAATGTACATTAAAAATGCATAATAAATATTTTGTACGACTTCAAAAAAAGCGATCGGTGTTAGCAATAATCAAAACATCCTACGCCTAAGCTCGGTACAGTATCCCATATAAATACATCAGACTTCTTTTCTAGCGATACATCATCAAGAATATATGTATTCGGGGCTTCCCTAATATTTTAAACGGCTTATGTCAGACTTTTTTTCTCGTTAATACATACATATATATTTTTTTTTTAAAAAATGAGGTTGGCTTTTTTTTTTACTCGAAGAAACAAAGAAAGAAAGATTTTAAAACATAACTCCTCATATAATTTCCTCTTGAACAGAAGTCATTCTATTGTTGGGGGAAAGCGGGGGGGTCTTAAAGGCCACGTGGTTTTCTTTATCAACCTGAATAATAATTATAATAAATACAAATAAATCAAAAACAGCCTCAGCAAACCCCCGTGTCCGTCTCCGAGCACAGGTCTGACATTACGCATCCTGGCTGGCTGCGATATTGTTCGGTGCCGTGATTTTGCGTTTTCCTTTAATGAGCTTCGGAAAGCAAAAGACTTTTGCAGGACTTAGGTGGTGGCGAGATAATTACCAGCTAGATAAAATATTTGCCACCAATTCTGATGCAGAGATCCCCATGCTATCACTTTCATTTACTGGTGTGCAGGATATAGCCCGGAGCTCCACCACTCCAACCATCAGAACCAATAATCTTTACTTTACCTACTGCTCTTGTATCGATAGCTTCTCTAGCCTCAGGCAGCTGCTTTGATATGTTAATATTTCTGAGTACCAAATTCTGCAGAGATCATATTAATGTTGTACATACAGAGTGGAGCTTTGCCTTAAAGTTGAATACTCAGATCGCCTGTTTCAAAAGAAATCACTTGAAGAAACGAAGCTTCTATTTACAGGAGTCGTCTGTGGTTTTGGATCATTAAAACAAAACAAAACACCAACAAACCCCCACCCTCTCCTCTGACATTTTCCCAGGAAATGTCTCCCGCTTTTATTATGATCGACTCCTTCCCTTTTAGGTTGCCATTTTAAAGCCAAAGAGCCTGCTTCCCGTTTGATTTTGGGGGGGCTTGTTTGCTAACTTCCCCCCAAACCCCCCTGCGTATGAAGCATCCACGGCTTCGGTGTCCTCACCGCCAAATATTTGGATTTAAAAAGACAACACAGTGACATTTGGCCCCAGTCGTTTTATGAAATCGAGAAGGCAAACTCTAAAAAAAAAAAAAAAAAAAAAAAGCTCTTGTTTCGCTTTGTGATCATCCATCGTTCCTGCCCCAGGCTAATTTCAAGATGCTTAAATACTGCTATCGCCTCTGGGCCATGACGAGAGAGGGGCCAGGCTATCGGCAATTGCTCTTTTTCGATTGCCCTTGGCAACATAAAATACAAACTACTTTGAATCAAAACATTTTGGGGGAATTAATATGATCTGAACTCTGCACGTTCTCAGAGATCTTGAGTTTGTCAGATCGCTTAGAGGTGACTGACATGCGAATGCGGAGGCATTAATGCCTAGCTAGGAACACTGTCAGATCTTATTTGATTAAAAACACAAATTCTTAAAACCTCAAGCATCAGTCACCCAAAAGTCTGCCAATAAAATCATGGGAAAGACGCTTCCCCTTCTCTCTTCTGCCTTTTATGTATTTACTTATGGCGCTGCCTCCAATTTGAAAGGGATTCCATGCGGTTTGATCATTTTCTCTGATCTTCAATTTTAATTTGAGACACTTCATGACGAAACTGCACCCTCATGTCTCACTCATTAAGGGCGAGAGTTTAAGCGGGGGACGCTTAGAGGCGACGTTAACACAGAACAACAAACTGAAGCTCCCCTTTAGGATACCTCGGGTCACACATGGAAGGAGCGGTAGACTAGATCTGGGTGTGAAAGGTGTTTTCCATATACTGTCTCTGTAATCTCTGCAATAGTGGTACTGAAAACTGGGCAGATACAGGAATGGTAATATCCTTTATTGCTTTTATTTCATTTAAATTGCAAACACCTGTTTGGCAGGAAAGTTAACAGGGAATTTATTTTGCTTGCTTGCTAAATATTCTCTATGTCAAGATAGATTATCCTATTGTATCTCCCTCTCCCTCTCCCCTTCTCTCTCTCTCTCTCACCCCTCCGCCACCCAAAGACAGGCTATACCTATTCCTATATTTGTCCAGTACTATTCTGTATCCAAAATACAATATATATGTAGGACATCGAAAAAGCAGAATTTGGTCTTACATAACAAAGGATAATGTATCGTTTTACAATGATGTTGTGAAACTTTCCACTAAAAGGAAACTTATTTTCTCCAGGTAATTAAGGGCAAAGGATAAGATCTGGATCCACGGGTGCATCCTGTACCGTAGGCTAATATAGCACTGTACATAAAGGGAATTTAATCTTTCAATTAATTGCCTTTTCTTCCGTTTGTTGTTCTCAGGCCCCACCTCCTTTCCACCACCAGCTCTTAACCGTTGAAGAACCTTACAATAGTCTTGATAATCCTGTAATACCTATCATTGTGTCCCGAGCCCTAATACACTGTAATTAACACGGCTGTCTCTTTTCAGGGGCCAATCTGAATTGTATTAAATCCTAATAACTTGTTTAATTAATAGGTTTCGCGGTTCCAGCCGAGATAATCTCAAACCGACAACAACAAACACTGGTCGAGGGGTTAGACTAGAAGGCAGGGTCTGTAATCCGCGCAGCGTTAGGCGTTTGTGTTTATTAGGCGTCAAGTAAAATAAATAATAATGATTAAAAAAAACCCATTCCTGCAGCTTGCTTTGCCCTACACGGGAACTGCAAGCACCTGGTTAGGTTGGGAGGGAGTCGGTTTTGTTTGCCTGCAAAAATCGTCCCTTGTGGTGTCAAGCCAATGCCACAACTAGTCGCTAATGTTTGCAAGATCAGGCTCCCTGCGAAACTTGGGGTTGGGAACAAACGCCCCGTTTCCGTCAGAGCTGCATGGAAATACGGCTTCAGCAGTAGCATGGGGCAGTGAAGGAGTTACTGGTGGGCAGGGGAGTCTGCTCTGTGCTGACCTTCTGCTAGTTTCTTCACCTTCTGCTACATTTCACCTTCTGCTCCATTGCAGGATTGAGGGCTTTTATGCTTCCTCACGCGAGACAACAGCTTCAGCTCGGCCTGGCTCTGAATAGCTGAAACACGCGGTAGCGCCCCCCCCCCCCCCCCTTCGCACAATGCAGACAACACAAATAGAACTTCCATAGCATACACACACACACACACACACCCCGGAAGCAACACAAACAGAACTTCCATAGCATACTCACAGACACACCGGCGCACAATACAAGCCACACAAACAGAACTTCCATAGCATAGACTAGGACAGGGCGCAAACCACAATGCACACGTTGCCCTGCGCACAGAACACCACACGCACCTAAACACCACCACAAGCAGTTATGCGCACCAGAACAGGACGCACACATCGGTACAACACACCAGCAGCACACAACGCAAGTAGAAGAGGGTCGCACATTTCGCGCCACGCACACACAGCAAGGACAGCACCCAGACATACAATATGTCAAATACAACACCTCCCACCCGCACGCGTGCGTGCACACCCACACACACGCACAGAGAGAGCACACAGACTAGCAAAAAGCCCAGCAGCACCTAATGCAAACGAGACGCACAGAGTGCAAAAGACAACACAAGGAAGACAAAAGTACATAATACAACACAGGGAACACAAAACACACCACACAACGTACCAAAGTCTCATCATCAGACACACACACACATACACACAGGAAGAAAACACACAGCACAACACAAAACACAATATAGCGTGCCAAAATCTCATCATTCAGCATATACGCAGAACACAGCAAGCCGAAAGACAGAAAGAAAGAAAGAAGCCTGCCTCCATTTCCCCAAATCTCTGGCAGGATGAAGAGTTGGCACATTTGCTAAAAGATTGTTAACTGGGAATTTCTGCTTTAAAAAAAACCTTAATGTCTTAGGAGTTCTTTTAGACAGTTCTGCTTCTTTATGACACATTTGACAGTTCGGGAGACAGGTGAAATTAACAAATAAGAGAAATAGACTGATTTTTTTCTCTAAGCTCTGAACATTTTGCATTTGAGCCCATATCATTAAAATGAGATTTATGTTCTCATTATAAAGCACAAATCCCTTCAGTATAATTGCATGATGTTGGCATTATGATTGATCAAGCGCCCATTCTCCTTCCATTGAATGTCTTCCCTTGTGCATGTCTGTAGAAATCTTCACAGTTGTGTTCCTGGAAGCCAGTGAGGGAAGGACAAACAACAACATAACAGACAAAAGCATACTTGTCCTTTTGTTTATTTTGTTTTGCATCGGTTATAGAAGCATTCCTACTTCATCTGAATTAACTTCTCAGGGCAAGATTTTCAAACATGGGTGCCCAAAGTTAGGCTCTTAATTGCCTATTTAGGCCTATACTTAAGTGATTTGATTTTCAAAAGTATTGACAACTCAGCAGCTCCCACTGAACTCAACCATATTACTCATGATTTTACAGTTACACAGGTGCTTACATTCTTTGCTGGGTCAGGATCTGAAGCTGGGCAAAAACCTCAGAAAAAATCTCCTGATTATTTACTGATATATATATATAGTGACTGGATAAGTGTGTTGCCCTTTGATATGAGACACCAGGGTTCAAATCCCAGTTGATACCCAACTTTCCAGTAGGGGTCCTTGGGCAAAAAGACCCCCTAATGCTTCATCTGCCTACTTCAAATATGAGAGTGACACAAGCTAGGAGAGTCATGCCAGGCTTGGATGTCGCCTGGATTAACAAGGTCTGTGCCAGATGTTGAGGAACCAGGACAATCTGATGATAAGTTGGCTACTGGAACAAACCATTTATAGACAAGAGAACCTGGAATTGATGGACTGCTACTACAACAGTAGACCTAATGAGAGGGGATATATGAAATGTATGAGG
>NC_133771.1:13250768-13284281 GCF_003597395.2 Chelonoidis abingdonii | reverse complement strand
TGTGGCTCCAACAGATCCCAGGAACAACATCAGAGCTCTCTGTCCAGAAGAGTGCAGTGCTAGGAACAGCTAAGATACTGCGCAGAACCCTCGGACTCCCAGGCCTCTGGTAGAGGACCTGAGGTTGAGAAAGACACATACCACCCATTGGGTTGAGAGGGGAATTTTTTTTATATATATATATAAAAATAATAAAATCACTTCTGCTGCATTCACACCCCTTTTGTGTTTACTTAACATGAATATTCTATAAAAGAGCTTATTGCTCAAATGTACGTGGAAACAGTACGTTTTAAGTGACTATGAGAGATAGTGACACGGTTTGAACTCATAAATGTAAGAAACCTGATTACAAAGGTTATATGTATTCAGTCTGTCCAGTCACAAATAACCAACACAGCTGGAATTTGGAACATTTACAGTAAACTGGTAACAAATAAACTACAGAACAGCAGTTCTTCACAGACATTAATTTGAGTCTGAATAATCTGATGAATAATCCTGAGAAAATTCTAAATTGCCCACAATGACTCATAAACAGAAAAAGAGGTGAAATGTGCCAAATAAATCACTCATCAGTAGCTATTCTGACAGTTCTTCTACTACTTAACAAAATATAAGGATTTCCATTTCTCCATTTTGTAATAAACTGCAAAATTGCCAGATTTTCAGAACACAGTAAAAAAAAAATCTGAATGGTGTCATGAATTGTAACCCAGAAATTCATTTTAAATGCACCTGTAGACAGAATAATAAAAGAACAGAACCTAATGTTAATTGTTTATATAAGATAAATCCCACATATATCTCCTTAAAAACCCATTTCTTCAATGATGACTCTAGTGGACTATGCTGATTCTTATAGAAAAGCACTATATACACATGTGATTTGCCAGAGGCTAGAAAAAAGTATGAAATCACAATGTAGTGACAGCAGTAGAAATATATGTCTCACATTTCTGACAAAGCAATAGCATTGTTTTCTATTAAAACACAAATAATTAATGCACAACATTTTAACTAATGGGAGGATGGGAGGCATCTCAAAACACAGATCTATTGATAAATGGGCACACATGTGCCCTATTCAACATAACGAATGCCTAACTTTAAGTATGCCAGTGAGATTTAAAGTTAAGCATGTGCTTAAATGAATCAGGATCTAAATGATTTTTCACCACATTACATTATCATGTACATCTTCTATTCATAATAAAAACCATAATAAAAACCAAAATCCATAAACCTGTCTTTGCACCTTCATTTACTGACATTTTCATTGTGTTGACAGGACTGATGTGTTTCTAGCAAGTTAGCGGAGTCCACTGCTGTTCCTACTATTATTATTTGATGCATTTATCATTGTTGGTGGCTAGTGTTTTGCATTGAAATAGTTCATTTGGTGCAAAGAGGGGAATAAAGTACCAATACTCTCCCAAAACTGGCACTTACTTCCTTTTAATGCTAATTTGTTGGCTATTTAGCACAAGGCCTGACAGTTCTATTTCAAGAGGCAACAGTCAGATTAAGGGTGAGGGAACAAAGTCAAAGCAGAGTCCAGCACAAGGGAGCCAGATTTACTCCTATTTAAGTACATGGGAAGGAAATTTTTCCCCTTTTGCCTTCAGTGGGAATAGGATTGGGCCCCAAAATATTACAGCAAAAATTAAAAATACCCTTTCCCTGTTAAAGCACCCAATCCTTCAAAGAGTTTATCAACAGCATCCTCATCTCCCAGTGAAGTTCATAGCTTAGGACACTCTATACTTCGAAGGATTGGGCTCAGAATCTTCTGTCCCTCAGTTGGGTCTTCTGTTCCCCAAATTCTAGATATCTTTTTCCCCACTTTTCCTCGGTACAGTTATAGTTGTTGAAGTAGTAATGAGGATGACAAATAAGAAGACAAAGTCATGTGATAAAGATAGACGGTAACTTAATAACCACATTTATCCACGCGTTCCACAGTCGTAGCTTATGCGCCATACATGATCCTACACACGCTTCCCCATCTCGATAATGCTTTGTCCTGGGAGTGGCCCCATTGCAGTCAACAGGTCTCTTTGCATAAGTAAGGAATGGTTTGCAGGATCAGTTTTATAGCGAATGAGCCCAGTCCTATGAAAACTTGTTTATGTCAGTGCCTTGCTCGCAAGGCGAGTCCTGTTGGCGCCCTTTCAACGGCACCACTCACAAAGGACTATGTTCTGAAACCTTTACTCTGTAAGTGTCCTAGTAGACCTCACTGGGACTTCTCATGTGAATAATTGCTCACCAGTGTGTGTAAGTGGCTCACAATCTGCCACTTTACTCATGTTGAGTACTGACTTTTCATGGGCAAGGTATTACTCAGTATGAGTACTAGTGGCAGCATCTGGTTCCTAACAACTACTGAAGTGAGTGATGACTACTCATGCGAGCAAGGGTTTCCAGGATCAGACATTAAACTCATGAGAGGCTTAGAATTTTTTGCCCAGCCTCCTGTTATTTCAGCGATTGCACACTGCCTGTGGTTGGCTATCGGCTAGGACAATTCCTTTGATGTTCTTTACCAAGAACTGTGTTTCTAAAGATGAGCACTGATTGGCCTTAGTTGCTGTCATTGCTATTTCAAATGCACAAACAGGCTGACCTCCGCTTCTTCTCAACTTTATCTCTTCATTTTAATGCAGTAACTAAAAAAGAATTGGAAGCTAAAAATATGTGCATGCAGCATAACCTGTGATCTCCCACTGTTGTTTGTACTTGTCCTTCCCTTTCTATTCCTACTGCCTCTCCCTTTGTTTACTGCCACTCCTTGGTCTCTGCTGTGGGGTGTAGGATCCAGTCCCAAGGTCCTCTTTCCCAATTTGTCCCCAATGGGTGTATTCATGTGAGTAAGGACTTCAAAGAAGATTGCCTGCTCCTCGAGGCCTATTTTTGGAGCCTTCTTTGTCCGTAAAACTCCCCTCTCCTCCGTGGTGCAGTATCAATGAATAATTAATATAGTGCAATAATTATATGCAACAGACTTTACCATGTTCTAATTTGCATCTGGTTTTCAGCATTTCTAAAAAAAAGTAAAAATGAATTTAGCTTTTTTGATTTTTGTTTGGAAGAAAAGAACACTTTTTCTTTCTTCCATACATGTTCCCCCTCCGTATTGTTATTAATGGGATTGTTTTGCACGGTAACAGTGTTTTTAAATATTTAAGTTGTAAGGCATTTACAACTACAGATTAATGACAAGGTTTTCAATAAGCTCAGGTTAGGGAAGGAAAGCCAAGGTGGGACCAAAATATTTTCATATCAAGTGAATAATTATTTATTCAGTGTCATTTGCTTGTTCACATATGAGTTTAATTTAAGAGAGAGAGAGAGAAATATTAACATTTCATTAATTTCAATACAGTCTGATTGTTTGTAAAATATACAAAGGATTTGCCTCTTATTTTGAAATAAGTAGATCTATATAATAATATAATAATAATAATGGAGATATACCTATCTCCTAGAACTGGAAGGGACCTCGAAAGGTACAGCAGCTGAAGAGCTGGCCTAATGGAAGTTAGAGTGTTTGAAGGTTCTGAGGCCTCTGGAACCATTCCGATAAAAAAAAAGTAATTGTAACATGATCATTTCTCCTGGACTAAATAGGATACCAATATTCCCAACTGATGTTATACACCAGGCGTAGGCAATCTATGACACGCGTGCCGAAGGTCCTGGCCGGTGGTCCGGGGGGCTCTGCATTTTAATTTAATTTTAAATGAAGCTTCTTAAACATTTTAAAAACTTTATTTACTTTACATACAACAATAGTTTAGTTATATATTATAGACTTATAGAAAAAGACCTAAAAATGTTAAAATGTATCACTGGTACACAAAACCTTAAATTAGAGTGAATAAATGAAGACTCAGCACACCACTTCTGAAAGGTTGCCGACTCCTGTTATACACTATCTTGTGAACGTTAAAATGCAGCTTTTAGCAGTGAGAGTAATTTACCATTGGAGCAGATCACCAAGGGATGTGATAAATTCTCTATCACTTGAGGAGTTTCTAAATCATGACTAGCTGTCTAAAGCAGATGCTTTAGTTCAGCCATAAGTTGTTGTCATGCTACATGCAGGAATCACTGGCTGACATCAGAGGTGCTGGAACTAGGAGTGCAGGGGGTGCTGTAGCACACCCTGACTTGAAGTGGTTTCCATCATATACAGGGTTTACAGTTTGGTTCAATTGTTCTTAGCACCTCCACTATAAAAATTGTTCCAGCACCCCTGGCTGACTTTACACGATGTGTTGTGCAGATCAGACTGGATAATCATAATGGTGTCTTCTAGCTTTAAAGTTTATGATTTTAAAAAATATTGGTTCATTTCCTCCGCCTATTAGATTTCAATCTAGTAGATCTTCTGAAAATTGTAGAGTGAGAAGAAAGAAAGAAAGAAAGAAAGAAAGAAAGAAAGAAAGAAAGAAAGAAAGAAAGAAAGAAAGAAAAGTGCACAATTGTGCTTGTATTTATCAAAGCAAAGAAAAACATCTTAGAGACCGTACTTTGATTCTATCTTCTAACCTAAGGCATGTGTCTTTTGTTTTGTAGGCGGTACCTGTGTTGTTAACCCCACAGATCTTTTTTGCTCTGTACCCGGGCGCTTATCTCTACTCAGCTCCACTTCTAAATACAAAGTGACCATTGCAGAGGTGAAGAGGCGCCTCTCTCCACCCGAATGCCTCAATGCTTCGCTCTTGGGAGGCATTTTGAGAAGGTAAGCTGAGGTCAGGTGTAGCAGAGTCAAGGTAGCACTGTCATTCTTTTCCTCATAAACTTTTGTCTAGATCATCATCGGTAGAGTAGATCAGAAAATGGGGGGCAGGGGAGCAGGTGAAAACAAAGAAAAATATTCTTTTCATCAACATTTTCTGCAGAAAAAGATGGACTTTTCATCAAAAAAAAAAAAAGGAAAAAAAGAAAGAGAAAAAATCAACTTTTCATTGGCAAGACCAAATGTTCCATGGAAAGCAGACCCTTTGTGTGGAAAAATTCATTCAGTCCAAAAACTAATTTCCTGTTGAAAAAGAATTTTGATGGAAAATTTTCAGCAAGCCCTAGTCACAGCTTAACCGCATCAGGGAATACGAGGGAGTAAGGCCCCCCGTCCAACCCTCCTCAGATTTTGACTCCAGCCGGGATGGAGTGAGCAGGTGCTACTTGCTCGATTCTCCCCGCTCTGGGACAATGGGCCAGTGAGAAGGGAGCAGTAGGCAGGGTCTTGTCTCCCCTCTGCCCCACTCACCAGACAGAAGAGCTGCCTCAGTTTGCAACAAGCAGTAAGCTGATCGACTAAAAAGAGAGAAGTAACTTATTACACCTCACATCGCCAGGGGAAAATGGGAGTGGATTGTGACTCAGAGGGGTGTGTGTAAGGGGTACGTCAATACTCCATAGTGAGCCTTGGGGGGTAACTCAGGTTTGAGACCAACGACCCTTCTGCCCACACACAAATTTGTCTGATTCTGCACCTAGCTTCTAGGTCTCTGCTATGGGGGATAAGCCCTAGCCCTGTTATTTTTCAGTGTGGACACAGGTCAAGGCACAGACCCCAGCAAGAACGTTTCTATACTGAGGCATGGACACATTACTACAGCTGTGAGAGCAGGTGTAAGCCCAGGTTTCCAATGCAGTGTGGAGGCTCATGTGCAGCCTTGGAAACATCGAGTCCAGGTTTACGATGCAGTGTAGACATACCCAAAGTCTCTTGAGCAGAGCTGGGTGACTAACAGGTATTTTGATTCGTTGGGGATTTTAAAAAGTTTAAAAAAAAATCATTTTGGGTTAGATCAAAACCATTTTTTTTTTAATTTTGAGAGAAGCAAAAAGAAAGAATTTTAGTTTCAAACCAACCAAAGTGTTTAATTTTGACAAAATTAAATGTTTTGTTTCAATGCTGACTATTTAAAAAAACTTCTGGATTGTTTCAAAATAGCATTTAATAACATTTAAAAACAAAAAAGTTATTTCAAACAGAAAAATTGAAGCATTTCAAATAGGAAATATCAAAATCCACTGTGTCTATTTGTCTGGATTTTTTCTTCGGAGGTAAGGATGTTTCAAAAAGAACAATGTCTTGGAATCAACATGAATTTGCAAAACGTTTCAGTGTTGCCCAATCTGCATTTTGCACCAGAAAAACTTTCAACAGACAAATTTTGTCCAGTTCTGTTCACGAGGCTACTTTAAGGGTGGAGCAACTTATGTGAAACCCTTTGCTCAGGACTGTGCTGAACGTCACACCCTGAAGTAATTTAAAGCTAGATTCTGATCACAGTACCCATGCTCAATATCACTTTACCCAAGTGGTACTTCAGTGGGGACACTTCTAGAGTAAATCACTACTCGGTATGAGTAAGGAAATAAGGATCTGTCCTTGACAGATTTTTCATTGACATCAGCAGTGGTGGGATAGACCCTAGATTAGCAAAAGCAGTGAATGGAAATTTTAGACTGGCATGTAATGAACAAACAAGTAAAACGAATACACAGATATTCTTCAGGAACTATTTTGGAGCAGTTGTATGGCTTGTGTTATACAGGGAGGTTAGAATGGATGATCACAGTGGGATTTTTTGGCATTTTAGTCTATGAATCTGTGAATAAAATCAAGGTGGGTTTTTTTTAATCCCATTCTATCATGACAGAGCAAAATCCAAGAATGGAGGGCGCTGTTTACGAGAAAAATTGGACAGGCTGGGACTGAATTTGCCTGCAGGAAGAAGGAAAGCAGCAAATGTCACCCTTCTCACTTCCTTGGTTGAAGGTAGGCTTTTGTAATATCATAATATAAAAATACTGGTCACGTAATAATGCATTTGCAGTGTTGTAGCCATGTTGGCCCCAGAATATTAAGAAGACAAGGTGGATGAGGTAACATCTTTTTATTGGACCAGCTTCTGTTGGTGAAAGAGACAAGTTCTGAACTCTGAGTGAGGACGAAATCTTCTCTCTTTCACCAACAGAAGTTGGTCCAACAAAATATATCATCTCACCCATCTTTGTCTATGTAATAATTTGCATTGATATGACATCTTCCATCCCTAGATTTAAATATCATTATCTCATTTTGTACAAAGAGGCACATGGACTTGCCTAAATTCATGAGAGAATCACTGGCAGAGACAGGAGTTAAAACATAGGTCTCCTGTCCCCTAGTCCAGTAGCGTATTCATTAAACCATGCTTCCCTTCACATTTATATGATGCTTTCTGACCAGGGAATTTCACACATTAACCAAAGAAGCATCACCGTGCTGTTGGGAGGTAGATGAGGATTCTATACCCATTCTACAGATGGGAATATTTTTCTGGAAAATTTGTCCTTTTTGTGTGTGTCTCTTCATGAATTGCCTAAAGCTGGTTCAAAATCTTGAACATTTTCCCAAAAAAAGGGGACACATTATTCAACAAAGAATTTTTGTGAGAAAAATTCCTTTTTTAAACCTAGAATTGCCCATGAGCAGCTTAAGATTTCCCAGGATTTATCTACAGTTTGAAAGGAATTCAACAAGCACTCCCTGCTGATAATTGCTGGCCTGTAGCTTGGTCATGAGCAGCTCTGTGTCCTGGAGAGGTGAGGAACAACTCCTCCTAGGGGCTGAGAGCTCTCAACTCCCCTTGACGTAGTGGGAGCTGAGCACCTGATGGGATAATACCCTACACGTCCATTCAGAAGTAAACATGGCATCTCAGGTTTAAAAATGGGAAAATGAAATGGTCACAAGTGTGGGAGTGGAGAACATGTAGCACCTGGCAGGAGGGACTTAGCTCGTCATGTAATCAGGTCCACTCAGCACATATGACTAGATTGGGATTTAGGCCTGGTCTGCATTGTGGATTTGCCCAGATCACTCTAGGATCTGCCTTGGCTGCCTGTTAGTTTCCAGGTGGAGTTTAAAATGCTGACTGTGGCCTATAATGCCCTAAATAGCTTGAGATCAGCTTACATAGGGGGGAGGGATAGCTCAGTGGTTTGTACATTAGCCTGCTAAACCCAGGGTTGTGAGTTCAATCCTTGAAGGGGCCATTTGGAGAACTAGGGCAAAATTCTGGGGATTGGTCCTGGTTTGAGCAGAGGGTTGGACTAGATGATCTCCTGAGGTCCCTTCCAACCCTAATCAGCTATAATTCTACTTGAGAAGCCACCTGTCTCAGGCTGGTATAGAAGAGTTGGGACTTCCTCCAAAATCTTATCCAGAACATCTTGTCCACTTCTCAGAGAGCACTTCATCCAGTTATCTGGGATCCAAAACACTCAGTTCAACTCTGGATTTCATCACTCAGGTACCTTTATTTGGCATAAAGCAGAACAACACTGAGTTGATCAGCCTCAATCATAGGCAGGTGGGTACAGGGTGTACCACACATCCAAAGTTACACAAACAACCTCTTCCTTTATATACATTTACACATTATGTTGAATTTACTGTACATTACATCACACATTTTTGGAATGGCTTGGTCTCTTTGCAGGAACCAATCCCTGTAGAGCATGGTCTGTCCATATGCTGTTAATTTACATTCCAAGTTTATCTTGTCCATAGTCCCTGACATCAGGGTGCTGCTGTTTATCTTAGTTAGCACAGACTCCCTGACTCCAGCGTACTGTTTGTCAAACCCCTGTTTACAACTTAACCTTCCATTTGCCTTCCCATTTATGCCCACTAAGAAATGAGGCAAGTTACTTATATCAAACCAGGCCTACAAGAGGAGAGAAGATGTTCTTGAGGAAGAGTTCTCTGGGTACATAACAGAAGGAGCCACCAGCAGGGAAATACTCCATAAAGTCCTTAGAAATTCACCCTTCCTCTTCCCTAGGTCTGAAATTGCCAGAATCTGTGGATCTTTGGGGCCCATCACACAGCTTATCTAATTGCAGAAGTTCTGTACATTTCACGGGTGGGGATGTGGTTTTTGTGGAAGCTGAAGTAGGGAAATGTTTTTTGTGGCTTCTTTTGTGTAGAGGAGGGTCGCTGGTTTGCTCCATCTGGATGCGTTTTCCTCGGAGTGTATTTCCACTTCTCTGTCCAGGGCACCTTCACGTGGCCTTGCTGAAATTGGTTGAATGTGATGGATTTCAGGAGGGAGTAAAATCCACACGTACGTCTACCCCAGCAAAGGCACTGTCATGGTAATTTTCCCCAATCTGAACCTTAGAATCCAAAAAAAATGGGGTACCAGCATGAATTCCTCTAAACTTAATTTCCAGCTTCGATCTGATAAGCTGCCACCAATCAGGACTTGGAGTGCCTGATAAACTCTGGTCTCCCCAACCTTCCCTGGGGACCCCAAGACCCAAATTCCTTGAGTCTCACAACAAAGGGCAATAAACCATTTCCCTTCCCCCTCCTTTCTTCCTCCCAGATCTTTCCCGCCCTGGATACACCAGGAGATTACCGTGATTCAGCCTCCTTGAATCACAACACAGAGAGATCAGGTTTTTTCTCCCCCTTCTTCCCCCCTCCCAGGCTTTTCCTCCCTGGGTTATCCTGGAGAGATAGACAGATTCAAGCTCCGTGAATCTAAAACAAAGAGGAAATTTACCTTCCCCCCTCCCTGCTTTCTCTCCCCTCTCCCCACCAAGTCCCTGGTGAGTACAGACTCAATTTCCTTTGAGCCTTAACCAGAGGAAAAATTAATCAGGTCTTTAAAACAGAAAAACTTTTAATAAAAGAAAGGAGAATAAAGATGATCACTGTAAATACAAGATGGAATATTACAGCGTCTCTCAGTTTATAGAAACTGGAGAAAAGCCTCCTCCAGCAGAAATACAATTTAAAATACTTCCAGCCAAATACACATTAAAACTCTACTAGCCAGATACACATTTGCAAATAAAGAAAACCAATTAAAAAGGCTAAACCGCCTTTCTACTTGCACTTACTACTTGAATAGAAAATTAGAGCCTGTAGTACGTCCGGTCACTCTCAGATCCCAGAGAGAACACAGACAAAGAAAAGAACATACAAACAAAGACTTCCCTCCATCGAGATTTGAAAGTATCTTGTCTCCTGATTGGTTCTCTGGTCAGGTGTTGCAGGTCACTGTTTGTTAACCCTTTACAGGTGAAAGAGGCATTAACCCTTAACTATCTGTTTAAGACATGCACAGTCTCCCACCGACTTAGGACCTCATTATACTGCAGCCTGTGCCAGAATGTCCCTTCCAGGGCCTGGTTTAGATAAGTGGATTATCAGTCTGCAACAGTACCGAGCTAGTCCTTTAGTTCACAGAGTACCACGTTATCCTCTTACAGCCAAAGTTCCTGGGGTGGAGCTCTGGGGTGGGTTGAAGGAAGCATGCAGGAGTGCAGAGATCACATTTGCTTGGAGATGCTCCCCCATGGAAGGCAAAAAGCCAGCCACACTGTCATTTCACAAGGTGAAAAATCCAAGAGTGACTATCAAGCAATTGGAACTTTAAACAATGCAAAATAAGACTTTAAAATCCAACACTTAAAAAAAGACAACCCAGGATTTTTTCTGCCAAAGCCCATGAAGACACCAGTTTTATTGTACCCTACATGCATCTTTTCAAGGATCATCTCTTCGGTATCCCTTCCCAAGCATTGCACGTCCTGGTAAATAGGTCAGCAGGGAAAACGGCTCTTTTATCCGCCCTGATATAAAACATCATATTCTATCTTATCCCTTCCTTTAGCCTTTGTTTTCACATCCCTCCCTCCTCCCTTTCCATCCAGTGAGTGGAAAGACAACTTCCACCCCACCTCTACTACTTATATAGGAGTTCTGCTGGATAGTAGCATCAGATGGGGATAAAGCCAAGGAGGAGAGGAGATTCAGATCCAGAGCTTTCTCCTGGGACATTGCCTCTGCCTTCACTCCAGATAGGAGCATCCCTCAGTCTTTGCTAGTCCCAGGAGAGCTTTACGCTGCTCCTTGCACCTGCCGTCAGAAGCCTGTCAGGGTACACAGCCTGGTCCCTCCAGTGGGGCTTTCCAGAGCTGTTTGTGTTAGCTCAACCTCAGCAACTGTCCCTTTCAATCATGCAAATCTTCCCGGTCAATTGTCAAGTGTTATAGGAACATGTTGCCGTTCAGCGCAGGCAATAGCTGTAAACAAGGCAGAGCCCAGATTTAATGGGAAATAACAATGGTCTCTGATGGCGTCTTTTGTCTCCGACTCAGGAAAATGCTCTGGCTATTAGCAACAAAGTCATTTTTTTGTGTTTAAACAGGGCAATTGATTGGAAAACGCAGGGCTTTTAATGGGAAGCTAGCATCCATCTTTACCATGGAGGGACTAGTACTCCACTGAAAGAAGCAATAGCAAGCTAGGAAAGGAAGAAACCAAGGTGACATCAGCAAGATCATAAGCAGGTGTAAAAAGAGACCCAATACAGCTCATCAACATTTTCCAAACTTCCATTTATTTTCCAATCAATATTTTTTTGTGGGAAATTTGATGGGAAAAAAGGGAAACATTTTAAGTGAAATTTCACACAGTGTGTTTCTTATTTTTCAATGCTATGTACAGTTAAGAACTCCCTCAAGCAATAATCAAAATAATGTGCAACTCCGGCATGTATATAAAGACATTATAAAAGCTGCATCTAAATAAACAGCATGCTGGTACTGGGACAAAACCTCAGGTTTGTTCAACAATGAGGGTGTGTGAAGAATCATAGCCTACAGACTACAATATTTAGAACCTGACATTTTAACACAGAAATCTCTTTTCACATGGCACATCTCAGTAAAGCACTATATAAAATCTTCATTAGTTTTCTCTTTCCAGTGAATACAGAATTTTAAAGTTATGTGTACCTGTGACTATACACATATATATGCACACAACACATGCAGACATTTATGCACATACATTTAGATAGATAGATAGATAGTTAGATGCTATTATGCCTAATTTGTGCGGAAGTAGCACCCAAACAGAACCAGAGTCCCAACTCAAGATATAAAATTCAAATTATAATCCCCTTGGCATAAATGTCAACACAGCTATGTACTCAGCAGTGGTCCAATATACATGCAATCAATTGGTGACCAGTATTTACAATTGTAATCACATTTGCTTTCCATTTGCCTGCATGTTTTTGCAAATGTTATCCAAATGCTAACATTATTATTCTGGGCCCTGTAACATGGCTGGCTGCTTCCCATGTACCCTCCGTATGTGGCAGGTACTCCACACAAACAAAGGTTTCTCTTCCTTCTCCCAGGCCTTGCTGCCTGGAGCCTTTCTTGCTTTGGGAGGCCACTCCCAGGACCTTCCTGGCTGGAGTCTCAGAGTATGTCTACATTGCAATGTAAGCCCAGGGTTAGTGGGACTCGAATCAGCTGATCCATTCTAGGGAAACCTGGGCTTGAGCATCTACATTGTATTTTAACCCTAGGTTCAAAATTTTCTGAGCCATACTCGAACCTAAGGTTCTGATGTCCTCACTGCAGTGTAAAGACCCGAGTCAAAATAACCATATCTCAGAGTCCCTTGAGTGCCCACCCTAAAATATGGCTGCTCTAGCACTAGGACTGTGCTGCATTGTGGAAAAACTATACTGCCCTGTCATGGTATAATTCCCTACCCTGAACTTTAGCGTCCAAACAATGGGGTACCAGCATGAACTCCTCTAAGCTTAATTACCAGCTTAGAACCTGTAGCGCTGCCACCAACCAGGAATTCCAGTGCCTGGTACACTCTGGTCCCCCCAAAACCTTGCCCGGGGACCCCCAAGACCCAGACCCTCTGGATCTTAACACAAGGAAGTTAAACCCTTTCCTCCACCATTGCCTTCCAGCGCCTCCCTCCCTGGGTACACCCTGGAAGTTACTGTGATTTAAACTCCTGAATCACAAAGGAGAGAAAGAATTCATCTTCCCTCCCCTTCTCTCTCTCCCCTCCAGACTCTCCTGAGAGAGAAAGTAATCCAAACAGAGAGAAAATTAACCTTTCTCTCCCCTTCCCTCCTTTCTCCCCACCAATTCCCTGGTGGATCCAGACCCAGTCCCTGGGGTCTCACACAGAATAAAAAAAAAATCAGGTCTTAAACAAGAAAAGCTTTTAATTAAAGAGAGAAAAACAGTAAAAATTATTTTGGTAAATTTAAGATGGATTAGGTACAGGGTTTTTCAGCTATAAGACACTGGGAATACCCTCCCAGCCTAAGTATACAAGTACAAAATTAAAATCCTTTCAGCAAAATACAAAATTTGAACTCCCTTCCAGCCAAATACACATTTAAACTCCTTCTAGCCAAATGCACATTTAAACTCCTTCCAGCCAATACACATTTTGCAAATAAAGAAAATAAACAATAGCCCTAACTCGCCTTATCTACCTAGTACTCACTATCCTGAACTTATAAGAGCGTGTATCGAGAGATTGGAGAGAAACCTGTTGCACGTCTGTCACTCTCAGAACCCAGAGAGAACAACAACCAAAAATAACAGCACACACAAAAACTTCCCTCCTTCAAGATTTGAAAGTATCCTGTCACTGATGAGTCCTCCAGTCAGGTGACAGCCAGGCTTACTGAACTTGTTAACCCTTAACAGTCAAAAGAGATATAAAGTACTTCTGTTCAATTAAACTCCTAACTATCTGTTTATGACATGCCCATTCTGCACTTATCCAGGAAGCAGCTCACTTTGCAGAGGCTTGATAAGTTCTCTCTCCATTGCAAACCCAGGAGGCTCGCTGACTGATCAGGTGTGCATGCGAGATTGGTGATCATAACAGAAGGATTACTGCTGACCTCAGCTACTGCTGTTTGCCAAGTGGGGAGCAGGGGAGTTCTGTTTTCAATAAGTGGATTGCAGATTGTTGGATATAAAGAGTATGATGGGTTCCCCTGGGGTGCCACTTTGGAACTGTGGATACCACTGAGCCTGCCTGTCCCACCAGCCTGGGTTCCACTTACTTCCGTTACTGCTGTGACAAGCTTTCAAGCCCCCTTTTCCAGCACACACACACAGGTAGAGAACACACCCAGCTACAGCTACATTCACACAGATGCTGAGATCAAGCTCTGCATGGGAAGGCCTCAGCTAAGGAACTGCCCAGCACTCAAAGTGCACTTTTCCTTCTGGAGAGTAAACTCAAAAAATTGTATTTGTCTTCCACTGCCAACAGAGAACGGTACAGCATAGCTAGTTGAAATTGCCCTCTCCCCTCACATGTGGAGAGAATATGCACAGCTTTTGCCCACCATCTCCAGTTATGAATTGCACAAACCTGGGTTTTTGGAAAAACAAAGAACAGGTTTATTAACTACAAAACGTAGATTTTAAGTGATTATAAGGGATAGCAAACAGAATAAAGCAGATTACCTTAGTAAATTAAAAAAAACCCTGCAAGCTGATCTTAACACACTAGATAGGGAGCATAATTAGCAAATTCTTGCCCTAAGTGATAAACAGTCTAGCAGATTCTTAAAGCAAAAGTTGCCTTGGTTTTTCCAGGTTTTCAAACACAGGCTAAAGATCCTTCTAGTCAGGTCCCATCACTTCCCCTTCCCATAGTTCGGTCTTTATTTCGCAGATGTTTCCAGGTGTATTGTTCTAGGGTGAGTGAGGACCCGCCATAATGTCATTTCTCCCCTTTTATATCTTCTCTCCACTTGCTGGAAAGCTCTTTTGCTGTGATCTGGGTCAAATAGTTCCCACTGTGTAGTGTTATCTCTGAGAGGTTTCCATTGTACACAGTTCCTCAATAATCCTTGTGCTTGTGTGCATTTCCTCAGTAAGCCATTCACTTTTTTACTGTCATACCTGAAAGGCTGCTTGTGGGTGTTTTCAACCTCAGGACATGTCTTAGTAACACATACATAGCCAAACTTCACATATGATGGTAGCACATATAATCCAATGAGATATTACTATCTAGCAGATCAAGACTTCTAGTGTAGATACAAGGGAGGATTAGCCTTGAACCCCAGCTCAAGCATGGGCTTACATTGCAGTTAGATCTACCACAGTCCTAACTCCCAGGACTCTCTGCTACAGCCAGCTCATCCCTAGAATCTCTAATACCTGAGCATTCCCTCCTTCACTGCAGTCTCCTGCCTAAATTTAACCACATCATAGGTAGTTCTGCTGGAGTCAGTAGCACCGATCACATGCCTGAAGTTAGACATGAGCTTAAATACATTTCTGAATCAGGGCTGTTATGTATATTGTATTAGTGTCCAGAGGTCCCAGTCAGGATCAAAACAGAATTGTCGGGAGGACGACAATTCTGATTAGCGACAACTTTTGAGGTTTCCAAAGGTTTTTTTGTTCCTACGTGGAACCAAAACTAAACCAATTGAATGTTTCCGAAAATGGAATTTGTGTTGACACAGGTGTTTTCAGACTGAAAAGCTGAGTTTTTCAATTCAGTCTCTGTCTCTCTCTCTCTGGTCAGACATGACCAAAAATCTTTGGATGACATGTCTCCTCAAAACATTTCAGCTTTGACAAAATATCATATATTGATAAGATCAGATTTCATGGAAAATGTTCCAACCAGCTCTAGATCAGGATTCTGTTACGCTAGGTGCTGTACAAATAGTAGAAACCAGTTTCCTTTTTCCAACTCAGCAGAATATTTAGCTTGCAGGGGCATTTCCTTTGTTCAGTTCAGGAGTATACCCTTGCATTCCAGATCCAGAATAAATGCTTTTAACATACAGGCAAAATATGGTTTTGAGCAGTGGAACTGTGTACAATGGAAAACTCTCAGAAATAGCACTACACAGTGGGAACTGTTTGACCCAGGTCACAACAAAGGAGCTTTCCAGCAAGTGGAGAGAAGATATAAAAGGGGGGAAATGACATTATGGCGGGTCCTCACTCACCCTAGAACAATATACCTGGAAACATCTGTGAAATAAAGACTGAACTGTGGGAAGGGGAAGTGATGGGCCCTGACTAGAAGGATCTTTAGCCTGTGTTTGAAAACCTGGAAAAACCAAGGCAACTTTTGCCTTAAGAATCTGCTAGACCATTTATTACTCAGGGCGAGAATTTGCTAATTATACTCCCTATCTAGTGTGTTAAGATCAGCTTGCAGGGTTTTTTTATTTACTAAGGTAAACTGCTTTATTCTGTTTGCTATCCTTTATAATCATATAACCCTTAGGGGTATGCAGAGGTCTTCCAGGGAGTACATCAGCTCATCTAGATATTGGCTTAGTTTTACAACAGGCTACATAAAAAGCACTAGTGAAGTTAGTACAAACTAAAATTTCATACAGACAAACTGAGAAAGTAAGCGATTTTTCAGTAATAGTGTGCTGTGATTCTTTTGTATTTTTATGTCTGATTTTGTAAGTGAGGTATGCGAGATAAATCAGACTCCCAAGAGGGGTACAGTAGTCTGGAAAGGTTGAGAACCACTGGTTTTGAGCACCCACAAACAGATTGTGCTTGCAAAAGTCGACGTCGACTTATGTCACATAACGAGTGTCATGTGATCAGTGCATGAATTGAATTGGTTTATGCATGCCGTTAGGTGCGTGACAACCTGATTTATGTAGACAGTGGGGGAGTTGCATGTGGAAATTGAAGATGTTCCTGTGGCAGAAAAAAACTTACAGGAGATGACAGTAGCATCACCCTCTAAATGGAAAGAAGTATTAGTGTAATTGACACCTCCCTCCAGCAGGCTCAGGGAATCTGGCCCCACCTCTTGGTATTTGCTGATCCCTTAGCTGCTCACTTAAGATGGGTTTCACTGGAAATTAAACTGGAGAAACCCACCCAATCAATAAACATACAAAGGAAAATTCAAAGATATGCAGCTGAAGTGAAATTTTCTACCCACCCGCACAAAGCCTTAGTAATCACACTCCATGGAATGGGGGAAGGACCCCGCAGGGCGGGTGAGATGGATGGAATCCATCTTCTCACCAGCAGGACTTCATCGCAGCCTTTTCTGAGCTGCTCTTCCAATGGAAAGGCTGGAAGAGTGGCCACCATGCCCCTCCATTCCTTACACAGTGCCTCATATCTGGGCCACAGGGCCAAGAGGCCAGAATCTGATCTCAGTTACGCTGGAATAACTGAGATCAAGGATGTAGTCACACTGCAGTGACCTGTTGTGCTTACTTTTTTAAAAAATATATATAGCTGAAAAAATTCTTTAAAAAAAAGTTTCATATAAACTGATTGACCCATTTTGTCTGCCTCCAGGGGAAGCCTTACATTTGGCCAGGGATTTTGGCTACACCTGCGAAACAGAGTTCCCGGCCAAGGCAGTAGGAGAACACCTTGCCAGACAACATATGGAACAGAAAGAACAGACAGCGAGGAAAAAGATGATCCTAGCGACAAAGTAAGCAAGAAAAATCATTAAACACAAGAAATGTGGCCAGACGCTTTTCATTCGGATCATAGGAGGTTTATCATTATCTGTATTACAATAGCCCCCAGAGGCTGCAAGTGAGATCAAGGACCCTTTGTGCTAAGTGCTGTCAAAACACAGTAAGAGACAGCATTTAACCCGAAGAGCTTACACTGGGACTGCTCACAGTGCAGGAAGTTAAGCATGTGCATACGTCTTTGCAGGATTGGGGCATAAATAGGGAGGGAGCATTATTAAAATGTAGGCTCTTTGGGGCAGAGGCCAGCTCTGCGTTCTGTGTTTGTACTGTGTCCAGCACAATCCTGCTCCATGATACTAGGGCTCGAATCTGCTAACACAATACAACTGATAACTAATAATTATTCCCAATGTACAGAGGGGGAACTGAGGCACTGGGGGGGCAAGGGTGGGGTCAGATCCTCAGCTGATGCAATTGTTTCAGCTCCACTAAAGTCCAAGGAGCTATGACAATTTACACCACTGAGGATCTCCACCAGAGTGATTAAGGCCAAGATCTTTAAAGCAATTTAGGCCTTGTTGCGCTCAGCTTCGCAACGCCTAACTGAGCTGGGAGCCTAACTGATTTTCAAAAGGGATTTAGGCATTGAGGAGTCTAGATCTGACTGTTGATGGGATTTACACTCCTAAATTCCTAAATCCCTTTTGCAAATGAGATTAGGCTCCTAGATACATTAGGGATTGTGATGCCGAGCACAGCAATGCCTATAAAGATCAGGGCCTCGGTGACTTGTCCAACATCACACTGGAAGTCTGTGGCAGAGCCAGGAACTAAAGCCAGACCTCCTGAATTCCCAGTTCACAAGATGACCCTGCCTCATTGGTGGCTGAAATAATGGGAACAAACCATGCCAGAATATAATTCATGAAATAAAGATAATTTGCTGGGAAGAAGGTATGCAGACCAGTTGGACCTCATGGTCCATACACACCAACGGTTACAATTTTTCATGTACTGTTGGACCACAAGTATCTTTGTCTATTCAGAGCAGACTTTTGTTGTCATCATGTCGTTTAGATGTCCAATGCTATACGTGAGTCAGGGCCAAGATTTCTTTGAGTTCTAAGTGGCAAAGCACATCAAGGACTATGAAATCTAGTGCTCGGTTCCTATTGAGGCAAATGAGAGTTCCATTCAAGGACTAAGAACAACACGTAACTCAGGATACTCATGTACATCACTGGCTTGATGTCAAGCTTTAGTCATTGCTGGTACTGCAGCCCTTTGAGAACATTGGGTACACGGGAAGATGTGAGTGCAAAGTATTGTTATTATTCTACTTATGTTCTTCACTCACATATATCAGCTGTCTGATGCACTTCACAAACTTAGAAATAAGTAAATAACCCAGAAGTTGCTAAAACATCACTTAGCTCATTGGGAGTTGTGAAGCTATGCTTCTGGTTAAACCGTTGAGTATTTAGGGCTTGATTGTGCCTCTAGGCATAGCCCTGGGCAAGGGGGTGGTATATGTAAGCGGCACCACCCCAGAACTACCCCAGGAGGCATGGTGAATCAGCAACACCCCTCAGAGGCACAAATTCTTCTATTCTCTCTCCTTCCCCTCTGGAGATAATAAATTGCCTCTGGCTTATACCACTAACAAATTACCATGCTCCCCAGGCTGGTTCATCGCTACTGGCTGGCCCATCGGGGGACAGGTCAGCCCATTCCCCTGCCACTTTCTACATTTACCAGCCACCTGCTTGCAGAGATGGTGAGGAGTAGCAGGCACACAGAGTTCATTTACCTCTGCATCTCCAGACCCACAATCCAGCCAGTCTATCCAGGGGCCTCGTAAAGAGGTATCTTCTCCACCGCACACCCCAGGGCAGATGCACAATCCACGTCATAACCTAGCCCCCCTTCTGTATACACGATGCATTGATATGGACCAAAATAAATAAAGAGGGAAGTAAACGGCAGTTTAAACTGGAAATGCTCCCTGATCCTTAATGCAACCATTGACGCCATGACACTATCATATTTTCAGAATCATAGAAATGTCCTATTTCCCCTCCATCAGCTAAAAGTACTCACTAGTTGGTCAGTTAACCCTGCCTTTAAAAGTAAAGATATCATTTATCATACTGTATGTAAGAAGAAGTCCGGTGGTACATTAAAGACTAAGAGATTTATTTGGGCATAAGCTTTCGTGGGTAAAAAACCTCTGAAGAGGTGAGGTTTTTTACCCACGAAAGCTTATGCCCAAATAAATCTCTTAGTCTTTAACGTGCCACCAGACTCCATGTTGTTTTTGTGAATACAGACTAACAGGGCTACCTCCTGATACTTGACTGCATGTGGGGTGATTGATGTATTGTAATAGACTGGCTGGTGTGTATGTAACAAGTGCCCTCTACTGGATGGAATTTGAACTACACCACACAGTATCATAGGCCCTAAGGTACTGCAATCCCAGATACTACAAAAATGGGCATCATACAAATGTCTGTAGCAAATAATACATCCATAATTATGCTACTAATGAACATTCTCCGTTAGCTCAAGTGTCAGAGCCGATACTCATGGAGAAGTAGTATCTGAGCTTTAGCTTAGCAGTTGACAAGAAGTTCATAGCTGCCATGGTGTACACCACAGTGACAACTATGACACGCTGGATAGTTACACTCTCCGAAATTAATGTGAAATGCTTGGGCACCATAGGCACTCCAGGATATGCTGTGTCTAACCTTACCTTAATCCATTCTCTGCCACTGGCAGTTCAGTTCCTCCACTGATAACAGTTGCTGGCTAGTTGTGGTACATCTTCCTACATGATGCCAGTGCATTTAATAGCCTCTATCACTGTTTTCTGTGAGCTCTACCTTGGCTTTCCTCATTTTCTCCTGGGGTGTACCCAGTTCAGCGCTCACACAGCATGCCTCCCATCTTCTGTATGGTGTACATGTCTCAGCCATCTAAGCCTTCTTTCTTTGATTATATTTTCTAACAAACCCAGCACTGTAAGCAGCCTTACTCTCGCATCGTTATTTTATTTTCCCTTTAAATATGTAACTGTTTAACTAAGGAAGTAAATGAACTGGTGGGTAAGTTGCTGGGCACTGTCCTCTACTGGATAGAATCAGAACCGCTTAACTGTGTGTTATTGATATAGCTGATGAGATTTTCTGAATTTTGAGTTCTTGATAAAATACGAAAAATGTTGACAATAATTCCCCAATGAAAATGTTCAGGTTTTTAAATAAGCTTGTGGAAATTTCTTAACAACCAAAAAATGTCATGGAGATGTCAACATTTTTTGAAATTTTGAAAAATCAGCAAAAATGATTTTTTCTACTTGTTTGATTGTTTATTTTACTAGTACTAGTTATTAACATTCTGCTGAATATTATGCTTCAGCTCAAGTGGTAGGGGACTTTGGTTATAGAGCAGTAAGGTTTGAGTTCTAGACTTAGTGACTCTGAAGTTTAAAATTGTTATTATTTATATTCTAGTAATGCCCGGGATGATCAATTATGGACCAGAACCCCATTGTACTAGGCACTGTACAAACAGAAGAAAAAACGTCCATGAACCGAGGAGTTTATAATCTAATAAGCTGTGATGCACTGTCCAGGAAAAATCATGAAGTTGTAGGTGACCACATATGTGTTATAGGATCAATAGCTGTAGAACACCTGCATGCAATAGTCCAAAACTCATATCACTGACTTAAAGTGGAGAGAAACAGGATACCACTTTGATTGGTATTCACTGTAGATATAACTAAATGTTGAAAATCCATAACCACACCAGAGGCAGATAGTCCTTGATAAACTCTTTCGATTCCCCAAGGAGCCATAAAAAACAATTACTCTGTCAGGGCAAAAAAAGTCCACATGGCAACTTAAATTATTTACCCAAGTCGAGCAGAGATCCACTTCACATGCATGCACAGTTTCAAGGTGTTCTTGTCCTCAAAAGAGCCATTGAAAAGCCAGATGCACTGCAGGCATATCTACCTGTACAAAACTGCATGAGATGCTTCCCATCTCACCTCTTAGACCTGGTCTGGAGCCCACCACAGGCTTATTTTATGGTTACATTCCAGAAGAGAACAACTGCTGTGAGACAATAGATCAATAGCCTCTATAGTCCAGCATCCTGCCGCCAAGAATGATCAATGGCAGATGCTTCAGAGGAAGGTGTAAAACCCTTACAACACATCTGACTCTGCAATGCTATAACATAGGAGACATGTCTTGATGACTTCGACTGTTAATCAGCTGATGCATGACAATGTAGGACCAGAAAAACTATTTTCCAAGTCAAAAACTTATTATGAGATGTGTGCGCGAGAGGAAAGATGGTGTAGTGTCTAGGGTGCTAGGCTATGACTAGAGAGACCTAGGTTTAGTTTCCTGCTTTGTCACAGGCTTCTTGAATGACCTTGGGCGAGTCATTTAGTCTCTCCGTGCTTCAGTTCCCCACCTATAACACAAAGGTAATAGACTTCCCTACCTCACAGGGTGCTTGTGGATGAATACATTAAAGATTGGGAGATCTTCAGCTGTTAAGCACATCTTGTTGAAAACCTAGTTGTCCCAACATAACCCACTGCATAAGGAGCGTGGGAACCTGTCAAACCTCTGGCACAAAACAGGTGATGTCCTGCTATGCCATCAGCTCTATATCTTCCACTCCATCACATGACTATCACTCAGCTAAGGACACAAAATACAGCTATGGCGCTAAGGTCCTATGGTGATCAATACGTTAGCGCTACTTTCATTGACACACAGATAGATTGATAAGTAGTTATCGTTTGAGTGAGTTATTCTAAGCCAGCAATAGGTGCTTGTTTGCTTTCTCCAGTATTTGTTTAAGCCTCAGTGAAAGTAATTAGAGATTACTAAGGGTACGTTGTTCATCACCTGAATTTAGGTCCTGTATTGAAAGAAAATTGGAGAAAACAGTGATCTGCTCACAGTTGCAGATATTCCAGCTGTAGCAAAAGAGGTTACATTCATTTAATGAAATGGTTTCCTGTGAATTCTTGACTCAGCTCTAATGCACTTTAACATACACGTAAAGTGAGTCAAACTTTTTTGAACTTCAGGATAGCCAGATCTGAAATTTGGGTGTGAGTTCTGGTTGGTCCTAATATCACACAGATTGGTTTGCCCATCCCTGGCAGCCAAGGAAATAATGTTTTCATATGTGAATTGAGCAGATTTCTGGTGGAGCCACCGAGGAGTGTACATTCAGTTGGGTAGACACTCACTCTCCCATTCACAGAGAGTGCATTGCACTTGCAAAATTTAATAGTGGGTTGGACATCTGAGCACTTGCCCCAACTGATTTGCACCCAAAATTCAGCTGCAGGTGTAACAATGAGGATGTGAATTTTGTGGGTGCAATGGAAATAAAGGCGTAAAGTTTGTAACTGCAACTTGCATCCAGCACAGACTCATAGACTCATAGGTCAGAAGGGACCAATATAATCATCTAGTCTGACCTCCTGCACAAAGCAGGCCACAGAACCCTACCCATTCACTTCTATAAAACCCCCAAGCAGAGAATCCACCAGCAAGTGACCCATGCCCCACGCTGCAGGGGAAGGCGAAAAACCTCCAGAGCCTCTGCCAATCTGCCCTGGAGGAAAATTCCTACCTGAGCTGTGGGCAAGGCTCCCCAGCCAGCAGTCATGAAAGAATTCTCTGCCGAAACTCAGATCCCACTCCATCCAACATCCATCGCAGACCATTGAGCAGACCTATCTGCTGATAATCCAAGAACAATTGCAAAATTAAACTTCCTATCTACATCCCTTCATAAAATTATCAAGCTTAGCTTAAAGCCAGATATGTCTTTTGCCCACTACTCCCTTGGAAGGCTGTTCCATAATTATCCTCTATGGTTAGAAACCTTCGTTAATTTCAGTCTGAACTTCCTAGTGTCCAGGTTGTACCCATTTGACCTTGTGTCTACATTAGTACTAAGCTTAAATAATTCCTCTCCCTCCTAATGTTAATCCCCGTGAATATATTTATATACAGCAAGTATATCCCCCGGAGCCTTCTTTTGGCCGGCTAAACAAGCCAAGCTCTTTGAGTCTCCTTTTCATAAGCAGGTTTTCACATTCCTCTGATGATCCTAGTAGCCCGTTCTGAACCGTTCCAGTTTGAATTTCATCACTGCTTAACATGGGGCCAGAATCATCCTTCTTAAATATGGGAGACCAGAACTGCACACAGTATTCCAGGTGAGGTCTCACCAGCGCCTTATACAATGGTACTAACACCTCCTTATCTTTGCTGGAAATACCTCGCCTGATGCATCCTAATACCGCAGAAATAACCCTTCTGGGAATGTACCCCCCTAAGTTGTTAACAGTCCTCATTTGGCCATGATTGGAGTAAAGCATCCCTCACATCCCTGCTCGGTGCTGCTCAGACTGTGACTGTGACCATGATGAGGCGAGCTGGGGCAACTTGCCTGATACAGCAGGCAGCAAGCAAAAGAGCAGGGAGGCAGGAGGTAGAGCATCAGCAAGGCATGTAGTCAGTGGGTGGCTAAGGGGTAAGCAGTGGAGGTCCCTGACTCCACCCACTTGCTCCCTGGCCTGAGTAGATGACTGGAAGCAGAGTGAGGAGTACGCTGCTCCACGGAAAGGAGTAGTAACTTGCTTTCCCTTAGAGCATGAGAAGTACTGTGCCTCTTGGAGTCACAATTCACACTCTGGTCTGCTTCTGGGACCGCATGCCCATGTGCCATCCCTCCGTCAGGGCTGCCTGCAGAATCACAGGCTGTCCCAGAGTGAGTAACTGTGGAACCCCATAGAGTTGCTTTTCCAGAGACACTTCTCTGCCTGGGAAGCCACTTTAAAGTAGGTTACTGCTCTCTGTCAGTTTTCATGTATAATGCAAAGCTGCTTTTCTCCCCCTTCAATCGACAGCCCTAGTTAACGACTTCTGACATGTCAGGAGGGAAGAGATAGGAACCAAGCACTTGGCTCAGTTCTGACACTTGCCGTAGTCAAATCTAACAACTTTTAAGCTGAATGTTTCCAACAGGTAGAACCTGGAGGTAGACCTGACAGGCATCCTAGGTGTGTTAGATCATTTATAAGCCAAAGCACTTGACTGATTTCTGTTGTTAGAAGAGTCTTTTTTTCCCCCCTCTAAGGGTCTGATTCATTAAAACTGTATACTCCATATGCATACACTTCTCTGTAATTTTTACCAGAAAAAGTGCTGAATCCCTCTCTTTGGATAAAAGTCTGCACTGATGCAAACCTTTCAACAAGTCAGCTCAAAGAGCCATATTCACTGCCCCCATTTACAAGAGGCAGGCTGGGTAAACCCAGACTAGCACAGAGGTTGCTAGCTTGTTATAGCTTATGGGGTCCCACCTTTAGCGTAAGGGGGTTGTGGTATTGAAGATCCTGAGTTCACCCCCAATAGATGACTCCTGAGGGAATCAGTTACAAAGGTAGTACCTAAAAAGACACAATCTTTTGTAGGCCTCAGATATGCAAGATGAGATGATTTTAACAGCCTCCACTGGCTGTTCTGCAAGAGGAGAGCCACCCACTGTTGCTGCCAATTAATGGAGTTGCTCCTTTAGCCCAGGAATAGAGATGATACAAGTAGTGTGAACATTTTTGTCTAAATGTTTGTGGAGACCTATTGGTTTTGAATAAGGTTTTATCAGGCAGGGGAGAAAACAGAGAAAGAAAGGGGCAACTTCCTTATACTTTATAGCCTGATGGTGCGGGCCTTTGGGTGAGATGTGGGAGACGCTGCTTCAAATACCTGCTCTGCCTAAGTTAGGGAGATGTGGGATGAAAAAATCTCCCCGAATGAGGCCTAATTACAGTGGATGGGCACAGAGCTCAGATTTGAGCCTGAAGGGAACATTTTGGCACACTTCCATTTCAGGGAAAATATTCAAAAGTTTTTGATGCAGAACAAAACCAGATTTCAAAAGTTGCTGCAGAATGGAATTACTGTCCTCCGGTCAGCCTTAGGAGGGAGGTCTGTGTTGAGTTGTAATAGGTCCTGGGTTCAGAGACTGTAGATGACTCATAGATAGATTAGCAGGACCCAGGACGGGGGCTAAGCGAGGCACTTTATGCACAGTTGGCCAGTTTGCACGTGCAAATATCATCTTGCCAGCCTATATAGTGTCTGTACAAATTTGCAGACAAGTTTAGGGTACGCCTATCATGTTAATAGGCTTTCAAACATACCCTGCTACTAGTGTAGACAAAATTTAACCCTTTAAAAGTGTGTTAGCTGACCCAGTTAACACATCTTTAAAGGTGTTAAAACTGTTCCATTCTAGGTGCAAAAATCATGTGTAAAAACATGTCAGGAAACCTGTTTTCCAATACAACCTGTTTCTTCAATCTAGACAGGGTTCTACAGAAAGACTTGTGAAGATGCTGCTGACAGTATCTGTCTACTGATGCTTTTGGTCATTTTTTGCTGTCGTATATCATTGCACTCTAAACCATTTTTGTGCTAGGGCTCTCACAGATGCTATACCAATAATGTTGAATTGTTATGATGTCTAGTATGGGTATCAGCCTCACAATGGAGACTGCATGGATCCCTTTTAAATGATTCCCCTTTTCTTTTAGACAAATATGTAAAGAATTCCAGGACCTATTGAGTCAAGACAGATCACCCCTTGGATCCTCAAGACCAACTCCAATATTAGACCTCGACATCCAGAGACATTTAACACACTTCAGGTATGACCTTTGAAGTCATTTTGTGGTGCAATTTCCCAAATAAAGACAAAGGCTTAGGTTAACTGAATAGGAGAGATCTTGGAGAGGTGGATGGGAAGTCTTTTAAACTGGATTTCTTCTACAGGAACTGAAAGATATTTTGTTTCTGCTTAGAAGGACAAAATTACAAAGCTGGATCTCATAAAGACTCTGCATTCAAATACAGTGGCACCTGTTCTCTTATCTCCCCAGGGTTTGGACTACAAGGGTATAAACAGCAGGGAGATGAGTGGTAACTCCTCCATGTGGATGCTGCAGGTGTGAACTAAAAAGCTCCTAGTTTGCATTAAGAGAGTCTCCTTCAAACAGGGCTACTTTAATGTGAAGTAGGAACCTTTCACTTTACACTCACAGTGTCCACATGGGAGAGTTACAGTGTAGCATGTTGGTGCACACAACTGGTGCCCCCCTCACTTCTACACAGGTTCTTGCACCCTTGGCTGGAAGAAAGGAAGTATTATCCTGCCCATACCACTTGAGATGCAGTGAGATTCAAGGCCAGATTTTCAGAGGTATTTAGTCACCTATAGATGCAGATAGACATCTGGTGGAATTTTCCAAAGCACCAAGGTGCCAAATTCCTTCTGACTGAAACAAGAGCTAGTTAGGCATTTTTGAAAATCTCACTAGGTGCTTATCTGCATCTTTGAAAATCAGAGCCTAAGTGACTTGGCTAAGGTCTATGGCAGAGCTGGGGACAGAACCCAGAGCTCCTAATTCCTAGTCTAATATCTTGATTACAAAATCATCCTTCCGCTCTTGGCACATAAACTACTGTGAGTTTCAGGTGAGGTCTATGTCAGCCAGACACCCCTTAAGTATTTTCGCACAAGACAGGGATAGTAGCAGTAGAAGCTTTACCTCTTCGTGTTGCTATGCCTCAGCCCTGACCCAGAGATTGGGAGAAGATAATTAAGTCTTTGTGGTTCAGCAGTCCCTGGCCTTTCTGCTGAGACTGCCAACAAAACTTCTGGTTACTGCCAGTGGAAGAAATGGTTTCAGTGCGGTGCACTGGGCTGTGCAAGTTGTTTATTAAACACTAAATAACTTGATTGAAACTATCAATTTATTTCACATAAGCCATTGAACAGCCATCAAATGATATCTGCTAAGAGCTAACAGAAGAGAACATAAGAGTGGCCATACTGGGTCAGACCAAAGGTCCATCTCGCCCAGTACCTGATCTTCCTACAGTAGCCAATGCCAGATGCCCCAGAGGGAATAAACAGAACAGGTGATCATCAAGTGATCCATCCCCTGTCGCTCATTCCCAGCTTCTGGCAAACACAGGCTAGGGACACGACAAGAGCTGCATGTGAACTGTTCCCACAAATAGCCATTTGGGGTGTATCATGCCAACGAATTGTATTTGGTGTTAGAAAACCCAGGAACAATGTTGCATGCTCTCTAGCACCATCTACTGGCACATAATCTATTACCTAACTACATATACCACTCTCGTTTACGGCACACTCCTGTAAGAGTAATGGCTTTCAGTCCATACTGTCCTGGACTGAGTTTCCTTTAATAGTCCTCTGAGCCATACAGTACTCAGTGTCTCCAGGCTCTTGTTTCCCCTTTACTCACACACAGATGCACACACACACAGAGCTCCCATCAATCATAAGCTGATATAAATGGGACCATCCTGTTGAGGGAATGGATAAGTCACATTATATGCACATAAGGCAAATGTGACACAATCAGGGACAGCTCTAGACATTTTGCCGCCCCAAGCACGGTGGCATGCCACGGGGGGTGCTCTCCCGGTTGCTGGTCCAGCGGCTTCGGTGGACCTCCTGCAGGCAGGCCTGTGGAAGGTCCGCTGGTCCTGCGGCTCCACCGAAGCTGTGGGACCAGCGAACCCTCCGCAGGCATGCCTGTGGGAGGTCCACCGGAGCTGCGGGACCAGCAGACCCTCCACAGGCATGCGACCGGCAGAGCGCCCCCCGCGGCATGCCACCCCAAGCACGCGTTTGGCGTGCTGTGGCCTGGAGCCTCCCCTGGACACAATGCAGCTAATCTTGGTATGTTTTGCACATTACATTAAATGGGATATAAAAGGGACACAGAGGGAACAGACCTAATACTGAAGTCAAGATTCCCATCCTCCCCTTTGCTGCCCTGTGTGATACAGGAGGGCCAGAGAGCAGTGGGAGAGTGGTATAGGGGAAATAAATAAGCCCTAGGCTAATTAAGGCATGGTTCCCTGAAGACTAGGGAGGGTTGCTACAGGTTAATTGGAACACCTGCAGTCAATTAAAGGCCCAGTCAGGAACCTAATAAAATCCCCTGCTTCAGGCAGTCAGAAGAGGAGGAAGGATAGAGGACTGAAGCTTGGAGGAGTGATGTGAGATTGGAAAGATCAGAGAACTGAAGTAAGGGAGACTGTGCCCCAGCAGGGCAGGGAGACTCCCTTCCCCAGCATCTAAGGACTGGGAGTAACCCCACTAAAGGGGGAAGAGGGTAAGAAACCTGCAGAGGTTGAGAGGAGCTGGGACTCAGAGTGAGGAGCAAAGCCAGATCCCTCCCCCTCTCCTTTCCCACCTACCAGGGCCACTAGTGCGGCCCTTGGTGCCCAAGAGCAGCAGCAAGGGGTGGCGTCTTAGCCCCCCACCAAGAAAAGCACGGGACCCACCATACTAACATTGGTCATCTTGTCACACCTGCTACACTGGGACTTCAATCCCAACTGCTAGCATCCTTGAGGATGCTTAACTTATCTTCAGTGGGACTACTCAGGTGCTTAAATTTGGGCATGTGGTTGAGTACCTTGCTGAATTGGAGCCTAAACGCAGAACTTCCTTCACCGGTCACTTGATTGGCTTTGGCCTCGATGTGGTTTACGTCAGTCAGTAGGTGAAGTCAAGAGGGTAAAAAATCTAAGACAATAAAATAAGAAACAGGCTGCAGACAGACATTCCCCAGGTAGGTGAAGTGGCGGTTGTAATCTGAACCTGAGTCAGAATTTCAGATCTGTCCTCTAACTCTACAATGGGATAAACCAATTCCTGGATCCAAACACCCGGAAATGTTGGAATGGGCTTGGATCCATCTTTAAAATAAATGTTGTCCAGACTTTGATCCTAGACATTTCAGAAATGGTTAAGGCTACTATTATGTCACAGAATCTGTGATGTCCATTGACCTCCATGACATTTTCTGCCCCACGGCTGAAGCTCCCAGCCATCCCTCCTGCCCCCACAGCCCCTTCCCTGGTGGGGGGACCCTGCAACTCCCAGCTGTGGCAGGTGGACCCTGCAACTGCCCAGATGCAGTGGGCAGTGGAGGAACCCCCTGCAGCTGCCCAGCCATGATGGTGGGACTCCCTGGAGCTCTCACTCACCGTAGGTTGCGGGAATCCTCCAGAGCCGCTCTGCTGCCACGTCAGAGGCACCCTGGAGCTCCCACTCACCGCAGTGATGAGGGACCCCGGACCCCCAGCCACAGTGGATGCTGAGCTGAACCTGCCTCCCCATTTTGTCATGGATTTTTTTAGCGAAAGTTAGGGACAGGTCATGGCTTCCGTGAATTTTTATTTATTGCCCGTGACCTGTCCATGACTTTTATTAAAAATATCTGTGACAAAGTCTTAGCCTGAGACATGGTTGCTAACATTCCAGGGTGCTATTATGCCCTCTAGTGGTCACACAGAGAAGCAGCTGTTCATCACTATCCTGGCGATAGGGAGGGACTTGATCACCATAAGCAGAAAGACCTGTATGTGCTTGACTCCCAACACAGGTAGGTCAGCTGTCAACATCCATTACACTGAAAAGAAACCATCTATCCCACTGGGAGACTCACTCCCTGATTATAGACTCTATAGGACAGAGTTGCAAAAGAGCATGTTAGATGATGAGCTCTTTAGAAAATCGGGTCCTATTTGTTCAACGTATTGTTAAAAAAGAATATATCCTTTTTACCTTTGAGACTATTAATCATTCCTCCATTATGTGGTGTACATTGACGCAAACTCAGGCTGTGAGCTTTTGTGCCATTCACAAACTGAGCCCAGTTAAGCCTGTTCATTTCTTGACTGGGAGTCCTTCAGGGGACAGCTCTGATGTTGCAGGAAGTGGTGCTAGGGATTTAGTGATGCTCTTTGTGCTGATAGTGGGTGATACTCTTCCTCCTGAGTCAAGTCATGTCCCCAGTTTACTGCTATGGAGCCCTGGACTGCTACAGAGGCCACTGACTGGAACAGAAACAAAACCAAGCTTCTGGTTTTTAGTGGTTACTAAAGATCCCAGAGCAATGTCTACCAAAACAGGGAAGTCTGCTCAAATGTCCCAGCCAAATGATGATATAGGTAGCTACCGTACATTTGCCCTACTCTATGCTTCCACTGCTTTCATTGGATAAGGTATTATTCCTTTCTTCCTTACAAAAAAAAATTGTGCGTTGTTGACCTTGCCTTGGTCCATCTCTGAGGACCACCTTTTGATACTTGATGAAATGATCACCCTATGCGTTCAAGCAAGTTATCCACTGATGTAAATAGGCATGACTCTAGTAAAGTCAAAGATATTGCAATCATTTATGGCAGGAATTAAACTGGCCTATACTTTGTCATAATGTCCAGGGTTTTGATGCTCATGAAATGTATTAATTATTCATTCTTATTATATACATCGACATTGCAAAATTGTTTTTTTTAATAAATTGGTAGCCCTTTTTGATTGCAAAGATAATCCTTAGTGGTGTTATTTGTAATCTGAATGCCAATCATGTGCTTAGTGCTCTCAAAACATAATATTTCCCAGATGAGACAATAAAACTGAGGTAATGACCACTGGTGGTCATCAACAATTCAGTTACATTTTTTAACAAGAGTACAAACCTGCTGTCCCAGCTATATTCCAATATAATAATCTTTCTCTGACACATTTTACCTCCTGTACTATGAGGAAGTTTATAATGTTGCAAAGCTCTCTGTCCTGTGACAAAACCACTAGATAGTTATTGGGGGTTACAAACTTCAGACTTGCACTAGTTGTTCTGAAAGGTCACAAACATCTTGGCAAACATAGGAAGAATATCGGGCTTTTGCCTCTTTCTCTCTCTCGCTCTAATCTGAGCTGATTATGACTTTACGTGGAAAAAATAAAAAAACGGGTGTAGTTTCACTCAGGTTTAGTATAGAGATAGTGGACTAGAAACTTCTGTTTACTCTCTCTCATAAGCCAAGAACAAGGGAATGTGGAATGAAATTGGAAGGTGACAAATTCAGAACCGATAAGAAGAAAAGCATCGTGAGAAAAGAGTCTAACAGGATGGGGCAAAAGACTGCACATTTCCATGGACAACATAAATGAATAGTAAATATTAGGACATAAACAAGAACTTTGGAAGTGATATAAACTCCCATGAACAAAACAGAATCTAGCCCTTTTTTATTGGGTACGATGAGGAATTTTTATCCAGGAACAAGCTTATCCCATAACTGCCAACTGCAGAGTTTCTTGCATCTGGTACTAGCTAGCACCAGTGACCAGATACTGGACCAGATGGAGCACAGATCTGACAGAGTGTGGTAATTCCTATGTTCCAATGTTTTAATTCTTCACCTCAAATCAGGCAGTGGCATTTGCTTGTTGAGATCCCCTTCATCAAGATACTCAAACGTGTTTAAGGGCAGGAATAGTTCCAATGAAGGAATAAGAGTTTCTAGGTTTGCTCAAATGCAAAACTGAAAGCTCACGCAAGCTGAAAGCAAGGAAAAGCTTCAAAGAACCCCCCTGTGAGCCTGAAAACTGCTGAGTTTCACACAACTCTAGTAGACAGGCATAAAACATAGGCTGATACAATCACGTTTGTGCAGTTATCTTCTGACGTGCCTATCTGACCTGAATATAGAAAACACAGTTTCAGCAGCTCTACACTGCAGGTGTACAGTGTGTTAACTATGTTCAACCATCCACAGATACCATGCAGCCATGTTTCTATCAGGGCACTCTGGGAAAATCTGAGCAATTATCCTATGCTGCGTGAGTCTGGATAAAGGATTTGGGGTGTTTTTCAAAATTCCCTTGTCAGTGACCTCTGAGGTAGCTTTCTGCAAAGATAATTGGGAAGCAGGAAAGTGCTAAACCTGGTTTCAAAAGCATAGTTAGGTTTCCTGATCTACACTACAAAAGGATCATGCTAGGTCCTAATTAAAGGATGTCAATAACATGAGTTAACTGACAGGCAGCAAGCGCTGGTACATGTTGCAGAGCCATGAGTTAGGAAATGTGTTTCTGTGTCATGTATGGATATGAACTAGGTTTGGAGTTAATCATCCCATAACCTGGCTATGAACATGCTGAAAGACTTTAGTACAGACAGGATTTATGGGAGAGCTTTTGCACAGCTCCAGGGAGAATGCATCGCTTAGTTCAGGAAGCAAGCATGCAAAGCCTGGGAAAACTCAGGGCCATCCAAAGGCTGGGAGCGTTTGTGAAACCACATTCATGCCTGCCTCTCAGTGGCTTTTTGTTTGCTCCTAGTGACCAGCCCACATATAGAAGTGTATGAGTCTGCTACTACCTTTGGTTTTTAGTTCAAGTAGTGGGGCTCATGCATTATGATCCAAAGAGCCCAAGTTCAAGACTTGCAGTAGCGAAAACACAGTTATGGGGTCCTAATTACCCTTGCACGGGGTTTTGTCATCAAACCTGCCACAGGCACTCTCTAGTGGTCAAATATGACTCTATGAATTTTCAATAGAAAAGAAAAATCTCTCCAAGCACAAAATGATATTAGCAAAGAAAGTACCCAAAGGGCTTCTGTAGCCTGAAAGGACAGTGTCCATCATCCCACACTGCCTTTCATATTCTGCCTATTCCCAAAACACTAATAAGTCATGGAAGCAAAGTAAAATGAAATGTTTTATTAGGGGATTTAAGGAAACTCCAGGCTAACATTAGCATAGCAAATTTTACATCCTTCATATTTTAAATTTAGGCCCTAGATATCATAATGGTAGCTGCTTTCAAAAGAATGTTCGCATGTGAAAGAAAGAAGGAAAGAAAGAAAGAAAAAGAAAGAAAGGCATTGCCAAGAAAAGTTTTGTACAGAACTTTTTTTTAAATGGCTTTTACTAATACCAATTTAGGCCAAGATTTTCAAAAGTGACTAATGACTTAGCATACCTCAGGTTTTGGGTGCTCAGTTTCAGATACTTTAGTGAGGCCTGATATTCAGAGGGTGTGTGCTCAGTATTCCTTTAATATCAATCCCTTTAATATCAATCCCTTTCAGTCCCAAGTAAAGCATCCAAAACCTGAGGTCCCCCAAATCACTAGTGACTTTTGCAAATCTTGGTTTAGGGCTAATCTTACATTTGTTTCTGACCCAAAATTCCCATTGGATTTGGTGGAAGATCTGTGTGTGGGTGTGGGTGGGGGTGGGGGG
>NC_133771.1:13179297-13250749 GCF_003597395.2 Chelonoidis abingdonii | reverse complement strand
ATGGTATATGGGGGTGAGTGGGGGATGGGGGTGCAAGGAATGTAGGATGGGCCCTTTAACTTATTGAAACTGAAAGAATTTTTTAAAATGTATGGTGAAATCCTGCCCCATTGAAGTCAATGGTGAAACTTCTGTTGACTTCAGTGGAGCCAAGATTTCAACTCTAATTCACTTTTCAGTACATCAAGGATATGAACATTTCCCCATTACATTAGTTAGCTACTATCTTTGGATTTTGGAATACTCTAAGGTGCCACAAGTACTCCTTTTTCTTTTTGCTGATACAGACCAACACGGCTACCACTCTGAAACCTATCTTTGGAGTCGGCACTGTAAAAAGCTCCCATATACAGGCTCTGGGCTCCTTGCCAATTATCTAAAATTACAAAACCAAATACAAGTTTCACTCAAACCATTCCTTATGCCATGCACAGCTCATAATCAGCGCTAGAAATCCCCACCCCCAACTACCATTTATCAGCCTATACCTTAATCCCTCTGTCTCCAAAGGCCAAGTGAAACCAATGGTTACAGATTCAGTTCCATCAGAGTGGTCGCCACCATCACAGACCCATGATTTCTTCCCTTTATGCAGACCAGATGCCATGTATTAACAGTTGGTTAATAAGTTATAATAAAGAAAGACTAGAGCAAAGCGCCCAAACAAACGGTTAATGTGCTGCAGTTCGCGCCACGTGAACAATTCATTAGTTTGCTTTGGTCCAGTTCCATTTCAAAGAGGACTAGATCAAAGCAAACTAACCCTTAGTGCAGGGCAGCATGGTTCGCATGGTTGCCACAACTATCACGTGAAAATATTTATTTTTTACCGTGACTGTGTGGTGGATTATGCATAATTTTACTGTGACAAAATCTTACTCATCGTAATGGTACATGACAGTATATATATGATACTGTGGCACCACAACCACATAGATGTATCATGACATGTTGCATATAAGGTACTTATATGTTACCTACCATTGTAGTATCTGAGCTCCTCTCAATCAGTTAATATATTTACCCATCTCAATGCTCCTGTGAGGTAGAAAAGTGCCATTTTGTAGATGAGGAGCCAAAGCACAGGAAGACTAAGGCCCAGATCCTCAAATGTATTGGGGTTCCTAATTCCCATTCACTTTTCAGGATATGGGCCGAAGTGACTTCCTCAAGGTCACACAGGATGTCTTTGGTTGAGCAGGAATTTGCACCCAGGTCATAGATTAGCACCCGAACCACTGGAACATCTGTCATCTTGTAAGGCTTCAGCCAGACTCCAACAATATGTGACCTTTACAAACCTTTTCTCTGAACTTGATTGGAGTTTTACGCTCATGATGGCTCCCATAACCAGGCCTGTTATGCCTGGTGTTGGGATTGGTTATACAATCGTTACAACTCTAATTGTCTGGGGAGAAAGAGCAGGGGGGACATGAGATGCCAGGGCCGCATCATTCTTTTCAGAGTAACTGTTTTAAAACTGCAATTACATTACAAAGCCATTGAATATGGTGACATTTCACCAGCAACCATCCTTGGGTGATGAACTTCTCCCAACATCACTTCTTCATTATCTCTCAGTCCCCACATAGTATTTAATCAAAACAAAGGTCTGTTTTCTTTATTTAGATACAAATAATTCTTCACAGACTAAGGTCACAGCAGTGAGATTTTCAAAAGCACTTGAGGCTTGGACTACATACAGTTTTTGTACCAGAATAACTATGGCCTGCTCTACACTTAAAATGGAGGTCTACATTAGTAATTAGGGTAGAGGTGTGAAATATCCACATGCCTGAGCATGGGAGCTATGCCAACCTAAAACCCTGGTGTAGACACAGCTATACTGATGGAAGAATGCTTCCATTGAGCTAGCTACTGTTGCTCAGGGAGGTGGAATTAGTAGTGACAGAAAACCTCCTTCTGTCGCTCTAGCATGTGTCTAAGCTACAGCATTACAGTGGGATAGCTATTGCACTGTACCTGTGCCCATAGTGTAAACATGACCTATGTCTGTTAGGGGTGGGACTGTTTCACTGATATAGGGCTTGTCTACACTGGCACTTTACAACGCTGCAACTTTCTCGCTCAGGGGAGTGGAAAAACACCTCCCCCCCCCCGTATGCTGCAAGTTTCAGCGCTGTAACCTGCCAGTGTAGACAGTGCACCGGCACTGGGAGCCGCGCTCCCAGCACTAGTAGCTATGCCACTCTTGGGGGTGGGGTTTTTTAGAGCTCTGGGAGTGCTCTCTCCCAGCGCTGCACCGTGACTACACAAGCCATGTTAAAGCTCTGCCGCTTGCCAGTGAAGCTGTGTTCATAGTGACATTGCGTTAATACTGATAGAGCTTGTTCCTTTTCATCTGTACAGTATAAGCATCTTTATACCAGTATAATTGAATCCACGCTATGGCCTTGTCTACATTTGCAAGTTAAAGTGCATTAAATCAGCCCCGGACACCCTAACTCCTGAGGTGTCCACACTTGCAAGGCATTTAGAGCCCCTGGACTTTGTGGCTGGAGTGCTCCTGGTAATCCACCTCCATGAGAAGCATAGAGTTTGCTGTGCCCCGGCTGGAGTGCTGGGGTGTCAATGTGGACGACGTGTTGCATTACATTGTTGTGATTGGCCTCTGGAAATGTCCCATAATCCCCTGAAGTCAAGTGGCCACTCTTGGTGATTGTTTTCAACTCAGCTGCAGGCAAGTGGATATCCCCATTCAAAGCTCCATTTCTGACAGCATGGATGCTTATCTGCTCTGGGACACAAAGCAAACCATTACTGTGGAATGCTCCTGCTGCAGAGGCAGGTGTTTGTTTGTTTGCTTGTGTGTGTGTGTGTGTGTGTGTGTGTATGAGAGAGAGAGAGAGAGAGAGGCAGGGGGTGGGGGCTGATGCTGGGTTTCCCCTTTCCCCCTGCCACTGTCTGAACTTACAAGACAACATGCTGACACACTCTGCCCCTGAACACACTGTCTCTCCCCCCATATACACACAACACACTCCCTGTCACACTCTCCACACCTTCATTTGAAAAGCAGCTGGTAATCTTGTAGGATGCCCATGGAACAATGGATTGGGAAACCTGCATCATGTGACGCTGTGCCTGCCCCATTAGGCACTGCAAACCCTTTCCAAAGCACGCTGCAGCCACTTGCACACTGGGATAGCTACCACAATGCACTGCTCTCTGTGGCGTTGCAAGAGCTGCTAATGAGGACATGTTCCACAGGCACACGAATTATAGTGTGAACACACAGCAGTGCTTTCCCTGCTGTTGTCTCCGAGGGCTGGTTTAACTCCCAGTGCTCTACTTCTGCAAGTGTAGACGTAGCCTAAGAGTATTGTACCACTTTAATTAAACTGATATTGTTAAGGAGAGACAACTTTTGTTTGTAGACAAGGCCTAAGTGATGTAGGAGCAGAGATCCCATCAACTACTCGTGCTCCTAAATTACTTAGGTACTTTTAAAATTCCACTCTTACCTTGTATTATTCCTATGAAAAATGGTACTGTGAAAATGACATCTCAGCATTGCCAGCTTCACAATTTTATCAGTGGGCTCACAATAATTGGCATTTTACTTAAAGTTCCAGCTTCTGGAGCCAAGTGTTGTGAAAATTGGCATGGTGGCATGAAAAAATATTATTTTCTTGCAAGTGACACTTGTGCCAGTGGGGGGAACTGGCAAAAGAAGCAAGAAGAAAACCTCTGGCAATCTTAAGTAAATGGAGAAATAAAATAACAGGTTGAAAACATACAGTAAAAGTAATCAGCATAATGGTGAATGAAATTGTTTTCTGCCTAACACGCTGATGATACAAAGCAACTTTCAAGTGTCATTTTTTCAGCAGGCATTTTTATCGCTTGATAGTCTCTGTGATTGAGGTTGTCAGTTTCCTGTGACTGTTTGGCATGATATTGACATGATGACGAGGAAAGTGGCATGCTAGAAACCAGAGATGCAGAAATCAGGAGCAGGGCGACTGTAACTTCCTTCTTTTTCAAAGTTTAAAAAAAAAAAAAAAAATCATTACAATAGGTTTTGAAATTCAACTCCAGTATTACACCCAAACTCAAGAGCCCTACTGATGTTATCATTACACACCCACCTACTGCATTTATGCCACTTTCCTTTTGTCACTTCAGCACCAGAATGTGCAGCAGCTGCTGTCTTGATTCCATTCCTCTTGCTTATTGAAAGCTGCCTTCAGTGCAGATGCATGAATTGGAAGAAGTCGGGTGCACGAAGAAGTTTGTGGTCACATAGCTCTGGCGCCATCTAGAGCTTTCCAATCTCCTTGGCCTCTTTCAGGCTGTCTTTAGGCCTGGTTATGCTAGTGAAATTATATTGGTTTCCTTGGTCAGTGATCTGGTGACACACAAAGGCTATCCATACTGATCCTTTCTTTTTTTCGTATTAACTGTCTTTGACACCATAGATCACAAAGGGTAGACTGTACTACTGGCCCAGGCAGCAACGGACAATAGAGTTCCTTTGGCTAGGATTTTTTCTCATCTGCTTGCCCAAGGTCTCTTCCATGCAGCTTTGTGCAGCTATCATTCTGTGACCCTCTCATTGGCCATTGGCAGTGAAAGGTTTGGGTGGGGGCTGTATTGCCAGTGTTGCCAGCTCTTATGATTTTACTGTGAGGCTTGTGATATTTGATGCTTTCCTTAAAGCCCCAATTCCAGGAGTCAGGTGAGTCTCTCGTTGATTTAAGAGAGTAAGTTTCCATTCCTTGTGTTTGCGGAGAAAAGCTGAGCAATGTAACCCCTAAGGTTCAAAACCCAGAAGGCAAATCAAAAGAACCTAAAAATTATTTTTGTTTAAATCTGACCATTTTTAAGTAAATCTCATGATTCTGGGGACCTGACTCATGATTTCTGAATGCTTGGGGTTGGCGATACTGCACTGCTGTCAATATGCTGATGGCACTCAGCGTGAGCTCTGTCATCAGATCCTGACAACACACTTCCTCTGCCCAAGAGAGGGGTGCAGATGGTGGTGAAATGCCTAAAGCTCATTCAGTTTATCATCTCTCTTTTGTCTGCCATACAAGACGGAGATGATGTTGATGCATAGGTGGAAAGAGAACCTGGAAGGCATTTGGTTTGTTTGAGCCCAACCTCTTCCACAGCGGTCTTCAACCTATGAGTTCTTTGGGGCCTCCATTTGTACCTGGATTCTCAGGCAGCAACGGGTGTCAAGGACAATGCTTTTCACCTGCAGCCAGAAGGTTGTGACTTTTTTTTTTTTCAGATCCAGACCGCCACCTGGATATCCAGCCCCTTAAAATCTCTAGCCTGGCCTGCTACCATATCATGTGTGCTTCTTCAGACTATCCTTGATGAACACCCAGGAACTTCAGCTAGTGCAGAATGTAACAGCTCATGTGCTAAGCAGTGCATGCTGTACTATGGGGTATAGTGGCCACTAGCTTTATATTTGCTCTCTAGTGAAATTCTGAGTGTTGTCAGTCTTGTGACAAAACATTTTATGGTCTGGGTCTTGGCTGCCTTGGAGACAGTCTCTTTCCATATTGACTCTAGTTATAGGTGAAATCAGCCACAAGATTTGAGCTCTGTGGAGCAGGATGTTTTTGGTGGAGGTCTCTAGCTTGTAGAACCACCTTTTCTGTTTCATCAGAACTCATCTTTGCTCTCCATCGTATAGGAATGCCCATCCTTTTATGATGGCATTTTCCTAACATGTGTTTGGCTATGAAGGGAGTTGACTAGGGGTAGTGTCTTTGAGCCTTCAGGCTAACTGTATGGTTTTATAGAGTTGTCTCTCTCTGTAGTAAGTGATACCTTTACTCAGACTCCACACAAGTTTCTGAGGGCTTCCTTATGCCACTTACCCTGAGAAAAGGTATCTGAATCAAGCCCTTAGATCCTGCAAATGAAATACAAAAGGACTCTTGAAGTCAATGGGCGTACTTGTGGAGTAAGGTGCCACTTGGAAAGGAAAATTAAGGAAATCAGGCTCTGTTTTAGTTCTCTCTTCCATTGCTGGGGTCTCATCTGGGAGCTGTGTGTGGTTGCTGCCAGTCATCTGCAGCATGTTGTGAAATTTGGATAGTCACTTACGTTTTTTTGCGATGTTCGTGTTCCCAGAAGCTTGGGCAGTGGGTCCGTGTTTCTGTTTTTGCTTTTTTAATTAGGGTATTAAAATTGGTGCAGATGGCACCACCCATGGAGAGTGAGCATGTTTCTTTTGCAATATAATCGCATGCCACCCGCCTGGGGTGTGCAGAAGTGCTCGAGGTAGCTGCCAAACTAGAGTCCAAGCCTTCAGGCACACTGGGATGTTTTAATTTTAAGTAAGGACATCTTTAAAACATAAGCAGCCATAATTGCATCATAACACTAGGCATGACTGTAGGCAGGAATATATGCTGGGTGTACTAAAGCATAATGGTTATAACACATTGACCCTAAATAACTTCTTCCATGTGAAGATCTCAATGCATGGTACAAAACCCGGTTAATTTAGCCTTGCAATATTTCTGTGCTATATTATTACCCCCATTTTGGAATGGTGAAGTGACTTACTTTGAGGTCACACAAGGAGGAGAGCAGGACACTTGGGAATACCTCAGACCAAGATTTCCAAACTGAACTGCTTGATTTTAGGCTCCTCAATCCATATTTAGCTACCTTATTAAAAATGACTTGATTCAGAGATGTTAAGCACCCTCAGATTGTTTTGATTTCAGAAGGAGTCCAGCACCTCTGAGAATCAGGCCACTTTTATTTCAGTACCTAAATGTGGATGCTATGGAACTGTAGTTGAATACTTTTCCCCAAGCCTTCAGTCTCCTAGACCTGTGCTTTAAACATAAGGCCATCCTTTCTCCTCTGACCAGAATAAACTTGCTGTTCCTGGTAAAGGGAAATTATCCTGTTTCCCAGCATTTTCAAAGGGTTAAAAAAAATGGGGGGCCCAGGTGAATGGGCTGTGTAAAAATCAAGGACATCTTCACTCAGCCTTGCTTACCTTATCAATGAAATGGGGAAAATAATTATACACAGTGAGGCTGGTCAAAAATTGTTCTCAAAACTATTTCTTTTTGGAAGAAGGGAGGCCGTGTGTTATGGCAGTTGTGTGACTGGGGTGCATGATGGGAGATGTGTTCCTGTGAGGCACTAACCTATAGAGAAGAATGGGACGTTGAGACACCTGATCTACAACTCCTGTGAGGCACTGAGGTGGCATTTCAGAATCAAAAATATTGGGGGGTTGATTTTTCACTGAAAACATGATTTCCACAGAAAAAAACCATTTTCAGTCAGCTCTAGTTATGATTCTGACTGGTTCGATGCGATGTATACAGCTCGTTTTTTCAAACTATTACATGGATTGCAGACAGTGGTGTTTTTTTACCGTTCTGTCATTATTTGAGAGCTGCCACCTATATACACTGATGTGCTGCTGGTGAACTGTTCCCTGGAAGGTTCGATATAGTATTCCCTCTTTGCTCTTCATGAGGCTAATTAGCCAGGAAGGGTAAAAAAATGGTGTCCCTAGCCTCTGTTCATAGAGGATGGAGATGGATGGCAGGAGAGAGGTACTTGATCATTGCCTGTTAGGTTCACTCCCTCTGGGGCACCTGGCATTGGCCACTGTTGGTAGACAGATACTGGGCTACATGGACCTTTGGTCTGACCCAGTACGGCCGTTCTTATGTTCTTATGATGTGACAGGCCAGTTTAGTCACATGGTATTGTTTCTATGCCCTGACTTGATGACCAGAATGTTTAACGGAGGGAGGTGGGGCTTGCATAAATCACTTCCACACAATCCTTTGCACAAATGCATATTCTTACATATTCATTGGCCTTTGGCTTTTCTGTAATCATGGAAAACAAACAAAATGACAGTGCATACTGGCAACTATCAAAGGAGCTTCACAGCTTTCACTTGGATATAAGCTAACAAATATTCCTTTTGTATTCCAATGTACACAACCCTGGCCATTCCAAAATCATAAACCAGGCCCTAAGATCAGGAGTGTGGCTTAAAACTAATGAGATTAACCCCCAATTCCTGACATTTGGATTCCTTTTATTTGTCTTCTAGTATTGCAATCTTTAGGGTTTGTATTTTAGAGCTTTTCTCCACAGTCATGAGGGCTTGAAACTTACACTATCGGAATGTAAATTGAGATCCTCTGTAATCACGTGACTCCAGAAGTTTGGACTTTAAGAAAAACAGCAAATATTACATAAGATGGCAATATTGGTGTAAATATTAATCGTTTCTCCAGTGTGCCAGGCACTTTCAAAACATAAAAAAAGGACTGTCCCTGTCCTGAGGGGAAAAGACTCTATAGTCTGAATACATTTAGATTTTCCTTATTATTCAATAATTGTTAAGTAGTCATTGTTAAGTTTTTCCCATCTGTAACATGGGGATAATGATGCTTAACATCTTTGAAAAGTGCTTTGGGATGTCTGGCTGAAAAATGCTACATAGGAGCTAGTTATTACTCTGTTATTGTTGTTATTTATGGGAAGCCTCAGAAGAGTAGGAGATTCAGATTCCAATGTCTAGGGACTTCTCCAAGGTGTCTGACCAGCTGAACTCTCCACATCTCAGTCAGATATCTCAAAAGACTATGACCTTCCCTAAGATTTCTGGTACTTCCTGCTTCTAGGAGAGGCAGAAAATCAAGCCTGTCTGACGCACATTTGGAACTTTTCTGCTGCTCCCCACTAGGGTTGCCAACTTTCTATTCGCAGAAAACTGAACACTCTTGCCCCGCCCCATACCCTGCCCTTTTCCTGAGGCCATGCCCCAACTCATTACATCCCTCTCCCTCTGTTGCTTACTCTCCCCTACCCTTGCCCACTTGCACTGGGCTGGGGCAAGGGATTGGGGTGTGGGAGGGAGTATGGGCTCTGGGGTGAGGGCTCTGGGGTGGGGCCATAAATGAGAGGTTCAGAATGTGGGAGGGGGATTCAGAATGGGTCACGGGATTGGGATTCGGGGGTGGGATTTGAGCTCCAATTGCGATTATAGGCTCTGGGGTGGGGCCGGAGATGAGGGATTTGGGATGTGGGAGGGGATCCATGCTGGGACAGGGAGTTGGGGTGTGTGAGGAGGTATGGGCTTTGGACTAGAGGATGCAGGCTCTGGGCTAGGGGATGCGGGCTCTGGGGTGGTGCCAGAAATGAGGGGTTCAGGGTGTGGGAGGGGAATCTGGGCTGGGGCTGGGCCAGGGGGTTGGGGTGCAGAAGGGGGTGCAGGATGTGGACTCCAAGTGGCGTTTACCTCAGGAGAATCCCAGGAAGCTGCAGCATCTCTCCAGCTCCTATGCAGAGGCGCAACCAAATGACTCTGCATGTTGCCCACGCCTTCAGGCACCAAACCCTCAGGTCCCATTAGCCACATTTCCTAGCTAACGGGAGCAGCTGAGCTGGTGCTGGGGATCATCTCTCCACCTAGTAGCCAGAGGCAGATGCCAGCAGCTTCCCAGGAACTGGGTAGGGAGCCTGCCTGTGCTGCCGACTGGACTTTTAATGGTCCACTCAGCAGTGCTGACAGGAGCCGCCAGGGTCCCTTTTCGACTGCTTTTTCTGGTCGAAAACTGAACACCTGCAACCCTACTTCCCACTCGCCTCCGCCAACTTCTTGTCAATAAGCTCTCACTTATTTCTAAAATGTCTGGTCAGACTGGGGAGCCAAAATGCTGAGGAGACTCGTCCTTGCTCTGTAGAATACAGGAGGTGCTTCCCTGACAGAACTGCAGGTGTTTTAGTGCATTAAACCACTCTTGCCAATCTCCACATCACAGGGAATCCCCCATGAAAGCCAGCTGCTTTTTAGCTGCAGGGTTTAGTGACTCTTTGGTGCTTGTCAGTGCAGTTCCTTAGTCAGCCAGAGGAGTCACCACTGAGCAGCAGGGGACATTCACTTCCTGCAAGTCTAATTCATTGTTCAGTGTGCATGTGTTGCCACCCCTGTTAGGGTGACCAGATGTCCCAATTTTATAGGGACAGTCCTGATTTTGGGGTCTTTTTCTTATATAGGCTCCTATTAACCCCCACCCCCATCTTGATTTTTCACACTTGCTTTTCACACTTGCTGTCTGTCACCCTAACTCCCTGTGCCGCTCCACAGAGGATGTGGAGTCTGTTACAGCCTGTGACAAAGTTCCCCTTCTACCTTGGTGGGTCTGCGCTTATTGGCTAGATTTGCTCACCTCAGTGATCTCCCCACAGTCGGGTCAACTCCTCCTGTGGCTGATCAGGAGTTGGAGGTTTGGGGGAACCCTTGGCCCGCCGTCTACTCCAGGTCCACCCATGGGGCCTTGGATTGCAGCTGTCATTATAGTGCCTCCTGTAGACAGCTGCATGACCAGCTTACAACTCCCTGGGCTACTTCCCCTTGGCCTCCTCCAAACACCTTCTTTATCCTCACCACAGGACTTTTTTCCTCCTGGTGTCTGATAACACTTGTACTCCTTAGTCCTCCAGCAGCACACCCTCTCACTCTCAGCTCCTTGTGACTCTTGCTCCCAGCTCCTCACACTCACTTCCTCTCCTCCCCACCTGACTGGAGTGAGCTCCTTTTTAAATCCATGTGCCCTGATTAGCCTGCCTTGATTGGCTGCAGGTGATCTAATCAGCCTGTCTGCCTTAATTGGTTCTAGCAAGTTCTTGGTTACTCTAGTGCAGCTCCTGCTCTGGTCACTCAGGGAACAGAAAACTACTCATCCAGTGACTAGTATATTTGCCCTCTACCAGACTTCTGCACCCCACTGGTTTGGGTCTGTCACAAGCCATACTTACAAAGTGTGGGTCTTTAGCTCAAGCTATAAGCACTTATGCCTTTTGCTTGCAAGGTCACTGGTTCAATCCTCTTTATTGTCAAAAACAGCTGCTATCACATACACTGTCTCTTCAGTATTTCCCCAGCAGCAGGATTTTGCCTATTGTTATATAACAAAAGCTATAAAATAAACAATAGAAGAGTGCTCCATCTTTAATCTCAAAGCACTTTATCAACTATATCTGTGCAGCACCACTAAAATGTAGCCACTTTTGGGGTGCAGAGCAGGAGCATCAGGAGGGAAAAGACTGTTATGATGTAGCCCATGCCTGCTTGGTGGGGTGGGGTGTGCTGTCCCTCTCTAGTAGCATCTAGACCATCTAGCAATTAATGAGTCTACTACAGCCTTAGCTAAGAGGCATGTGGCTTTTAGCTCATGCAGTAGAGGCTCATACAATAAGCTTCAGATGTCCCAGGTTTGATCCCGTTTACTGGGGTCTGTCAGCCTTGCAATAACACTAGGACAAACCTTTATCTTGACTAAAACTACCTTAGGGTCTATAATGTCTGTGCATAGCAATCAGGCCCTTGGTTTTTAATGGTCTCATCTGGAAGTCTCAGCAAACGATACAGAATTTATTTAATCTACCACAGAAAGATGTTAACCCAGCAATTCCAGTGAGCAAAGGGGACAGATTCTCAGCTAGTGTGAAGCGGCATAGCCCCATTGAAGTCAATGGTGCTACATCCCCTGAGAAGCTGGCTCTAGGTGTTTCAAACCTTATCCTCCTATTGCAAAAACACCCCTTTGAAGTTGCATCTAGTCTGGTTTTCTTTTATTTCTTTCCTCCAAAGGCAATAAATATTTGAGGGGGAAAGTCTTGAATTTCACTACAAGACAATCAGTGCACAATAAACTTGTCAATGTTTCTTTTCTTTCTGTCTCCTTGTTTCTCTCCCATGTACAGTTTGATCACTCATGGCTTTGGAACTCCTGCAATATGTGCTGCCCTCAGCACTTTCCAAACTGTTCTCAGCGAAATGCTGAACTACTTGGAAAAACACACATCGCACAAAACCGGAGGAGCCGCAGAATCTGGCCAAGGACACGCCAACTCGGAGAAAGCTCCCCTAAGGAAAACTTCAGAAGCTGCTGTGAAAGAGGGCAAAACAGAAAAGACAGACTAGCTACATCAAACAGAATCTATTTCCAGAAAGTCTTGCTGCTGATATTTTTTCTTTTTAAATATATATATCATTGCGGGTGATTTATCTCCAGTGGACCAAAAAAATAAAAAAAAAAAAAAAATAAAAAAAAAAAGGGAAAAAAAGAAAAAGATAAAAAAAAACAACCTTGAGAAAAGCAGTGTACAGTAATTGTGTGACGAAATTGTCACTTTTTTTTATGTTGCTCTAAACTATTTTTTTTTTGTGCACGTGGTGTTTGATCGTTCCCAATGATACACTAACATTGTTTTTTATAAGCACTTCTGGACTCAGACGAGGTGGCACGCGTGATTTGTCCAGGGCTAACTTGAAGCACTTTCTTATCCAACCACATAGTTAGGAATGGGGCAAGCACCAGAGTCATGGGATACGCAGATCTGGCATTAAAACTTTGCCCATGCGATGGATAAAATGGAAAGAGTGCCTCCTTCACCCTACCAAGCTGGCCCAGTTAGCTGACCATCAGAAAACAGTATGGAAACTTGGAAAGGGGAAAGAGAAGAACCTTTATGTCTTGGGAAGAGTGGACCACTCGATATTTGGGCTGCACAGCCCAGTGGGGGAATTTATGGTAAATCTGCATTGGAATTATGCCAAAGCATGCCAGAGAACTGTCCTGGTTGTTCAAGAAGCAGCCCTGGTGCCTCTCATGTGAAGGACATCGCAGTCTAAAACGAAAGAGCCTTGATAGTTTCAGCAAAAGCCCTAGTAACCGTAATCATTGGAGGTCAGATTAAATGATAGGCTCCTGTCCCTTATCCTTTATCGACCCCTTGTATTGGCAGTTGAATTCCAAAACTGCAGTCAGTCATATCTGGGTCTGTATTCAAATAGATGGGTGCAGGTGGTTGGAGAGGACTTTTGTTTTGCTTTGATTTTACGATGCTTTTCTTTTCTTCAGTGGCTTGTATCTGCAGCTTGTTTGTCTTTAGCAATGCAGCTGGGATCCGGGAGTTTCCAAAAACACCCACTCACAGATGAGAGGTTCTAAAAAAATCCCATTTCAAATAATGATGTCTCGGGATAGATTGGTCTTGTCCACAGCAGCCAGAGGCTTAAAGGTCTTGCTTACGTGTTTCTAAAGCCTCACTTTACCACCTGCCCCACTCATCATCTAAAATGGAGCCAGCCATAGCATCCACCAGGCCAACTCACTTCAAGCCAAAAGTGTCTCCGGTCTGATTTTACTTTGCCTTGTCTTAGGTTAGTTCCAATTCATGCCAGAGGAGTTTTATTTCATTAGCTCACCACTTCTTTTTGGGGTTTCCATCATGTCTCTTTATTGGGAAAGGAAAAATATTGTTGCACGTGCAAGAGTGCCTTGGCTGTAAGTAGCTAGGACAACCAAGCTGAGATTACAAAAACTGACCTTCAGAAAGAATTGAAGTGTTGAAGGAAGTGAGTCAATTGTGGCCCAGTCCTATTCCCACTGAAGCCAGTGGGAGTTATGCCATTAATTTCATTTGGAGCAGGATTCATACATTTATTGAGAGCTGACTGAGTTTCAGAAAACCTACCAACTGTTAAAGAGTCACTGCTGGGTCAAATCTAGCCCTATATTTAGCCTTTGTAGAAACAAGGCTTTTTATATAAAATCTAAGACTTGTGCAAAAGTTTCCCTGATATATTTTCAAAAATTCCTGTGGAAATAGTTGTGAAAGAAAAACAAACATTTTCATGCAATGTTTGCAACTCAGACATTGCAGGATTGTGCTAGAGCATGAGAAACTTGAAAATGAAATTCACTAGTCAGTGACTATAGGCAACACAGAAACTCATTCATTGATTTTCATTCCCAAGCTAAGGGGAATGATGAAATAAATAAGCAAAAATAAACAGAAAGCAAACTCTTAAAAGGTGCTAAGTGTGTTGTGCCCAACCCAACTGCCCCAAATTATTGGGAGTTACAGATGCTCAGTATGTCTCAGGATTTGGCCCTGGATTATTTTTTAAGATGACAGTATCCCACTAATGTCAAGTTCCTTTTTAAAACTATCTCCAGATTGACCACATTATGAAAGTGTCATGAAATTCATTTGACAAATAAAAAGAGGGACATTCCCTAGCTCCAAAAAACTTGAATAAATCAATATTAGAACTACTGGGGATAGGAGGAGGAAAAACAAGAAAAAAAAACCTAACACTTTTGTAATTTTTTCATCACAGTTTTGAATTCTGAAACATTTTTGACAAGCTATGTAGCTTGTTCTATAAAATGATGTGTGGGGGAGAGGGGAATACAAATACATTCTCAGTTTTTCCCCATTATTTTCCAATGACATTACAAATTTTGAAACACTTTCTACAAAGGCACTAACGTATCTGCGGTTGTGAATTCTGCCCAGACACTGCATTCAGTTATAAAATTGATCAAATATCTGAGCCAAAAAATGCTTATGTGCCCCTATTTAAAGTAATATGGTGTTCAATATACATTCTAATGTCTCTACAATCTTTACTCTTGAAATACTTACATTCTCTGCTGGAGCTCAGTCACTGCTATCAATGGAGCACATTATTTGTGTTTTGGGTTACTGTTCTACCCACTTAACATTAATAGAAATTGTGTGCTGTTTAAGCTCCAGCTTTCTACACTTATGCCCTATTGTCCACTAGAAGTTTTAGAATGGAATCACTTAAGGCCTGATCCGAAACATGTTCAAGTCAATGAGATTCTTTTTATTTATGCTCTTTCTTATAGCTCAGCTCATTCTTCTATTTCTCTTCTTTGCTCCCCTGAAACTCTTTGAATGCAAAACACATCAAAACGCTGCTTGGGAACCTAATTGAAGATAATGTTCTCTCTGTGTTTGCTTGTTTGTTCTCAGTCTTTCTAATTAATGTACTTACTTTCTTTGGGGAGGGAAATATTTTTAAGTTCTGTTTCAGTGGTTGGAATTGTCAAAGAGATTAAGGGAATTAGATACCAAAATACGCTTAGAATTCAGTGGGATTCAAGCAATTAACTTCCTTAGGTTCCTTGAAAATCCCAAGCTAAATTCTTATCTACCCTACCTACACATGCACGCAAACATTTCCCCTTCTTTTCCTTTCTAAGGTCTTATCTATAGAGAAAAGTTGCACCAACGTAACTGAACTGATTTAAAACCAGACTAGTTATACTAATGCAAACCCCTAATGTAGATGCACTGAAACTGGTTTAAAACTTGCTTATGTCAGTTTAGCTTTTTGAGGGTTACTACTTAGCTTTCAAGCTTGCTACCAAATGGAAAGCATCCTAATCGCATTCATCCATTAGATCAGGCTGAATGATGGGCAGTGGCTTCAAGTTAGATGCAAAGAAGTACCCAGAATGGTGGGTGTTTATCCAAAGTATATCCAAATATATGTGCACATTTCTGATCTAGAAATTGGGACTGGAACAAGTTCTCTCATCACATATCCATGAATTTCTCATTCTACGCAGGTTAGAAACATCTTTTTCACGGCTGAAATCCAAGACAAAAAAAAATGAACCAACTTTTTTTTTTAACCCCCAAAATAGATGTGTGCTCAAGTTTCGTGTGAATGTTTGGATTGGGCTTTATTCTAATTGAATCAGGCCACCCAGCCTTTGACAGTTCAGCAGCTCTGTTAGCACCTGCTCTCACTGACAACACTATTAAGAATGCTTTGCACTTATATGGCATCTTCAGTTCAAGGAGCTCTACACAGCTTTATTAAGTAAGCCTCAGAAACCCCAAGAAGTGGTAAGTAAATGAGTATAATTCTCCTTTTGACACAGAGATTAAGGGCCAGCTATTGCTACTCTTACTTTGGTTCAGTAGCAACTTACTCGATGAGTAGTCCCATTGACTAATAGCAATGACCTTACTGACGGAGTTAGGGTATTACTCATTGGGAGCAAAGGGATCCGAACCTGGCCTTAAGTCACTTGCCCAAGGTCAGACAGTAAATCAGTGACAGGACTGAGAATAAAATCCCATAGTCCACACTTTCAGCCCCTGTTCTAAACACTAGGCCTGAGTGTTCCCATATAGCACCTTATAACGTGATCAAGAGTTACAAATGCACATTAAGGAGAGAGCCACATATGCCCTTTACACAGCAGGTAGAGAGAGAATTAGTGGAAATCCTACACACCTGTTGCAGTGAGTGAGCCCAGCAGATGAATGGCCATGACTCTACCCATTAAAGTTTAAAGACTGCAGAAAGACTTGCTCTTGATGTTGAAATGCTAGCAAGCAGCTTGCTGCAGCTTTAGTATCTAACTCCTTGCAGATGTTACTCCATCGTTTTGATGGAGGGACACCGAGAATGAATTTGGCTCCTAGCTTTACCCCCTTCCCTCCCCATAGGTGAACTCCAAATATCCATTGGGAAAAGACTGTCAGATCTCCAAACCCGACAAAGCAGCCGTTCTTTGAAGTTTCTTGTCCATTTGTTGCTAGAAGATATGGGAACCAGACAATGCAGAGTCCTCCCAAATCATAGGCTTTTGTGTAAATATTGCCCCTGCTTGTCTCTTCCCTTTGAAATTGACTCACTGGCACAGCTGACACTTGACTAAGGAAAAGGCATTTTTATTTCCTGATAGTTCGTTGTCTCTGAACACTTTTTCTAATCACGGTGGACTCTTTTTTTGTTCTTACAAATCAACAATCTGAAAGGGCTGATGATTAATTCCCTGAGAATCTGACTTTCTTTTATCCTTCAAAGAGGCAACTCGGCTGCTCTAATTATTTACATTAAAGGAATATTTAAAAAAACTAGTATTAATAGACGATCCAGCCTTGCAACACAAAGGAAAATCAATTACAATAATTATGCAGGACGGTAATTACTGTATAACCATATCCTCTCCTCTTCCCCCATTACAGATGCTACAAGACTCAAAATATAGCTGATTGGGAGGGAGACGAATATTATTTCAGTTTCCTTTGCCAAGTGAAGGTCACATTGAAAGAACCGACCTTTTTTACTGCTATTATTTTTTTTTAATTTTATTTAATTTGTATGATGAACTCCATTCTGTACAGCAGCTGTTGTGATTGCATTAAATGTGACTGTGCACTTGGTCACAAACAAGCAATGTCCTATTTATTGTTGGGGGATTAGGGTTTCGTTTTCTCCTTCAATTTAATTTAATTTTATTTACAATTCAGTGCTATAGATCATAATCTTTTATATTTCTATTTCCTATCTGACCTGTCCATTTTACATGCGTCTCTTAAGATAGCAACCACATCCAACAGAACATTTCACGGCAATAAAATCTATGTTGATTTAACCTGATGTCTGGCGCTGGAAAATAATTTCTGTCTGTGAAGAAAGATTAAAGATTTAACAGTAGGGCCATGTGACAGCAACCAGCATTATTATATTATGTACTTGTATTGTAGTAGTATCTAAAGGATACCCCAGCTAAGAATGAGATTTCATTGTGCTAGACACTGTAGATCCATGTAGTAAAAGACAAAACTTGCCTTGAAAAGCTGACAATCCAGATAGATGAAGTAGACAAAGTGCAGGTGAGAGGATGGAAGTATCATATGCCCGTTTTACAGATGGAAAACTGAGGCTCAAAGTGATTAAGCAATTTGCCCATGGTTACGTAGGAAGCCTGTGACAATATCAAGAGCTGAACTTAGATCTTATGAGCCCCAAGCCAGTGCCTGAGGGTCATGACTATCCTTTGTCCATGGAAGAATCTCAGAAGGTATGAAATTCAAATTCCATTTTGGGTGGTAATCAAAAGGAAGGAATAGTAATGGGCACAAACTGCAAAACTCCAGTTTGGATTCAGGTCCAGGGTTCTGGGAGGCATTCAGATCCAGCATTGTGATTCTTTCCATTATAGAAATAAGGAGCAGCCACAAAAGTTTGTTTCTAGATCTAAACCCCAACTTCTCGTTTATTTTAGTTCAGCTTAACTCTAGCTTAGATGTTTATCTTAATTATTCAGAGCACTTGGGTCTGAAAAGTTTTGCTGGATGTCTCACAAGAGAAGGCTTTGCATTTCCTGGACATACTGCTTCTAGCTTGGTTGGGAAAGTGGTATGAACTACTTCTCACTCAGTGTGTCAGAACTTCCAGCAGCGGCCATGTGAAGGTGCATAAAAATGAAAGACAATAAGGAAATGTTAAGTTTCAGAACTGTCAAAAGTTATATCTTGAGCTCATCCCCTTGGGGTAAATACAGGTGCCTCACTTACCTCATATGTCATTCTCTGGGTGACAGCAATCCTGTGTTCGCTCTCCAGCTGTATCTCTTGGCAAGTCCACCCCATTCCAGGGATATAAAGGAGTCCACACAAAAAGGAAATACTTCTACAGTCCTCAAGTGGTTAAGCCCCCTTCCTTGTGTAAGGGAGAGGAGGAAGCTGGCTTTCAGGCCCCACACATAGTCTCGGCTCCCACACTTCTGTGTAGCAGGAAAGGAGAGGCCCCAAGGGTGGAGCAGCTGAAGAGCAAGTCCTTGCCCAGCCGCTCTGGCTTCTGTCCCATGGGGCTAGGCCCACCTCCCCACTCCAAGCACTGCGATCCTGTTTGAGAGGTTGCAGCACCACTTAGAGTTGGCACATTTGCTCCACCTACAGAAGGGTGGACACACCAAACCTGAGTGGCAGTGTGACTCCAGAAACTAGGTGGCAACACCAATCAAATTTGGCCCATCTATCCCTCCATCTCCTTCTGTGGAAGGGCAGACATGCCAAGCCTGGGGAGCAGTGTGACCTTGTGGACAATGACTGGAGCGGGAAACCAGGCTCACAGGAGCCACTGTTGTGCAGGTCACAGACTTTATTAAAATTCATAATTACCATGAATGCCATGACTTCCATGCCAAAATCAGAGCCTTGCTAATGAATGATGAAGAGCACAATTCACTGGGAAATACCACTTCTGTAGGCTAACTGCTTTTCTCCAGGATCAGGTCTGTGAGTTCCTGCCCTTTGGTATGAACTAGAGAGTCAGAAGGAGAGGAGTGGGCCAAATTCATTGCTGGTGTGATTTCAGGGCAGTTACACCGGGGATGAGCTCAGCTCATTCATTTCACATTGGGGTATAAGTCATCCTCTCTATCCACAGGAAAACAAGAACACTAAGAGAGATTTGCAGGCAGATTTGCAAAGCGTATGTTCACTTTTACATGTATTAAATGCCAATATATAGAAGCAACCTCTGATTTGTACATATGTGCCTGTATATGTGTGTGCAAAGTAGAAGGGGAGGGGTCATCCAGCTGCATCAGAATTGGCCTCTGAGCAACAAGGTGTATGCAAATATGTGTACTCTGCTTTGTGCATGCACTGTTTGAAACTCTAGTTGCCGTGTTTTGAGGGGCCTGATCCAACGCCCAGTGGAGGCAAAGGGAGTCTTTGATGTGACATCATGGAAGTCATCAGAATAACACATGAAAATGTTTTGTCGCGGACCAGCAGCAGCAGCAAAGTGCAGAGAACATATGAGGCCTTAGGCCAGATAAGTAATAGAACACAACGGGAAACCTGATCCTATGAAATGGTGAGCACCCTCAGCTCCTAATCTAGTGGGCATCCAGGATGGCCAGAAGTTAGCAGGATTGAGCCCAGCTGGTATAAAGTAAAATCCTGTCCCTTTGGAAATCAATGGCAAAACCCTCATTGACTTCAGTGGGGTCAGTGTTTTACCCACAATGTGCAGAGATATCAACACAGTTTGGGTACCTAGCTAGGCTCGAGGCCTGTGGTTTTGTGATGTAATTATCTTTGCATTGGTGATATAGCACAAGCGGGGACATCCCCTCTGGATTCCTGAACACTCCTTTGAAAGAACCAAAGAAAAAGCTAGCCCAAGATCATCCATCCCAGATTACAGCCTCTGCCCAGTGCAGGATGGGACAATACTTTGGCAGCTCAGTGAGCTATGTGTGAATGCCTAGCTTGTGCAGACGTGATCAATGAATCTCATAGTTAAGTACATTAACATTAAATATCATTAGAGACATTGGCCTATCACTACTGGGTCCCAGGGCTTTCATTTAAGGAACGCCCATTAACTGGAATATAACAATCTCTTGATTGAAGTATCTCCTCTTTTCTATTTAATGTTTCAAAGTACAGTTTTCATGTCCCAGACAGCATCCCCTTTCCACTTGCTCAACATCAGGACTACATGGTGGCCCCTGCATAAAAAAGAGAGTTTAACTTTGCTTTCCTGTTCAGCATAAACTAAATTATGACTGGCATTGTGTGTTCCAGTGGAGGGTCCTCCTCTTTTTAAAGCAATCTATTTTTCCATTTCATGGGACTCTCCCAGGCTCGGGCATCATTTGCTATGGAGAACGGGGGCAGTTATCTCCCTTCCTCTCCCAGTCTTAGTTTGCGTCCTCTCCCAACCTCCACCGACTTTCCATGGGTCTGTTTGCTCCATTATTCCATTTCCCCTGCTGCCTCACCTTTGCGGGATATAATATAGTCACATATAATGTCCCATATGCTGACAGCTCCCACATCTCCTCCAGTATTTTTCTGAAATGATGGCCCTGCTCCCAGAGTATGAATATCAGCAGCACTGAATTCAATGGCTCAAACAGCACATAGCCTTGTTCGGTTTCTAACATTGATGCAACTGAAGGGGGAGCAGAATCATGGTGAGACACACAGGAGGGGCAATAACTCTGACCCAGCTCAAATGCCAGGGGCTGGGATAAAGTTTAATACCTGTGCCACATGATTGGCATCAATATTCACTGACTCTAGCAGTCAGTGTTAAAACGAATGGCCCCCAATTTTCAATACTTTGTCTATTTTGAATTAAAACATGAAAGTCATCCTGTGCACAAAGGGGCAGCAGGGAATTTTGATGTAGCGGGACAAGACTTTTTAAAATAGAACAGAACGACTTTCCCTGAAAAATGAAGATACTAAACCTCTCTTCAAACTGTGCTATTTGAGCAAGGCAATTGGAGGACTGGGCAGAGCAGATATCAGAAGATCAGGTAATATTTTTTAAAAGAAAGTATTGATTTGGAGTTGTAATAGAGCTGTTCAACAAAAGGCCACATTGGGAATAATTAGAGAGTCCAGGCCTCATTGGGAACACCCATGCAGCATTCTGGCTGACTCAGCCAGAATGCCTTTATGAGGATGTCTGAAAGCGCACACTAGATGGGAGCTCCTAGATTTTAAGGCCAAGAGCGACCGTTATGATCATTGAGTCTGACTTGCTGCAAAACACATGCCACAAATTTCACCAAGCGGTTCCTGCTTCAAGCCCATCATTTCTGGTTGAGCTAGAACATATCTTTTCAAAAAGTATCCAATCTTGAGTTAAAGACTTCAGGTTTGGAGAATCCATCACAATCCTAGGTAAGTTTTTTTCCAATGGTTAATTACCCTCACTGTGAAATATTTGCACATCATTTCTAGTGTGAATTTGTCCAGCTTCAGCTTCTAGCCTTTGGATCTTGCTATGGCTTTGTCTATTAGATTCAAGAGCTCTCTACTGTCAGAAATCTCTTCCCCATGTAGCTGCTTATGTTCCATGCCCAAGTCACCTCTTAACCTTCCCTTTATTGAGCTAAATAATTGAGTGTATTTAGTCTCTCACTGGAAGGCAGGTTACCCAAACCTTGAATCACTCTTGTAGCTCTTTTCTTCACCTTTTCCAGTTGGTCTACATCCTTTTTAAAGTGCGGACACCAGAACTTCTGGAAGTGGCCTCACTAATGCTGTATAAACTGGTAATAACATCTCCTTAGTTCTATTTGATATTCCCCTGCTTATACACCAAGAATACCATTTGCTTTCTTAGACTCCTCCTCAACCAGGGAGTTACTGTTCAGTGGTTTATTCACCATAACCCCTAAGTCCTTTTCTGAGTCATTCCTTTCTAAAATACTGTCCCTCATATTGAATGTGTGTGACCTAGGTTTCTAGGTGTATGACCTGGCATTTAGCTGTATGAAAATGCATGTAGCGACCCCATCTTAACACGAGATCCAAATCATTCTGTAACACTGACCTGTTCTTATTTACCATTACACCAACTTTTGTGTAATGTGCAAACTTCACAAGCTATATATTTTTTTCTTCCAGATCATAGATAAAGATATTTAAAAGCACTGGGTTAAGAACGTATCCCTGAGGGACCCCACTGGAAATGCCCCTGTAGGACAACAATTCCCCATTTACAATTACTTTTTCAGGTTTGTGAATTAGATATTCTGTAACCCATCTAATATATGCTTCATTGATTTTGTATAATGCTAATTTTTTAATCAGAATGTTGTACGGTACTAAGTTAAGATGCCTTACAGAAGTCCATTATATCAACACAGTTATCTTTATCGGCCAAATTTGTAATCTCTTAAAAAAATGATCAAAACAACACATGTATTTTAAGATTTCAGATTTTTAAAGATACTAAGGCATGTAAAGATGCAAATAGATACGTAATGGGATTTTCAAAAATGCCTGGGTACCTAACTCTCAACGCGAAGCTGTGGCCAAAAGTGCTAATGAGATCCTTGGATGTATAAATGGGAATGTTGCATGGGATAAAGAGGTTACATTACCTCTATATTTGGCAACGGTGCAATCACTGCTGGAATACTGTTCAGTTCAAGAAGGATGTTAAATAATTAGAGAGGATTAATAGAAGAGTCATGAGAATGATTAAAGGATTAGAAAACATGCCTCTTAGCGATAGACTCAAGGAGTTCAATTGATTTTACCAAACAAAGAGAAAGCTAAGAGGTGGCTTGATCCCATTCTATAAGTACCTACATGGGGAACAGAAATATGATACTAGAGATCTCTTCAATCTAGCAGACAAAGGTAAAACAAGATCCAATGGCTGGAAGTTGAAGCTAGACAACTTCAGACAAAAAATAAGGTACACATTTTTAACAGCAAAGATAACTAACTGTTGGAACAACTTACCAAGTGTTGTGGTGGATTCTTCATCACAGGAAGCATTAAAATCAAAACTGGATATTTGTTTAAAAGATATGCTCAAATTCAGTGTTTCTCAACCATGGGTACATGTACGCCTAGGAGTCCTCGGAGGTCGTCTAGGGGGTATGTCAGCTCATCTAAATATTTGCCTAGTTTTGCAACTGTCTGCATAAAAAAAACTAGCGAAGTCAGGACAAACTACAATTTCATACAGACAAAATGAGAAAGTACACAATTTGTCAGTAACAGTGGGCTCTGACACTTGTATTTTTATGTCTGATTTTGTAAGCACGTAGTTTTTAAGTGAGGTGAAACTTGGGGGTAACACAAGACAAATCTGACTCCTGAAAGGGGTACAGTAGTCTGGAAAGATTGAGAACCACTGGTCTAATTCAACCATAGCAATAGGATTTGAATCAAGAATTAAGTCAGGGAAGTTCTGCAGCCTGACTTATTCAGAATGTCAGACTAGATGATCACAGTGGTCCCTTCTGGCCTTACAGTCTGTGAATCTCAGTGCTTTGGAAAATGTTACCCAATATCAAGTTTGTTTGGCAAGACCTATTTTCCACAAAAGCAGGTTGATTGTTATTAATTATGCTACCATCCTTTAATTCTTTACTGATTGCATCCCATATCAGCATTGCCATGTTCTGCCATCCCTTTATAGTGTTCCTCTCTCATGCCTGCTCAACTATACTAGCTGGTGCTCATGCCTCCTCACTTATGCCTGTGTGTTGTGAGCTAGAGACAAGAAGTCATTCTTCCGCTCTACTCTGCACTGGTTAGGCGTCAACTGGACTATTGTGTCAGTTCTACACACTGCATTTCAAGAAAGATGTGGAGAAATTGGAGAGGGTCCAGAGAAGAGCAATAAGAATGATTAAAGGGCTAGAGAACATGATCTATGAAGGAAGGCTGAAAGAATTGAGTTTGTTTTGTTTAGAAAAGAGAAGACTGAGAGGTGATGATGATTGAGCAGTTTTCAAGTATCCCTCATCCGACGTGCGCATTCAAAAGGGTGTCATAAGAAGGAGGGAGAAAAACCCTTGTTCATCTTAGCCTCTAAGGAAGAACAAGAGCAATGGCCTTAAACCTGCAGCAAAAGGGAGGTTTAGGTTTGATATAGAAAAAGCTTCCTAACTCAAGGTGGAGTTAAACACTGAATAAATTGCCTTGTAGGGAAGGTTTACGGAATCTCCATACCGGAGATATTTAAGAGTAGGTTAGATTTGTAAAATGTGCTATCAGGGAGGTCTTAGACAGTATTTGTCCTGCCTATGAGGGCAGGGGACTGGATGACTCTCGATGGTCCCTTCCAGCCCTAACATCTTATGAAATCTATGAACTCTGTGGTCATTGGCCTATGTTCATATGCTTCCACTCAGATTTGAAACCTTAGCGTTTCATAAACCTGAGAAGCTAGCATGAACCCTCTAAGCTATTATTACCAGCCTTTAGATCTGATAGGCTGCCACCAACACCAGGAATCAGTGCCTGGTTACACTTGGGTCCCCCAAACTTCCTGTGGGAGCCCAAACTCAGATAACCCTGAAGTCTCCTAACCAAGAGCAAATAACCAATTCCCCCACCCTCTCCCCACCAGAATTCCCTCTGCTGGCTAACTTGAAGTTACTGATGCAACCTCTTTACATCACAATAACAGAAGCATGCTCTCCTCTCTTCCACAAAGAGACAAACCCAAAGAACAAGGAAACAGAAAAGATTCTATTTCTCTTCCCCCGTAGCTTCTTCCCGCCCCTGGGAACTAGAAGAGTTAAACACAGAGAGCAGTTTCCCCTCCCCGCTGCTTTTCCTTTCTCCCACCAATTTCCTGGTGGTCAACTAGAAACAAAAAAATCAACAGGTCTTAAAAAGCAAAACTTTTAATAAAAAAAGAAAGAAAGAATAGAATAACAGTTCTCTGTAATCTAGATGGTAAGATACAGGTTCTCAACTTATAGAAAATGAATAAACAATAGAAAGGGATAAACAGCCTTACCCAAAAACAATACAATTTAAAGTACTTATAGCCAAATACACATAAAGACTCCACCAGCCAGATACACAGATGCAAATACAGCAAACAATTTAAAAGACTATACTTTTTGCTACCTTTTGTAATTACAATTGGGAAACAGAAAGATTAGAAGGACCAGAAATAGATCCTCTCATAGCTGATGAGAGCACGACAGACAAAGACCCAAGACCAAGAAACCCCCACAAATTCCCTCCCTTAAGCTTTGAAAAATCTGGTTTCCTGATTGGTCCTCTTGTCAGGTGTTTGGTTTCCTTTGTTAACCCTTTACAGGTAAAAGAAACATTAACCCTTAGCTATCTGTTTATGACAGGCCATCTGTAGGGTGACCATATTTCCTGATGCTGAATACAGGACACCTGGCTCTCCACACAGCACTGGGAGTCAGTTGTGCCCCACCGGAGGGAATATGGAGGAGCAGCGGGGCTGGGGTGGTGGTGAATGGGCAAAGCAGGGAGAAGATAGTGAGAGGAGGAGCATATAAAGGGTTGAAGGGGGGGCAGCAGAAGTGACACGTAACTGGCAACCGCCTGGTGCCTGCCCACACTCACCAGCCACCGCAGCTTGCAGCTTTCAGGTAGTGGCAGACAGAAATGGGATGGGGGTGGGGCCCTGCTGACCGAGAGCCGGCACGCAGCAGGGCTGCACCGACAGATCAGCAGGCGAAGCAGCCAGCCCCGTGCGCTGCATCTTTGCCCCTCCACCAGCTTTACACACCCACCCATCATCAGCCACTGGAGTCCCCCACTCACTGCTGCTGGGCAGGCAGCTGGCGAGCAGAGATCTGGCCAGCAGCAGGACCCACCTGTACTGATGTGCAACAGGCAAATAATATGGGACAATTTGCCCATTTTTAAGAAAAAGTCGGGACACCTGCAGGAGGGCTTAAATATGGCACTGTCCCTTTAAAAATGCGACATCTGGTCACCCTAGCCATCCGGCCCCTATTGTTTCAGACTGTTTTAAGGGGATTTCGTGAATGTGAAAGCAGTTTGGTTGGCAGCAATAAAAACACAGCGTATTGCCAGAGCAGGCTGAGCAAGAATGATAGCAAGGTACATTCTCCAAGCCAGTGTCCATTCCGGAATCTGTGGCTTCTAGGAGGGACAAGATAATTCAGTCTGTGTGTCCATTAAATCTTTAGCTTCTCCTGAAACTATCAAAAGAAGTATATGTATGACCTAGATACCTGTAACAGCGATCACAAAACTCATTTTGCAGAAACCACTCTACAGCCAGGAGAAGGTAATGACTTTTGCTTATTACTGATCTGAGCTGGATATGCAATAGTGACCTAGATGAAATACTCCACAGGCCATTACTGTTCCCACCTGTGAGCCATCTAGTCTCCATATGTTTGTATTAATATGTATTTAATAAAAATATTAATGAACCACCCTAGGCAATGTCATTATGACCACTGGAATGAAGGAGTCATCAAGGCATAAAGAGTTTGCCAATTACCATATACTCTGAAGTGGGTAATAAAACTGAACAAGGAATTAGGAATGGTCAGCGGCCATAGTGTAAATGGTGGGGCAGGAGATACAGGTAGACTGTTTGTGAGGTTACACAGTAAACACAGACAATTTCAACCACGATGGTGTGTCACAATATCACCAACTCATTTTCTAAACTGAGGTCCAGTAGAAAAATAAGGATTTGTCCCATGAAAAAGTTCCAATGTAATAAAAAATGGTTGTTTCTGTGACGGGTTGGATCACAGAAACCCCCCTGGAAGCTGCCAACTGATGTGCCAAGACTACTTCTATCCCTGTTTTCCCTGCCAGCTCAGGACATCAGCACCCTGTCTTGCTGAGCCAGACACTTTTGTCTACTTTAACAAAGATCCAGAGTCTGAATTACCTGTCCCAAAGCTGCAGGTTTACCTGAAAACAGCTCACAGAAGTGTGCTTGTCTTTAGCACCCAGATGCCTAACTCCCAGTGTGGTCTAAAGCCAAATAAATCCGTTTTACCCTGTATAAAGCTTATGCAGGGTAAACTCATAAATTGTTCGCCCTCTATAACACTGATAGAGAGATATCCACAGCTGTTTGTCCCCCCAGGTATTAATACATACTCTGAGTTAATTAAAAAATAAAAAGTGATTTTATTAAATACAGAAAGTAGAATTAAGTGGTTCCAAGTAGTAACAGACAGAACAAAGTAAGTCACCAAGCAAAATAAAATAAAATGTGCAAATCTATGTCTAATCAAACTAAATACAGATAGGATCCTCACCAGTTCCAGAATGCTCCCTTTTACAGGCTAATCTCCTTTTAGCCTGGTCCAGCAATCACTCACACCCTTGTAGTTAATGTCTTTGTTCCAGTTTCCCTTAAGTATTCCTGGGGGGGCGGGGGTGGAGAGGGTCCTTCTTTAGCCAGCTGAAGACAAAATGGAGGGGTCTCCCAGGGGTTAAATAGACTCTTTCTTGTGGTGGAGACCCCTCCTCACCCTGTGTAGAAATCCAGTCACAAAATGGGAGATTGGAATCACATGGGCAAGTCACATGCCCGTGCATGACTCAAGACTTGCAGGCAGCAGTCAATACCCACATGCTACCTGAATGTCCTCAGGTAGACTGCTTATGTGGATTGGAGTCTTCAAGCGCTTTCGTCTGTTGAATGCTTCTTGATTGAGCACATTCCTTTTCCCAAGAAGTGGCCAAAGTCAAAATAGCTACTTAGAAATCAAGCAATTATACAGCCAATGTTCATACCTTTGAACACACAAATGGTGCCTGCATGCAACTAGGATGAACATAACCTTTACATAGATATGTTACATGGCATATGTAGCAAAACTCTATTCCAGTTATATCATACATACATTTATAAGCACCCCCACCCCATAAAGCCTTATGGGATACACTATCACAGTTTCATTGGAATTTTTTAGGTGTGGAATGTACTGATTTTTCAGTCAAACAACTTGAAGCAAAAAAATGTGTTCAAACTGTTTCCAAACTTCTTTTTTGTTTCAAATCATTTTGTTGGAAAATCTGAAAATATCTAACAAACTTTTTTTTCATTTAAATTTTCGTATCATTTGGGAAAAATGCATTTTTCATCAAAAAGTTTAGATGAAACAAAATTGATTTTAATGTCACTTTGAAAGGGAATGAAATACTTGTGAAAGGTATCAGGTGGAAAACTTTGAATAGAAAATGAAATTGTCCGAAATTTGTAGGAAAGAACTGTTGCTTGTGAAGTATATAATGAGCAAGTATATTACGAGTACTGTCAGCTATATGGCCTCAATCTTGTTCTGAAAGAACCAGCTTGAAGAGTGACAGAAGCAGTGACCGGGTCCTTGGCCACTGAGTAAGGCAGCCAATGTGGCCAGTAAGTGCCAGTTGTGATGGTGGTTTTTGTGATATGAACTGGGACCACAGATTCATTTTCCATTGGTCTCCAAGTGATCATCAAATGGGAATGATTTTTAGTCATTAGCGACTTGGGCCACATTTGAATTGGTGACTGGTGATGAAAAGTGATCCATATTCCTTTAAAAGCACAACAGTCCATCCAATCCCCCCACATTCCTAGTTCTATAGAGCAATCAGACAGCAAGATATCTTAACATCTATTTTAATTAGCTATAATTTCTGCCTCTGGGCTAGGCCATCAGCTGATATAAATCAGCAGAGAGACAGCTTCATTGGAGTTGTGCTGATTTACACCAGCTGAAGTTCTGGCCCACGGTGTGTATGTTCCCATAGCACCATTAAAATGTTTTACTAACGTGCATGCCCACATAATACAGTTGGCTACAGCAAGTATATGTCCTTTAACAGTATATTTACTACTGCCCTCTACTGGAGTATATATGTCACACCAGCTCACCTGTACAAGAAAATTATGAATACTCAACACTTAGATGGTGCTTTTCATCTTCAAGCCACTATGAAAATGTCAACTAACTAATAATACTACGTGCTAAGCAGGACTGTGTGAACCCATCTTATTTTTTTCATTTTATAGATGAGGAACAGAGAAATTAAGTGACCTGCCTGAGATTACACAGTAAATTTGTACAGAGCTAGGAACTGAACTCTTGACTGACACAGTCCGGGGCTCAACCACAAAACCTTTCCATTCAATTGCAATACAATGGTAGCAATGTTCAGTCAAACTCAATTTGAAATTGGGAATTCAATGGGAGTGTAGGATCAAACTCCTCAAGGAGCTGGAAGTAAATATAAAATCAGTTCTCATAAAATTTTCAGATGACACAAAGATTGGTGGAAGGGTAAATAATGGTGAGGACAGGACATTCATGCAGGGTGGGGCGGGGCAGAGGTGGGAAGCTTCTGAGGTGGGAACTGTGCTCTAAATGAAATTGCTATCAAGTGGGCACACAACTGGTTGAAAAACAATGCTAAACAAATAGCAATTATTCACTTTTAAACTGGGCAGACATATTGAGTGGGGTCCCGTACATGTCTGTCGCGGGTCTGGTACTATTCAATATTTTCATTAATTACTTTTATAAGTCTGCTTATAAAATTGGCAGATGACTCCAAGCTGGAAGGGTTGCAAGCACTTTGGAGGCCAGGATTAGAATTCAAATTATCTTGCTAAATTAGAGAATTGGTCTGTAGTCAACAAGATAATGAAATTCAATAAAGATGGGTGCATAGTACTACACCTGGGAAGGAAAAATCAAATGCACAAATACAAAATGTGGGATAACTGGCTAGCCAGTAGTACTGCAGAAAAGAATCTGGAGATTACAGTGGATCACAAATTGTATATGAGCCAACAATGCAATGCAATTGCCAAAAAGGCTGATATCATTCTGGATTGTACAAACAGGAATGTGGTATATAAGACATAGGAGGTAATTGTTCCACTCTATTCAGTACTGGTGAAGCCTCAGCAGGAGTATTGTGTCCAGTTTTGGTCACCACCATTTAAGAAGTGGACAAAATGGAGAGAGTCCAAAGGAGAGCAGCAAAAATGACCAGAGGTTTAGAAAACCTGAGCTATGAGGAAAGATTAAAAAATCTAGATATGTCTAGTCTTGAGAAATGAAGACTGGCAGGAGGACCTGATAACAGTCTTCAAATACATTAAAGGCCATTATAAACAGGACAGCGGTAAATTATTTTGCCATGGTCACTGAAGGTAGGGCAAGAAGTAATCGAAGTAATCTACAGCAGGGGAGATTTAGGTTACATATTAGAAAAACATTCTAACTATAAGGTTAGTTAAGTACTGGACTAAGAAACCAACGTAAAGGAATCTGTTTTTCAAAGAGCAGATGCTTGGCACTCCCTCAAAATCAGGCCCCTTTCAAGCACTCAAAAATTGAAGATCCCTCATTTACTAACCACTTTGGATCTTAAACTATTTAATAAAGCTGTTTGAAATTTTTTCAGTGGAGCAGTTTTACATTGGAAAATGTTGTTTTACTGAAACTGAAATATTTTGCAGAAACGTCGATTTTGACAGGATTTTCTATGGAAAAATTTGAAATTGTTTGTTCTTTCTCATTTAGATTCAGAATCATCAAAAAGTTTCATTTTGATAATGTTGAAATGTTTCAGTTTGACTTTTTCATTCCATAACATTTCATTTTGACATTTATATTAGAATATTAATTGTAATATTACATTTCTATATTATATATTATAATTAAGACTCTATGTCATATTAAAGTACATAATGTTTTGACTTTATCAGACTGAAATATTGCAGTGTTTCTGCATCACATTTTTTTTAGAATTTCCATTTCATGGGAAATTTTGACTTCTCATTTCAATATGGAATAGTTTTTTGTTTTGAACTGTCAGAATTTCCTGTAGAATGGAAATTCCTTTTTCCAATGAGCTCTACTATTTAACGGTATCCCTTTAATCAAATAATATTAAATTAGGTCTTTACACACATATATGTTGACTAGCCAGCTCTTTGTCTTCCAAAGCAATGTTTCTGTGTCTCTGATGTAAAAATCCAGGATATTTGAGTGTCAGGTTATAATGGCTACAACTGTGTGAAATAAGAGACAGCCACAATGCTCCCCTTTTCAAGCAGTGTGTTTCCTTCATAACTGTTCATGCCATGTAAAATATTGTTGAAACTGAGAATGGTCATTTTTTGCATTAATTGAACACCAGCTCCCTCTACTCCCCCAGGTTCACATTGTCACCTCTTCTTGAAAATGCTATCAATACAGTGTGTGGCAGTGGATCTATCTATTATATCTAACAAGAATATCCATGGATACTGTAGGCATAGAAACATAGAAATGTGGTAGGGCTGGATGGGACCTCAAGAGATCATCTAGTCCAACCCCTATGCTGAAGCAGGACAAAGTAAACATAGATCATCCCTGACAAGTGTTTGTCTGACTCTAACCTGTTCTTACAAACCTCCAGTGATGGTGATTCCATAACTTCCCTTAGTGTCTTATTCTAGTACTTTGACATTTGACAGAACTAAAAAAATCAAAATGTTCTGTTAATGTCAAAATGAAACAGTTTGTTTCCAAAACATTTCTATTTTTTTCGACTGGAGTCAAAAAATGGCCAGAGGAGGAGAAGGTGGTGGGGATAGCACTGACCTTTTTATAACATTTAGACCAGTGGTTAGGTCACTCACCTGGGATGTGGAAGACCCAGATGTCCTCTGCCTGATGTGGAGAAGGCAATTTGAACTTAGGTCTGCCCCATGAGTGTCTGGACCACTGGGCTAAATCTTATAAGGAGGACACCCACTCTACCACCTCATGTTCCTCCTGCCATTTTGAGAATCTAGTCCTCCTTTGCTTTTTGTTAAAAATGTCTAAAATGAAAACAATAAAAATTGAATCAGGTCACACTCACCTCACTCTCAACATATCGTGAGAGCTGGAAACCCTGGGTGTGTTAGTAATGGGCTGTGCTGGTGAATGATGGCATATGTAACCCAGCAAGATGCATCTTTTGTCCCCTAGGGGCCAGACTCCCTCGCAGGACTACACCTTGATGTTCCCAGAGTCATATGACTCCCCTGATGCACCAAGCAACTCAGTGGGCTGGACCACATTGCACTGTGGGACATATAGTCCTCCAGGGAGCCTGGCCAATAAAATGCCATGGGGACCTGAAGAACAACTCCCAGAAGGCAAGAGAAGTATATTTTGATACTGATCTGACTGGAAAGGAAGTGTTCAGAGTCAGCTCAACAAAGCAAAACATTTCAGTTTCAGGAATTTGACTCCCTCAGGGAGCTGATGGGCAGGATTCCCTGGGAAAATAAGATGAGGGGGAAAGGAGTCCAGGAGAGTTGGCTGTATTTTAAAGAATCCTTATTGAGGTTGCAGGAAAAAAACATCACAATGTGTAGGAAGAATAGTAAATATGGCAGGCAACCAGCTTGGTTTAACAGTGAAATCCTTGCAGATCTTAAAACGCAAAAAAGAAGCTTACAAGAAGTGGAAGAATGGACAAATGACCAGGGAAGAGTATAAAAATATTGTTCAGGCATGGAGGAGTGAAATCTGGAAGGCCAAATCGCACTTGGAGTTGCAGCTAGCAAGAGATGTTAAGAGTAACAAGAAGGGTTTCTTCAGGTATGTTAGCAACAAGAAGAAAGTCAAGGAAAGTGTGGCCCCTTACTGAATGAGGGAGGCAACCTAGTGACAGAGGATGTGGAAAAAGCTAATGTACTCAATGATTTTTTTGCTCTGTCTTCACAAACAAGGTCAGCTCCCAGACTGCTGCACTGGGCAGCACAGTATGGGAGAGGTGACCAGCCCTCTGTGGAGAAAGAAGTGGTTTCGGGACTATTTAGAAAAACTGGATGAGCACAAGTCCATGGGGCCGGATGCGCTGCATCCAAGGGGTGCTAAAGGAGTTGGCGGATGTGATTGCAGAGCCATTGGCCATTATCTTTGAAAACTCATGGCGAATGGGGGAGGTCCCGGATGACTGGAAAAAAGGCTAATGTAGTGCCCATCTTTAAAAAAGGGAAGAAGGAGGATCCAGGAAACTACAGGCAGTCAGCCTCACCTCAGTCCCTGGAAAAATCATGGAGCAGGTCCTCAAGGAATCAATTCTGAAGCACTTAGAGGAGAGGAAAGTGATCAGGAACAGTCAGCATGGATTCACCAAGGGCAAGTCATGCCTGACTAACCTAATTGCCTTCTATGAGGAGATAACTGGGTGTGGATGAGGGGAAAGCAGTGGATGTGTTATTCCTTGACTTTAGCAAAGCTTTTGATACAGTCTCCCACAGTATTCTTGCCAGCAAGTTAAAGAAGTATGGGCTGGATGAATGGACTATAAGGTGGATAGAAAGCTGGCTAGATCGTCAGGGCTCAACGGGTAGTGATCAATGGCTCCATGTCTAGTTGGCAGCCGTATCAAGCGGAGTGCCCCAAGGGTCGTCCTGGGGCCAGTTTTGTTCAATATCTTCATTAATGATCTGGAGGATGGTGTGGACTGCACTCTCAGCAAGTTGCAGATGACACTAAACTGGGAGGAGTGGTAGATACTGGAGGGTAGGGATAGGATACAGAGGGACCTAGACAAATTAGAGGATTGGGCCAAAAGAAACCTGATGAGGTTCAACAAGGACAAGTGCAGAGTCCTGCACTTAGGACGGAAGAATCCCATTCACTGCTACAGACTAGGGACCGAATGGCTAGGAAGCAGTTCTGCAGAAAGGACCTAGGGGTTACAGTGGACGAGAAGCTGGATATGAGTCAACAGTGTGCCCTTTGCCAAGAAGGCTAATGGCATTTTGGGCTGTATAAGTAGGGGCATTGCCAGCATGAAGGGAAGTGATTATTCCTTTCCATTTGGCACTGATGAGGCCAAATCTGGAGTATTGTGTCCAGTTTTGGGTTCCCCACTACAGAAAGGATGTGGACAAATTGGAGAGACTCCAGCGAAGGGCAATGAAAATGATTAGAGGGCTGGGGCATATGAGGAGAGGCCGAGGGAACTGGGATTGTTTAGTCTGCAGAAAAGAAGAATGAGGAAGGATTTGATAGCTGCTTTCAACTACCTGAAAGGGGGTTCCAAAGAGGATGGATCTAGACTAGACTGTTCTCAGTGGTACCTGATGACAGAACAAGAAGTAATGGTCTCAAGTTGCAGTAGGGGAGGTTTAGGTTGGATATAAGGAAAAACTTTTTCACTCAGAGAGTGGTGAAGCACTGGAATGGGTTACCTAGGAAAGCGGTGGAATCCCCTTCAGAGAGGTTTTTAAGGTCAGGCTTGACAAAGTCCTGCCTGGGATGATTTAGTTGGGAATTGGTCCTGCTTTGAGCAGGGGGTTGGACTAGATGACCTCCTGAGGTCCCTTCCAACCCTGATATTCTATGATTCTATGAATGTCACTGTGCTCTGTTTCAGGCAACAATGCTGAAATGAAGCATGTTGACATTTCTGATTCGAAATGGGTCAGAATTTCCACTCCAAAGGAAATTTATCTTTTTCTCCCATTTTTGGACAAAAACAGATATTGAAAAATCAGAATTTTTTGTGGAACAGAAATTCCAAATATCATTCAGCTTTAGTTCTATACTGAGGAGCATTCCATCCATTCATCTAAGCAGATTCTTATAATGATGCCAATGGTCATAGTATCTAAATACCTAATTAACGAAGCCAGCATCTCACTGATTTACAGAATGGAGTCAAGAGAAGGGGGGGAAATAGCCCCTGAAAAAAAGAGAAAGGTTTTCTCCAGTCAGACAGTAGGTTAGTTTATTACTTTTCCCTCTCACTCCTTAAAGTCTGTTGACTCCCCTGTGCCATGAAATTTAAGTGACTGTATCATGGCCATAGATTATTCACTGAACAGGCTGGCAGGGAGTATCCTATAATATAGATGCTTTTGTGTACATGGAAAGCAAATCTGTATTTCAAAGCACCATGAAGCAAATTGCATAAACAAATGCTGTATCAAAACGTATACAGCAGAACTGAGGTAAAACAAATAAAATCAGATCTTCTGACTTTCTGACTTCACATCTGAATGTTTGAGCAGACTGAAAACTTCCTTCAGTTTTCATAGTATGAATATATCTCCACTAAAATTAATATCTGATTACAAATGTACATCGAGTGATAGGTTATTTCAATGGGAACATAGGAGTTTAAATAAATAAGAAAGGTATGATTTAACCTGATGAATATTCTGATGATCAGTTTTGGTTTCACTATCCAATCCAAAGTTGCAAGGAAAATGGAATGAGATCTTATTTTTATTTCAAAACCTATATGCACTTTTTTGTCTTGGCTTCCAACAATCGGGGTCTGTTAGACCAAAAATTATTCTATCATATTTTCAAGCAGGGGTGCTGGAACAATTCTTATAGTGGGGTGTTGAGAGCCAGCACCCTCCACACCTCTAGTTCCACCACCTATGTTCTAAAGGATGGAAAAATGGAAGGATTAGCCAGTGCTTAGGACATGAGCCTACATCTTGAGAACTTCAGGGTTCAATTATCTGCTCCCTACAAACTTCCTATCTAACTTTGGGCAAGTCTTTAGTCTCTCTGGGCCTCAGTTCCCAATCTGTAAAAGGAGGATAGTAGCACTTCTCCATCTCACAGGAGGGCATGAGGATAAATACAATAAAAATAGTGAGGCATCCAGCTACTATTGTGATGAGGGATATAGAAGTATCTTAGATAGATAACACGTATGTGTGAATTAATATTAGCTTCAGCTCACATAATTTTATCTCCCCAATTTAGACCACGTTTTAATTTTAAACACTGCATCCTTCAGTAAAAAGAAAATCTGGATATTTGTATAGTTAAGATTCCGTTTCTGGTCAACATTCTTAACTTCTCTAAATTTTTGGGGGGTTTATTGGTTGTGAATAGATAGTTAATACAAATCTCTCCAAACCAGATGATCAGTTATTTTATTTAGAGTTTATTTACTTTCTATTCTTAATCTTAGATCACTGACATTTTTTTTAAAAAAACCATACTAATTGTTCAGATATCTAGCTATATAGCTAGTGTAACCCTTCTGCCCCTCTGAGTTGGCAGCAACAAGGGCCAGGTTCACTATCCAGGGGTTCCGTTTCAGTAACACAAGGCATAACCAGCTCGAGCCCCCACCCAGTGACCTGGGACACTTACATATTCCAACACCTCGCTGGCGTCCTCTAGAGGCCAATTAACTTCCCCTCTCGCAAAGCACGGAGTCTGAGTGTTAACGAATATCTTTTTAATTAATGGAAATGGAATCAATGTGGCATCCCTTAATTGGAGAAACCCAACAGAGTTTAACACAACCATAACCACCCCCAAGTACAGTTGGTCAATTCCTTTCCCCCTTAGGGTCTTTAAGTCATCACTCCAAAGTCAGCAATTCCAAAAGTCTCTGTCGATGCCACCCCCATGATTCTAGGATCTATCTTGTAAGGTCCTCCCCAGCCTGGTGAATGGGGCATCCTATGTTGTGTCCAGGCCAACTGCTCCTGCCCTCGTGGGTTTGCTTCCGGGCCTTCTCCACGAACTGCTCTGTCTACCCAGCTGCTCCATTTCTGTCTGCCTCGGTCCGTCCTCACATACTGCTCCGCTTCCACCAGCTCCGTCGTGAGCTGCTCCATGTTTGTCCTTGCAACTGCTCGGGCTCCGCTGCTCTGTGGTGCTCGCTCCATCATTCGCCTCCACAGCCTACCTGCTCCGCCAGCTGCTCACTCCACCAGCTGTCCTGTGGTCCGCTCCAGCCACCTCCATAAACTGCTCCAGCCCACCAGCTTTGCTCTGTTCACATGTATAGCTTTCAGGCTCCCACTTAGTTACCGGTCTTCAGTGCTGCCAGCTCAGTCTATTCACCTCTTTGATTTCAGCTCTGGGCGATCCTCAGCCCCCCCACATAAAAATTAAGGTAAAAATAATGGCGGTAGCCCACTGTAGTAGCACTCAATTAGCCCAAAGTTGAGGTCCGCTTCATGCAATCCTGTATCTAAGAGTCTTAATGGAAATTAACAAAATCATGACGGCGACTATTTCACATTGGGAGAAGAGGGGGTGCAACTGATGCTCTAGCTCCACAAGACGCACACGCAGACTTCAATCCTGGTCTCCACACCTCTCTTCTCACAGGGTTTTTGGAACCCTGTCTCCTTTGCTAGCTAAGTACGATTCCCATTACTGAGTGATTCCATTTCTGTCACAAAGCACCCACAGCTCGGCAGTCTGGGATGGGGCAGGCGTGCCTATGCAAATATTTGAGATTTCGCATTCCAGACATTCTTTCCACACTTCCCATACTTCACCACCAGATGTCAGGGTACAGCTCATCCTGACTCTGCTTACACTAGCTATCGCTTCACCTTTTGCCTCCTCCCTCTCTGAAATTTTCCATTATTACACATTTGAAAATGTTACGTTGTTTGTTTCCTAAAATGAAATAGACTGTTCACCTCCACCTCAGTTGGAAATATTTACCCAGGAGACCTCCAACGTCTCCTACTGATAGGGGTTGGAGCCTGCATGAGATTGCATTGGATTTTCCTGACCTGTTTCCTTCTACCACCACTTCCCTGCCCTCAACACACACAGATGCAGACAAGGATAAAGAAAATCTTCAGCAAAAGACAGCAAAGAAAGTGTGTTTGTAGAAATGTCTAAGTGCCTTAGAATACATTGCATATGATTTATTAATAGGATTCTTGTCTAAACTGTGAAGAAAGCGGCAAAATATTAGCTTATTTTGCCAAGCACTTATAAATCATGCACACTCAGAGAGAGAGAGAGAGAGAGATGTATTTATGTTTTGTGACTATTTAAGTGACAATTTCATTTTTTTCTATTGGTTTGTCATAGGGTTTTATACTGCAATCACTGTAAAATCTGAGCATCTTCCATGTAAAATCATTAATAGTAGTAAAGTCCCTCGTGGACTTCTGGAGTCTCTGACACTTCTTCTTTGATGGGGTAAAAACAGGTACTATTGGTTACCAAGTTGACCACATCTACCTCTTGCCAATCTGTCTTCTTTGGTAGTTTTTTTCTTTGCGGCCTTTTAAATGAATCTGGTAAGCTGACTGTGATCATATTTAGAACTGACTTAATCACTATATTCTGCTTTTTCAAATTCTAGCCAGTCTGACATTCAGGGCAGTGAAGCTGTTATGTAGCCTCCAAACAAAGAGAACTTGAATTTATTATTTTCTTAGTATATTTTAGTAACTTGTACTGATTCTGCTCTGTTTTTAAACAAATATTCTGAGAGGGGCTCTGGGGAGACATTACTGGAAATGGAAAGTGTGCAATCAATACCAATGGAAGATTCCTATATCCACATTAGGCAAGGCCAGCCCACAACATTTTGGCACCTGAGACACTGAGCTCAAATGAAGCCCCCATGTCCCCGCACTTGGGCCAAAACTTTGAGAGGTCTCTCAGTTCTGCCTTCTTCCTGTCCTACTCCTCTCATGGTACTGCTTTGCTACCTACCCCGGTAAAGGAGAACTAACAACTTAAAATGCCTTGTTCAAAAATTTTAAGTAACACATAACTTTCAAACACCTGAACACCAAATGTAATTTTTCTTGTCTGCATAGTAAACAATGGCATTTTTATCTGTTTGAATAATCAAACTGGTTCTTTCTGTGCCTTCTTGGTTGCAAAGATTTGAACTGCTTCCTGAAGATCCACAGTCTGGGCCAGCTAATGCTCTTTTGAGATGGTTGCAAGGCCAGCCAGCCTTTCCTGTGTCATTGTGGATCCTGTATGTGTTTTTATTAACTTCAGCTTGGAGAAGCTGTGTTCTCCACTGGCAACTGTTACAGGAAGTGTTGGAAATATGCACAGAGCAACAAAAGCATTTGGAAAGAGAGTGGTCATCTTATTTGTGCACATATATTCCAGAACAGCCTCTGGAGTTGATCCTGCTGAAATGTATCTTGAAAGGACTTTCAGTTCATCACCTAAATCATTTGCATCAATATCGTTCATGTCATCATGTGTCAACACTCTCTCTAGTGTCCTGCATTGCTGCTATAGGTTTTCTTCAGGTATAGTGAGTAGTTTTGGAATATCATACAACATCCCAAATATACCGCTGTGTTCATTGAGCTGCATGAAACATTCTTCAACTGACTGTATTGCACCATCTAGCACCCTGGTTTAAGAATTCAACTTTGAATTGTTGTTTGGGGTCTCTTATGGGATTATCCCATGCCTCATAATCAAAATGTCTTCTTTGGTGACTCTGATATTCCTGAATGGGTGGGAAAATAGCTTCGTTGTGAAGTTCCTCTGCCAACTTCTGTACATTCTTCAGAACGTTTTGAAATCCCTCATCTGACCGGTAAGACTGTAGGTATGACTTTGCTTTGTCCAGTTGTTCCATTGCTCCAGATATATCAAGGTCAACACCTTGAGTCTCTTGCTTATAACATTTTATTTCAAACAGTATGTCATGCCACAACACAAGCCACACAGAAATTTAATGTTATGTATGTTTCTGGTGGATTCATTTCCCTCTGCCACTGTTCTCCCATGAACCAGTTCCTGTCATAAGCATTATCCTCCATAATGGCAACTAATGGCATCATCTATCTTCCCATTTTGGTGTTTTGATAGGCTATTCACATCCACTCGAACTTTCCCATCATGTGGCACTCAGTGGTTTTCAGTGTCAGAGAGGATGTTCCCAGATGTTGCTTCAAAATTTGCCATCAATGAGTTGATGCAGAGAAAAATACATAGATGCTTTGAATTACATTAAAAAATTCAGCAGCCTCACTAGAAGTGATGCTGCATCACTGACCACCAAGTTCAATGAATGAGAACTGCATGGGACAAAAAAAGCTTGAGAGTTTAACTCTCGGATTCCGTGTCTGCACTCCTCTGTTCTTTCCTCTATGTTGGCACCATTATCGTAGCCCTGACCTCTCATGTCAGCTATCACAATTCCCGTATCTTCCAGCTTTTAAGAAGCACATTTGTCATTACCAGCTCCTGTAGTATCATCAATGTCAATAATTCTAGAAAATGCTCTCTGACAGTCACGCATTGCAGGGACATTTTCACTAGGTCCGTTCTGTTGTTTTACAAAACACACCATTAAAGTAATTTTGTTCTGTATGGCTGATGTCAGGTGTGCAGTCCAGAATAACAGAGTAATATCTTGCTAACTTTCAGATCTGGTGCCACAATCTTCTGTTTGACTTTGTTGCTAAGTAACTGTATGATCTCATTTTGAATTGTTTTTCCAAGGTATGTGTGTGTACATTTCTTGGGTTGGTGACTCTTTCTTAGATGCTCCTGGAGTACAGCATCAAACTCAGCCATCAGCTCCACAATTTTAAGGATAAGTTTCCATTGTTTGGGCACATACAGCTGATGGAAGTGCCACACAGTTGCTAGGTTTTGGGTAGCACGCATTCTCACAATGGCAATGAGCCTTTTCAGAACATTTTGCCAGTAAAGAGAGACTCTGATGCAATCTTCTCTTGATGCTGATCATCTATGGTGGACTTTTAACCTTAGTCTCATCTCAAGCTCTTTCCAACCTATGGAATGCTCTCTGGTGATTTGCTGCCTTCTCATGGCATGCCACGATTTCTAGCCAGATTTTTCCAGTCCTTTTTTTCCTGTAGAACCCAATGCAGCTGGAACATTAGACTGGAAGAGTTTGCAACAAAAACAGTATGCAGCATTCTGGGTTTTTGAGTACATAAGCCATGGCCTCTCCAACTTTGTCACCATTGGGGATTTCATGCCAGTAATGTGTTGGATGGAAACTTCTATTTTCATTGTCTTTGGGGAACATGAAGTTTTTTCACTTGCTGTGGCCCATGCAGTACAAGGAAGTCCCTCAGCGTTACTGCTCAAGTGGTCCACAGTCCTGGATCATCTAGACTTCAAGGAACTAAAACTCAGCAGCAGCTGTTTCTTGCGTGCACCTCCACCACACTCTTCTCTGAATCTACACTTTTCTTCAGGAATGTGCATGGCTACATCCATTTGAGATGGAGATATGGATGCTGCAGTTAGCTGCCAGGTCACCTGCACTCTGACTAACTGGAAGATCAGGCATCTCCTCACCACTCACATCCTCACTGGGGCTGGAAGGCTCACTGTGAATCATTTGTGTCTTATGTATCTCAGGAGAGCTCCTTTCCTGCTTAGATAGAAAAAGCTTCCTTTGCTTTCTTTCTTTTTCTGAATTGCTGCCCCAGAGGGGGGTTTTCTTCTTTCACTCATGACTGCTGTTCTGTGCCAGCTATAGTGGAAGCTCTCAACACTCAGTTGAAGAGGACAAATAAGCAGGCTGGTAGCAGGGCTGAGTGAGGGAAGATATCAGCATCTTAAGGGCCTAACAGGGCTCCTACTACTTCAGTTGACTGCCTGTTCTCCTCAAGTGGGTTCAGGGAAGCAGCAGGAAACAGGAAGCTCCCTGAGAAGCTGGTGTTAATCAGTCCAGGCTCCTGGGGGTGCTAGCGAGATACATAAGAGGCTCGTCCTCCTCTCTCTCCCTGCAGCTCCTGCTGTTACTCCCTTTTCACCTTTTCTGCTGCCTGCCTGTTATTTCTCTTGTGCCCTCCTTCCTCCAGCACACCACTCCACCATCTCTGTGCATCTAGAGCAGAGAGACTACATATGCACCAGCAGCAGACACTATTTTCTACACTCTGGGTCCTAGTGGCTCCCCACAGAGTCTGACACCTGAGGCGACCACCTCAGTTCGTCTCATGGTAAGGCCAGCCCTGACATTAGGCTCAGTCCCATTAAGAAAGATCCTCCCTTTAAGATAGGCAAATAACTTTAACAAATTTTAAGATTCAAAGGAAGTTTGATGCTTTTGTGTAGTCACTTGGATTTATGGGCTTTACCCAAACTATTCCTTCCACTTAACAGCAGGTGCAGCTTCAAAATTACTTTTCATGGGAAAGGAGCATTGATGACTTATCCAGACTACCCACTGGAGAAGTATAAATGGAGAGTATGGATTTACCAGGAATAAAATCAGAAACTGGATTTAATTTCTATTTTAAAACATGTGTACATTGTGTTATTCATGGACAGGAGAGCTGAATGGTACAGGGCCTAGAATCAGAACAAGAGAGATTTCAGCTGAAAAAAGCATATAAATTGTGTCATCCGAATCTTAACCATGGGTAAAAATTCCACATTTTTCCAAAGGAGTAAAGTTTAAAGAGGGTAAAAGAAGGACTGGATTCTGAAATTGTGTCTCTGTGTGAAAGAGAGAGAGAGAGAGAGAGAGAGAGAGAGCGCTGATAGTGCCAGGAACTACTGAATAAAAGACATTTTAGGTTTGAAAGGGTTGTCATAAAATTCACTTTGGATAAGAGTCTCCAGCTACCAGCAGAGGGCATTGCACTAAATTGATTTTATTTTAAACTGTAGCCAATAATACATGGGGAAGGGCCGGGAGAGAGAGAGAGAGATTTGTTATTAGAAATGTCCATTCTGGCTTCAAAATACAGGGAAAGGATGCAAGATAGATAGATAGATAGATAGATAGATAGATAGAATAGTTGGTGAAATAATGTAGTATAAATCTTTTGCCTTACTTTTTGACAAAGTAACAAAGATTATGTTGATTGGGGAAGAGTTATTAACTTGGGTAAATAGACAATATTACTTATTTTTTATTTTTATACACACTACATTTAAAAGATAGCAAAAAAGAACCATTGTTACTTGACCGTGAAAGGATAAAACTATTGAGCTTTGACAGTGCATTTTGACTTGTTCCGTTTATTATTTTGTAAAAATGTTCAACAGAAAGAGAGATGTCTGTACTAAAATAGCTATCCATGTAATTTCTAGTAGTGCAAAGTGTTCCCTGTTTGTTACTCTTGGTTGTAGACGATAGACGGTAAGAATCACAGTTATAGTTGAAGTTGTAGACGGTAAGAATCACAAGAACAAGCTTTTAAACTCTATAGTCAAGAGTTATTATGTTAAGCAAAATCCCAACAGAGGGCGCTGCTGCCCCGTTCAATGATGGATTTCAAGAGGCTTGTAAAGCTCCATATTCAAATATGTAGGATTTTTCAGATGTGGTCAGTTTGGAACAATTTACTTAGATTTTAATCGTAATAACGGTGAGATTTCGCTATAGACATTTTTATCCCATGCTGATAACCTAATTTTAAAATATGTATTCACTCTTTCAAATACGGTCCTGAAGAATAAGACATACCAAATATTATATTGAAATTACATCATTTGATCCGTTCCAACAATTCTGAGTAGTTTGACATGAAAATATTTGTTTGCATTAATTTCAAAATGTATATTCAAATAGTTTTAAAACACTAGTGATAAACAGTTAGAAATGTAAGCTGCATATTTATATTAATTATTATTATACGTCTAATGTCTTTAATATGAAGCGTATTATACATTTTAGCTAAAATAACGTAATATAATATAAAATAATATAAAAATATTTGAAATTACCACATTAAGCAGAAATAAACTCCATAGAGGGGAAAAAAAGATCCTTGATCAATCAAATCGTTTTCCAAATGTTCATCAGACACCTGGCGCTATTGGGCTGTGTTAATGAGAGTTCTGATAAATATGTGACCCGTGAATCAGAATGCACTGCCTAAAACATTTTGCTAGTGGAGTCCATACATCGAGCTGATCTTTTTTTGTATTATTACTTTGTTTTCTGATACGTGGCACTTACATAATCTCCCGTCCTACTCCATTGTAACTCGTAATAACGCACAAATGGGTCATAAAACAGGGCCACTCTGCAGCGCCAGCCTTTTAGAAGATGAGCCAGAGACTTCCGCGAAACTGGTGGTAGAGTGTCCCTTTAGCTGATATTTGTTTGAATCGGAATTATTGCTCACTACAGGCAGAGCCGTACCGATTGTGTTTGTGAGTGTAACACAAAGTATAAGCCTACAAGCAAACAACACATATACATTTCGCTTTTCAATATCCTATTTGTACTACTGCTGGAGACGGACGTCTCTCTCGAACCGACTGAAGTCTTCTTTGATAGCCCCACGCAGCAATGGATAACGAGACAATCTGTGCGGAGAATCCCTCTTATCCGCTTTAATAACTTCGCACCACACAAACTGCCCTGCTCCCCTTATAATAACGATCTGCTATTTGTTTCATCCCCTTTGTGGGTTGAGCTTCCAGTGGAGATGCATGCTTGGAAATGGGGTGTATGGCGGGGGAGGGGGGGAGTTGGGAAGGGAGAGAGAAGAAAGGCGAATTTACACTTTCCAGTTTAATTTGCGGGGATGAGAAATCGGAGACTCTGCTTATTAAGTCTCCTCACTCCTCGTTTTAACCCGATCCCGATTTCTAGGAGATTAAAAAGTCCCAGGTACTATATATATATATCTGTATTCCTAGTAAGGGTCACATATAGATGTGCAGGAACATTATGGACGCCCTGAAGTTCCAGCTAGGACCCTGAAATTTGAAACAGCTCCTTGTCTCACTCATTAGTTCACTGAGAAGCGCAGTTGTTTTCTTTCAAAGTGAGAGACGGTCTCTCCTTGCCCTTAATAACTGCTCGTGTCTTGGCAATGCTAAAAATGGACAATGCAAACGAATGTTTGACTGGACACATCAAGGCTAGCTGGTTTCCATCGCCCCAAATCAACGGGGAAATGTAAAAGCACAAATATAACTTCATGCTGGTAATGGCTTTTGAAAGTAGCTACTAGCTCTTCGAGAGGTGTCCGGGAGATTGCTAAGATCTCTGCGGTGCCGAGAAAATGTCCCAAGTTCTAAAATATCTTGCTCAAGCCATGAGTCTAAGGATTCCAGATTAACAGCTTTTACTTTAGATTCGCTCCTTCCACCTTAATGTCCCTGTCTCTGCTTTTGTGTTTTACTGCATATGAGAGAGAATTTCTGGACCTGGACATAAAAGCATAATATGTGGAGGGAAACATAATATCTCATTGCAAATGATGAATCGTTTCGCACAGAGGCAAAATAGCCTGTATTTTAATATAAATAAGGATAGACAAATATCTGCTATTCTGTCTGCTGTGTATAAACGCACACAGCGGAGAGAATAGTGGATATTAATAAGTGTATATATGTGTGTGTATATACATATACTCATATTCCTATATTGTGATACACACACCGATAAACTTGTGTGTCGTTGAGTATCACAATATATGAATATGTGTGTTCATGTAAGTGTGTGTATATATATATATGTATATATATGCACACAATGTGAGCTGTACATATGAATGCATCTATCTATATTTATATGCATGTATTTGTATGTCTATATCTGTATGTATATATTTCTGGATATGTATAGTTGTGAGATTCTCTCTCTATATATGAAGTCTGTGTGTGCATATATATAACCAATAATGTTTTTACTATCCGATTGAGGTTTACTTCTGCAGCCTATTGTTTCAGACAACAGATATAAGTTGCGATGGAAGAGGAACGTCGGATTTGCTGCCTGTCCCCCATTTCCAATTATAGATGGATCATTACAGACAGAGAAGTACTGAGAATCCAGACATCTGCTCTTCACATGAATGCACTCACCTCCTAGAGAACAGCCTGCCATCATGCTCTGGAAACTGGTTGAAAATGTCAAGTATGAAGATATCTATGAGGTGAGTATATAATATGCATGTGTGAGAGAGAGTATATGTATACAGTATGTAAATATACATCTCCCTGTTTATATGTACATTTATACAATACATATATAGATAGGTACATACATATGGAAAGCTATATAGATAACACACACATACATTCAGGAAACCCAGAATAAATGTTCATATGCTTATTTATTTGGGTTTTTTTCTCTTCAGCAAGGCGAGTCAACTTTGTTTTTGAAGCTGTTTGATGCGATTTAAAACGTCGACGAAATGATCTGGGGGTTGAAATAAGGCAATTTAAACGCAAAAGTGTGATTTTTAGATCTCGAATTCAACATCATTCGATTAAACACGGACAAATGTCAAGAAAAAAAATCTTAAGAAAGAAAACACAATCTTGTAATCCTACGATTTAATACATTTCTGGGTTGGGTTTCTTTTCCCTGTTTTCAGCCCCAATCTTAGAGCAACTTGAGGTTGTTGTATTTTCTTATTGTGCCTTCCTTATAAGATACATCTTTATGATTTTTTATAAATACACTGAACTATATACACAGATATAGATACATCAGTATCTATACACACATCGACACATACAGTCAGAGAGAGCTACATAGATATAATCAGAGAACAGTGAAAGTTGTATGGATTATTCAGAAGGCTTTGAGTTTTGAGGCTCAAAAGCAAAAATGTAAAACATTTGCTAATTTTCTACTGCTTCATGACCTGGATAATTTTTTTGGAAAGTATGCTCAGTCCATCTGGTTCTTTTAACTTAATCAGCGACTGCATTTTCGCAGAAAGGAAAAAGACTTTTAAGGAAAAGGCGTCTGTATTGTCCCGCTCGCTTTTTTTTTATTTCATTATTATTATTATTATTATTATTATTATTATTATTTTGGGGGCACTTCCAAATGTGAGCAGCACTTTTGCTAAGGAGATTTTAAGAAGGGTCCCTCTTCGATTTCAGTGCAGTGGAGTTTGTTGCCATAACAGAACTCGTTCCAAACGCCAGGATATGGTGCCGATTGATTGTTTTAGCAGTAAAATCTGTATGGCGTGTGTTTGTCCAAAAGAAGGAGCCCTGTTCCCTGCAGTCTGTGGAGTGGATACCATGTCATGGGCTGGCTGGTCAAAAGTCAGAGCCTTTAAGGACTTAATTCTGGAAGTGAGTTAATATTTAATCCAGAGATCTGAAGGAGAAAGAAAGAAAGAAAGAAAAAGAAAGAAAGAAAGAAAGAAAGAAAGATCACTTGAAGGGACATGTTACTCTATAGGAAGTGTTTTATAAAATGAAATGATCGAGACAAAATGTACAAAGGTTATCAATGTGCCTCTTGCCTGAGAGTAAAATCGTAGTAGTGAATACGATTCGGTGTGTGCTCTCTAAAAGCAGTCCTATGATCCTAGCGGGGAGCCGCCTTCCCGATAGAAGGAATGTCTCAACTCTCAAAAGCTCCCGTCAGGCTAATTATCAGCTGAACGCTCGCAAAATCCAGCATATGCAGAATTAGTATCGGCGCAGGCACGACGGCTCTGTCCCCCTTCGGACAACCCCCCATTCCTCTCCTGCTTTTCCTTAAGTGCGGGTCCTTTCCAAATACTGATCAAGTGGAAAGCCACGATCTACCCTTCACAATAACAACCATTCAGAGGTAGATATGTCTCTGGATTCTTTTTTTTTTCCCCAGAGACGCTTTAAGGCTATTTTGACTGCTTTACGTTTTATTATACTATGTATAAGCTTATTTTATTTGGAGACAGGGAATTGAGCAGTGGGCTACATTTTGTTTGTGTTTTGTCTTTTTTTTTTTTATTTTTTTTTTTTTTTTTTTTTTTTTTTTTTTTTTTTTTTTTTTTTTTTTTTTTTTTTTTTTTTTTTTTTTTTTCTTTTTTTTTTTCTTTTATTTTTTTTTTTTTTTATTTTTTTTTTTTTTTTTTTTATTTTTTTTTTTTTGTTTTTTTTTTTTTTTTTTTTTTTTTTTTTTTTTTTTTTTTTTTTTTTTTTTTTTTTTTATTTTTTTTTTTTTTTTTTTTTTTTTTTTTTTTTTTTTTTTTTTTTTTTTTTTTTTTATTTTTTTTTTTTTTTTTTTTTTTTTTTTTTTTTTTTTTTTTTTGTTTTTTTTTTTTTTTTTTTTTTTTTTTTTTTTCTTTTTGATTTTTTTTTTTTTTTTTTTTTTTTTTATTTTTTTTTTTTTTTTTTTTGTTTTTTTTTTTTTTTTGAGAGCTTTTGCTTTTTTTTTTTTTTGCTTTTTCGTCTTTATTTTATTTTTTCTTTACTTATTTTTTTTTCTTAACGGAATTTACAGTGGTATTTTTTTGTGTTTTTTTTGTTTTTTTTTTTTGAAACATTATATAGTCTAATGGTGGTGCTCGGAAGTGATTCTGTAATGCCTAGAATTAAGAAAAAAATATCCACTTTCCCTAGGATAATAGATAGATAGATAATAGATAGATAGTAGATAGATAGATAGATAATTGAATCTTTCCAGTGTTTTTTAAAAACTCTCTCATTTCTCTCTCTCTGTTCTCGGTCTCTCGCTCTGATTTATAATTAATAGTATGGTCTAAAACCTTCCATCTGCTTAAATTGATTTGATCTTAAAAAACAAGTTGGAAACGAAACTGCTCTGGGAAGTGTGGTCTCTGTAGGAGGGAACGTAAGTTGAACTTTAACAGAAATGGCAGGTCGCCAGTCGAACGGGTCTTGAAACATCAAAAGGGTTCTCTATCGCCCCTGGCTTTGCCTAGAACTATAAATTTAGCATCCTTTAAAATTCACATGCATAAATTTTACATCTGGGTGAAACTGGGCGCATGTTGGCATAGTTAGGGGGCAAATTAGCATGAAATGGAACCGCGCTTAACACTGATTTATTTGCACGTTGAGTATATTTCTTATCAAATAACTGCAATCTGTAGCGTTCAGTCAAAGTGCTTAATTGCCGCTGTAAACAGACAAATATACGGGCTAATAGTTTATTTCAAGAGAGGATCAGGAAAACTCCCACACCCCGTTATGTGTGTTGTGTGTGTGTATGTTTATGTACACAAAAAAGCAACAAGAGAGCAACCAAATTCTCGCTATTTGGCGCATAATACATGTAAAAGAAGGAATACGATTTTTTCTGGCCTCTAGCATTGCTCCATAGAACTTCCTGCTTCCAACCACAGTGTCTAGTTTACACCTTCTTTCCTGCCTGATTAATTGAAGTTAGTTCTTTCTTGCTAACTCCCCCTCCCCCTCATACCCTCCCCTCTCCCCCAAACTCGGCTTCTGCCAGCCCACCCCCCTTTTGATTACATCTAGTAATTCTCACGAATAACGTCATTTACAAATGGTAGGGAGACCTCGAGCTGGCTTGCAAGCTTCACGCTTCCATTTTGTCCGCATTCCCCTTTAAAGTAGTCGTGTAATATTAATAGTCATGAATATCATTATTATGAGGCGGTGTAGAGGAGGACAGGGAGGAAGGGGCATCGGAGCAGTCTCAGCCTAGCCTTGGTTGGAGAGGATGCATCTGAAGCTCAAAGGGAAAATAAATAAATAAATAAATAAAAAACCCAGAGGGGAGGGGAAAATCATAGATGTCTACATAGGGTTTCCAAGCTCTTGTTTTTTTTTTTTTTTTGGCGGGGGTGGGGGTGGCGCACTGGTTAATTTTTTTATGATGATTTTTGATGGCTAGACTTGGAAATACCTCAAGCTGTTCTCCTGTGTCCAACACGTCCCTTTGCCGAGCTCCTTGATATTTTTCGCCTATTATTACAATTATTATTATCAGCACCACTCTTTTATTTGTAGCTGTTACAAGACTTTTTTTTATTTCCAGATGTTAGTCCACACCTATTCCGCCATGGTGAGTTTGGATCCATGTTGTACCAGAATTGCATGTTCTCTCTCTCTTTCTCGCTCTCTCTCGCTCCCTCTCCCCCTCTCTCTCTCTCTCTCTTGAACGCCTTTGGCTTGGTAATTTAGCACAATAATTGGAGGAGGCTTGCAGCTGCTTCTCCTTTTTGCATTGTGTGTTCTTGGTTTGAGCTGGGGGGGAGAGGAAAACTTTTTTTTTTTTTTTTTCTTGCCATCGCTGGTGGGGATTTGGAGAACACTTTGTGGACTAGATGTTTTCTTGTTTACTTTAGCCTTGCAGCCTCAGCTAGGATGGAGTTGGGAAAAACTCCTCTCCCACACTTTCTCGGAAGACTTTCATATTCTCCCCCTCCCCCAATACACACAGCAAGACTTTTAATTACAATTTTAATGCTCCAATCCCCTCCTGCAGCCCTTGGAGTATAATATTTGAAAGAGATAACATACATTCGAAGTTGCCTCAGAAATCACAGTGGCTGGATTTGTTGTTTATTTTTTTGTATATATGTATTTATTTAAAAAAAACAGAGTCTTGACTTTACATAAAGACACATTTAACATTTTATTTTCACCCTCTCTCCTTGTCATCGGACAATTACCGCATTTCTTCTGACCTTCCCAGGCAGAATGAGTGGGTGATTTATTTATTTTTTAAACCTGAGTTTAGTGGCGAAGGGGAGTGAATAGATGTTTCAACACTTTATACGCTGTGGTTTGGAGGGGTGCTAGGCAGCCAGAGGATGGATCAAAGCCCCACAAACTGTACATACACAGAGTGCACCACTCCTACATTTTTAATTAGAACATTTTAGTATATGTCTCTCCCACCTCCCCCTTCTCGCCTGTTCTTGGAAACTTACATGATCAGGACGGGAAATGCTGGACTATTTCGAGTCCGGGAGATTTAAGGGGTCGATTTAAACGCGTATTTTATTTTCTCTTGCGGTGTGATTTGTTTTTCATTTCCTCTTTTTTTTTCTTTCCTTTTTTTTTTATTCCTTTCCCGTTTTTTTGTTTTTAGGACCGGCATGATGGAGTCCCCAGCCACAGTTCCAGATTGTCCCAGCTGGGCTCTGTCTCCCAGGGACCCTATTCCAGCGCCCCGCCGTTGTCTCACACCCCATCCTCGGATTTCCAGCCGCCTTACTTCCCACCCCCCTACCAGCCTCTTCCTTACCATCAAAGCCAGGACCCGTACTCCCATGTCAATGACCCTTACTCCCTAAACCCCTTGCATCAGCCCCAGCAGCACCCTTGGGGACAAAGGCAGAGGCAAGAGGTGGGATCAGAAGCCGGCTCACTGCTGCCACAGCCTCGGGCCGCCTTGCCTCAGCTCTCGGGACTGGACCCCAGGCGGGACTACCACTCAGTGAGGCGGCCAGATGTTCTCCTTCACTCGGCACACCATGGCCTGGATTCCGGCATGGGAGACAGCCTTTCTCTGCACGGCATCGGACACCCAGGAATGGAGGATGTGCAGGTAAGGCGGTCCTGCTCCTTCCCCGCTACTGCCAGGGAGCCTAAAGAAATCTTAGCAGCTGGGAGACACATAGTCAACAATGATCAGTTATGAATCATAGCAATTAGACAACGGAAAGACCTATTAGGTTACCCTCCCCCTGCCTCTTCAGGATCGTTCCCCACTTGTATTTTTCTTAAAAATAATGTCTTTCTTTCTTTCTTTCTTTCTTATTGTAGCTTTTATCTTGTTAATATATTGTGAGGAGAAAGAAAGAAAGAAAGAAAGAAAGAAAGAAAGAAAGAAAGAAAGAAAAAGAAAGAAAGAAAAAGAAAAACGCGTTTCTGAATAATCTAGGCATTTTGAAAGGGAATAAAGTTTATGGAAGCTTTTCTTATTTCAGATATTAAGCCAAGTGAAATATGGGTCTCCCAACCAGCTTTTTGCAGTTTTGGGATTTCAGTGAGATCTTTCAGAATAACAATTTTTTTTAAAAAATACTTTCAGTTAGGAAAAAAACCCTGTGTATAGGATCAATGATATACTAAACGATTGCACAGGACACTGTTTTTAAATGTTTTGTATGTATGTGTGCGTGTATATATATATTCTCTCTTTATCATCTATCTATCTGTCTATCTCAGCAACATATATCATTGTTCTGTTCCATCCTTTGGGAAACAAAGGAGATTCATGGGCCTGGGGGTACAATATTTCCTAGCTCTCTCACTCTCCAAGCCAAGTCATCACGGGCTATTTCCTTAAAACAGAAGCACCATAACAATTTCATCCAAAATGGCTCGGCTTGGACTTTACTAAGGCACAGCTCCCATAGTAGGTGAATGCATGATTTTCGGCCCAAATTTTACACGAGGGTTGCTGGTTTCTGCTGGTGGTGGTGTTTTTCCTGCTTTTTTTGTTGCCGTTGCAGCTATTTAAAAGTCTTGGTTAGATTTTTAAAAAATAGCAAGGGAGGGATCTGCAAAAAGGAGACTAAAGAACTCACTAAAATGAAATGTCTCATTAAAATGAACGGGCTTTGACCCAGTTCAACATACGAGTACCAAACAGGCATGAGGGGGAATTCGGTTATTAGTCAGAAGACCTATTATTGCTCAGCTTTAAAAATGCAAGACTGCTGAAAATACAATCAATGGAAGGGGAGAATTGCAAAATCGATTTGCTTGGGTGTCACTTTAAAGACTCGCACGCCCCTGTAACTTGGTGCGTTAGTGTTTGTGATGATCATGGGAAAGGCTTTCCCTAGTATTTGTTTAGTGTTCCCTCTGAACTCAATGGCAATCGGAGCATTGGATTGCACGGATTTAAAACTTTATCTGTAAAACGTGCGCGGACTCCCTGAGCTATAGGAACAGGCTTTATGGGCCTCATCCTACATTCCTTATTCAGGCAAAACTGGCAATGGGAGTTTTGCCTGCGTAAGGGCAACAAACGAGGATCCCTTATCTCTCTATATTTAGAACCGAAACGATATAGAAAATATTAGTGCATTGACATTTACACCGCCAAAAGAAAACTGCATAATTAGCTGGTACACTCGTGGTGCTTCTCTTATAGATAGGTAGAGACTGGATACCGTTATTCGCATTCAGATATTTTGAAAGCAAAACGAATCCTTCTATTAAACTCCCCGCAGACTCAATAAGGCGCAAGGTATTGAATAAAAATAAGGTACAAGTCGCATGGTCATTTTCTGAACAAAATAATATATCCATAGCCTTCGGTAGGAAGGAGCTAGTTTAGCCTGTGTTGAATTGCTGATCCAAATAGCTAACGGGGCGTTGCAGACAGGGTATTTTCGTGCAGGAATCTCTCTCTGGAGTTCTGGACACAATGTTTAGACAGGATAGCGCACTGGGAGAATGAGGGAGGTACTTATTTTGAAAGGTTGGATCTCAAACTGAATAAAAAAATATTCCAAGGAATAATTTATGAAGATGGAAGTGCTGATCAGCAAGTTAGTATAAATAGGCACAGAGGTGGTGCCAGGATTGTATTTATTGACAGGCGTTTTCTATTATGTTCCCTCTGTGTTTGCGAGCCAGGTTAAGTTGGCGGTTTTCTTAACAGGTGATTCTCAATATGGACTTTTTCTAGGACAGGTAAAACAAATCCTATATAGCCAATAAATACACTTACTTTCTATGCCTTATGGGAAAAAAAGTTTCCTTGAGGCGTATTAGTCAGTGGTTTTTTTGCTCACAAAGTTTTACTTTTTGAGTAAAGTTTTTTTTTCTTATACCATCTGATTAAATAGATTTCATAAGTATGTGTTTGGTTGGCAGAGAGAGAGAGAGAGAGAAAATCGAGGCAATGATATAAACCCAGTTCCGGGCTATGTGTAATCCCTTGTCCAGGAACATAATTCAGTGGTTGTAAGGTAGGGTTCTGTTATTATAAGCATAATGCTGTCCTTTGCGACGAATTAGGTTTTCCATCTGCAATTTTCAACCGACAAATATGCACAGAGAAAAAAAAGGATCTTCACATGGAAAACAAATATGCCTCCCCTAGGTAGAAAAAATAAATTAAAATAGCCATTGCAATTTCATCCTCATTCCTCGCTAATTAAGGGATCTGCATCTTTTATACCTTCATTCATTATTATAGCCAGAGCTACAGGGAAGAAATGCAACCATCTCTCTCTCTTTCTCTCTCTCTCTCTCTCTCTCTCTCACACACACACACACACACGTACACACGCACACGATCACACATTCAGAGTTTGCAAAATAAATGACAAACTCTGTGGGTTGTATTTTAGTTATATTATTTTATAGATGCTGGGCATGGAGATGGTGTTTAGAACGGGTCAGTGCGATCAAGTTTATTTGCAAAAATAAGTCTCCAGATTTGCTAAATTTATGCTGGAAACTCATCACCTCCCCCATTACAACCTCTACTCCTTCCCTTCCTCCACCGCCCCCACCCCTCATCCCCTCCTGTGTATACAAGCTAGGGAGACTGAAAGTTAACTTGCACCAAAACACCCGAGTCTCTTATAAAGTAACCTCTGGTATCACTTTTAACTAAAGAAGTGTAGTAATTAAAAGTCTGAGTTGTTTTTCCACGTTTCCGCATGCAGTCCTAATTAAATCTTTACGATCCTCTCTGTGACTATTAACTGCCAGCATGCTGCGCGAATATCCTGTACAAAAACCCAGCAGGAGGGCGTAATTAGATAGAAAATCAGACAAGAGTCTTCTCATTAACTATAACAACTAACCCACGTTGCTGATGAAGCGAGTGGAGTGCATCCACACACACATAGAAAGACATGGACATAGCCGGGCAATATCGAGATAAGGTGAGGTTAAAAAAAAAGGAAGAAAGATGGCGCTTCATATTTGCCTCCATTTTTATAGCATCGTGTTGCAAAATGATGCTCTCCACCAGGCTGCACCATTTGTTCATCTTCCGCTGTCTCGTTGAAGACAGTGTAGAAGCTGCTAAAGGAAAGAAGAAAAAGAAAAGACCTTATCCTTGTGTATGATCTTTCCCCTCTTATTTTCTGTGATACCTGTAGGTATGAAGCCTATTAATTAAGGAGGAGTCAAAAAAAGACAAAAGGGAGGGGGGGTCAACGGGGAGGCTGGGGTCAAGAGGGAAAGGAATCCAAGGAAATATAATTTATTATTCCATCACATCTTGGATGTGCTGTTGGAAATATAATTGTATCCTAACTCATTTCCCACCTTAGCTGGGGTCTCCTGAGAATAGAAAGATATGTACATAAGGACTGGATTATGGTAAACTAAGACACTACTTGGAAAGATAAAGTTAGAATAAGAGGAAAATTCCATGACTTAAAGATGTTTAATGTGTCTTTGGGAAAGAAAAAAATCAACAACCCTTAAAGCCATCATCTAATATATCTATCTATCTATAGCTGCAGTTTAGAACTGACCACAAAAGGGAACCACTTATTGAAATCTATTAGAAATGGTTCTTTAGTCATCTCTGCTCTCTGCGATGGTTGTTGTTGCTCATTGAGGAGGGTATTCTATATCAGACAACTTATATTAAGAAATAAAACTTAACATTTGCCCCTGTTGCAGTGTAACTGTCTTTGTTTGTTTTCCTGCTAAAGAAGTTAATGCCATAATAACAGGTGTGCTTCTAACCAGCGTGAAAGTAGACAGGTTGAGGAGAGAGATTGAGTGACTTTTCTAGGCAATCAATTTAATTGCTCTTATATTTTGTCTCTGTGTAATTCCCTTCCCCCATCTCTCTCTCTCTCTCACACACACACTTCTAACTTTTAAACCAAACCTTGCGAGCTGTTAATCTCTGTTTGTTTCCTATACTATGTGGGTGTTGCACTCCACTCTGAATTGCTCAAACTTTAATTACAGTCTATAATGTAAACCTTCCTATATAAAAAGTAAATGGCCTGTGAGTTAAATGGCAGGGTTAATAATAAAATAATAATAATAATAATTCATAATAAACAACTACGTTGTCCTTAATCGTGTTCATTTAGATACTAGATCTCGGATATGTTACCAAATTGCCAAATTTTCAAAGAAAAATATAAAGCTTTATTGAATGCAGAAAAGATTATGTAATATCCATGTTTTATAAGATAACAAAAATACTATTGCACCCCATGTGCTTCACACCTTTATTATAATACCATATAATCTGGAACAATTTCATTTCCATGTCGATTTGGAGGACTACTACTACTAATAAACCTTTCTTCCTCCAGTGAATTAATGTAAATGGAAATAAGAGTAACTCCGGTTTGGAATGACATGATTTATGTACGCCATTCTTTAATATCCAGTCAATTTGAATAGTGATGTTTTTATATTCACAGTCAGTTGAAGATGCCAATAACAGCGGTATGAACCTATTGGACCAGTCTGTCATTAAAAAAGGTATGGATTATTCCAACAAGCTTGACAAACTTATACTGTGTAGCAATGTCTTCCTGATATGATTTTACTTTGAGCCAATTAGTTTACCCGGAAAATAGACTCTCATGGGAGATAGATAGATGGATGAAACAGGAAAGAGGAGGTAAAAGGAACCAGTATTTTCTTGTCTAGGAGTTAGATGATTACATTTTATCTTAAATATTTCTTTTAATTGCTGCCAACTGATTTAAAATAAGTAAACAGCTGTCAAATTTTGAATTTCCCAGCAATTCCTATTTTGATATTGGTGTAAAAATGGCACCACATATTATAAAATAGTTTTCACAGATCTACCTTAACTTTTCACCTCTAGTAGTTCTTGATCTGCACTGTGTGGATTGTTTGATTCCATTTGTGGCTTTTATGCGTTTTCCAATCGTGCCAAATGTGGGGGGCAGGGGCGGGGAAGAAACACACGCTTCTGGAAATACAACCTCCCTCTCCAATATGCCCATTTTTAAAATCATTCTACATATGCATACATGATTTAGTGTAACTGCAGAATCACCCCATACTGTTAAAGGGAATGTGATATTAACAAATGTTTGCAGTCTCTTGTACAGCTGTAAGCAAAATAATTAACTAATTAAACTAATTAAATGTAATTACAATAACTCATTTTGGGCGTGTTGCAGCTGCTTAATTTTTTTTACATTTCTCTGACAGTCACTTGAAGATGCATGGCGATTAGTATGGGTTATGCTCATAGACATTAAACAGCTCTCACACTGCACATTTAGGGAGAACTATCTTTAATTATCCAAGGAATTTCTATTTCTAGATTCAGTTTTAAATACTAGAGCTGACGCTTAGCAATGCTGGCCCTTATGTTTACTATCAACAGCACTTATCTGCAGTGGTTTATTCTTCATCTCATGCACACAAAACCGATACTTTAATAGAGATGAGTCTCTAGAATATTAAGAAAAGAACGTAAGGGGGTTGCTGAAATAAAAATTCAAGGCAGGGTGACGTATTTCGATTGTTTGTTTCCTTAAAAAATGCAATTATGTAAATTCGAGCAAGCATAACTTTGGGGAAGGGGGGATGAAAACCTGAAGCTCTTTTGACAACATAATTTATGGCGGGTGGTGCAGAAAAGTAGGCTGTTGTGGGAAACAGTGAATTGCCTTTAAGAAAAAGAACTGCTCTGCGCTTTTCAGTTCGCATGTATTACCAACCTATGGGTTTAGGTGTGTAACATATCGGTTTGCGAATGTCTGCTCTGTCTATATCTAGCTCTCTTCCTCTCTAGCTCATACGCAATGTTTTCTCTTGGGCCTTCGTGATTAATTGGCGGTTGATTTGTGGCTGAGAGGCTTCTCTTTAGCGTTGATCTGCCTTCGTATTTTCGTTGCCTCGTACGCACATTTTGCATTTTGTTCTGTGCAGAACACTGCCATGTATTGTATGTGACCACTTCATCAAAACAGGCTGTTTTCTGTGTTTTTTTCAAAATGAAAAGGGTAGCAGGAACATTCGGTGTCAATACACAGTGATTGTGGCTCTAAAGGTAGTCAGTGTCAAGCAGTTAAGCACATCTAATGATCCTTACAATTATATTAAATAGAGAGAGAGAGAGAGAGAGAGATCAGAAGATGCTGATAATTCTAGTATGCATGTGAATACTACAATTTGAGTATACTCACAACCGCAGGTGTATACTTAACCCTAGTCTATATCAGAAGACACTTAGAATTATAATAGCTATATTGAAACGTATAGATACACTTTAAAAATCATATCAGTAAAAAAAGATACCGACATTTTCTCGTAGGTGTGTTAAAAGGCATAGAGATGTTATCCTCCCCCCGCCCCCCGAATTAATGCTGTGCTTTATTGAACTTTTAGTCTAATTTTGTGAGTTTAGGTTTTCTTTGAACACTGGTAGAAGGGAAGAGACACATGGAGTCATATCTGTGGCTGCCGATGTTGGATCAGACCGATAGAAGGTGCAAAATAGAGAGGGTGCAGTATGAATTTTGCTATGGTCTCAACACTTTGCAGCCATAGGAATGTACTTTGAAATAAGAACAAGTTATCAAAGACCCGCAGATCATTCTTGCTGGCAGATGATAGATAGATAGATAGATAGATTTTCTTCTTGACTATTACCAGTAAAGTGTACGTAATGATAAATGGAATCTGGACAGGAGAAGGGCTGACGGATTTGCCTGTTTCAAAAGAAGCTAGTTTACTGTTAAAAACGTTCTCATAAAAATGTAGTGTGAAAGATAGGATATAGAAGTAAATTATTAACACAAATATCTCATCCATCCTCTCGGATATAAGTGCCTACATGTTCATGATCTTTGAGAGTCATGGAGGTAATGATGATTATCTATCTATCTACAGCTTCAGAAAGCTTGCCTAAAATTTTAAGAAACCCTTGTAAAAATATTATCATCATCATCATCTTGAACTGTTCAATTGATCATCCGTATTGATCCCACACAATAGATTATACACACACACTCTCTTGTTATGTTTGCTGTCTGGGCTTACTTGACATTTCTGAAGTAATTTAGTTAAGAGGAAATGAGTTGTTCCCAGTAGAGAGAGCAAACGAGTGGAGTGAAGGTAGCCAGCGTGATAAATGGCTCTTTCATTTGGAGATCTCCAGAGCTCGTTTAAGGCTAATTTTCTGTATTAGCCCCCTTTGAGCTATTAATGCAATAGGCAGGCACCGTGGCCCCTCGTCTCTTAGCTGCCCCATTAGAGAGCGCATTAAGCTGCCAAGCCTCTACTCTACTGTGGTGGTGATGGTAGGGGTGGCGAAATAATGAAAGGTGCTTTTCAAACTCTCCTAATCTAAACTGGCAGAGGGTGGCTAATACGATTTGAAGGGGTCTGGTCAATGAGCAATCAATAAAGTAATAATGAGAAGGATGCGGTACATTAACAGTCTAAAAATCCAACGAGACATTAAAAAATCATTCTGAACTCTTAGTTCCATTAAGATTGGCGTAGTGGAAAGGAAAGGACAGGGAGGAAGCCCAGATAAATGGCTGTGATGATGATGATGATGATGATCATCATCATCGAGAGTATTAATATTAGATTTATCTCAGGTTTAAGGAGTTAGCGGCTACATATTATCTGGGGTTATCCTCACATTCCGTGTCCCCCAGGTTGCTGCTGAAATCAAGGGGGGTATTTCGGCGTGTAAGGAAGGCCCTAGCGGGTCCCCTTGTCAACAGCTCAGCTGTAATTTGTTTGACATGATCTATGACAAAATAAGTTGCCCTCTTTCAAAATCTCGCGTGGCCTGAGTCCAAAGTTCAATTGTTGTGACTTTGGGGACATAGTCAGTGACCTTAAAAGTATCCTGATTTATTTACTTTAAACCATTTCCATACTTGTCTGTGCGCGCGCACACACAGAGTAACACCGAACTCTATTTTAAGCTTAATATGTTAACGTAGTGCAAATAAGCTCTAATTCCACCCCGCCCCCCAAGAATCACACACAAGGAGCCTCTTAACACCTTAAAAAAGTCACTCCCTCAATGAAACAGGATAAGATTTTTTTTTCTCTCCCGCTTCCTGAAGTGACCAGCAATAAATGATTAACTAAAAACCACGATATCTGGTTACAACTTTTCAGGTGATCGAGCTGCGAATCGGTTGAAATGTAACGTAGAGAATTTGCCTTGGTTTATTTATTTATTTTTGGTTCTTTTCCTGGAACACCAATTGTATTTCATTATCGCGTTTGCTTTAATGGGAAACAATTTCGGGGTAATAGATTTCACTCTTAAATTAATTCCTCGCTGCAAATGCAGGAGTGGTGGTGGAATCGAACTCTTTCCATCAGCTCATGAAGACACGATAGGTAGAGAGATTATAAAAACAAATCAGGATCGAGGCTCAGTGTCAGGGGGTATTATGTATTCTCGGGTTTCTAGGTTTACCTACGAAGTCAAACCAAGTCACCCACTGCCAAATCCTTGACCGTTTTGATGGACATAAACCTTTCTAATGAAGGCTAATTCCAAATCCCATTAATACTTACAGAGATCTGTAGACAACAAATGGATCCAATACTATTATTTTTTTGCCCAGTGCAGATGATTAACCACCAATATTTCTTTAAACCACGTTTTTGTCTTGCAGTATAAGGAAGGTGCTGGAATAATGTCGAATACTTCATCCCATTATTAATTTAATACGTGTGTGTGTGTGTGAAATGCTACTTTTGCATTACCACGCAGTTGTGTAGAGCAACCCAACAGAGAAATGAAAAAAGACTGAGCCTTAATGTATGCACAGAAAATTGTAAACATGTAAAGAACTGAAAGCTTCACGCTGGGTTTTGCCATGCTCCATTTCCTTACCATTTCCTGCTGTCGTTTTAAAGCGTTCTCACTCATCTAGAGATTCCGTTTGCAGGAACAGTATGCTCATAATTACTAACAAATCAAGCGGCTACTGTTGCTCTCTCGGTTTATTGATAAGCTGAAGAGAAATGGGAGGGGAAATGACAACGAGGCTGAGTGGACCAGGAAAATCACATTTTTTTTCAAAGCTGGAGGGGATGTTTTGAGGAACAATGGGAAAGGAGACACACACAAAAGAGTTTGGGAGAAAAATTTTGTGAAAGTGACAAGAAGATCAGCATAAATGGGACAAAGCAAAACATGCAAGAAGTAGGCAGAAACTTGTGTGCGCATGTGTTGTGTCCTTCTATGGACAATTATTATGAGGCATAAAAGCAGATTTGGAAAACACATCGATGTAGGTAAAAATACTCCAGGGAATACAGTGTAGAATTGTTTAAATAAATGCATTAGCGGACATTTTACGCACAGCTTCTAAAATCTCAAAATTATATTATCTCTGGTAATAGTTCTAATATCTTTGTAATGATAGAGAGATAATTAATCCATTCCATGGTAAACTCACTTTTTTTTGGAGTGGCAGGTAATTTACGAAAGATAGAGTATAGATTAGAATACATATCTCTGAAGCTATGAAATCGCAATAGATATGCTTGCACAGGCTTGCAAGACTCCTAAATGTGTTCAGAATTATTATACTCAAGTGATCTTGATGTATACCTAGTCCCTTTTGTATAGTTATTGTAAAGAACAATCGCAGAAGTTTGCAAAGCATGGCAGGAAAGAGGACTAACTTGCCTACCAAAATTAATTTGCATGAAACAAAATATTGAATATATTAAATCCATATTTCAAAGGTAAACTAATGTAACAAATGCTCCAAAAAGGGCAAAGCAAATTGGGAGAGAGATGTTTAAACATATCATGTGTTCAGCTCTCTCTGTGATGAGTTTAGACGAAGATCAAATTTTCATAGGACTATTGTCTCTTGTTTAATTTCTCAGTTCACTGGACAGTGACCTGATAAACTAGTCACTAAATATAGGTACTGGAAAGGTGTATCAAACCTTTGTCTGTGTTTGTTGGCGTGGAGAAGATTGCAGAGTGAAATGATCTCAGTTGTTAGTGGCCCTTTAAAGGATTAGTGATTTCACAGCGTGTGTATGTTCATGTATTTTCAAAACAACCCGATTGTGTCTTGATGGGGGCGCTTGAGTGACTCTGCAAAACATCTTACTGAAAAATGTAGCGCAGAGGGGAGACGTGTTTTTGTTTTTGTTTTTTAACATATGCTTAAAGCATCCTAAAACCAAAGGGTCTGACTGATCTATTGGATCAATGACAACATTCCTATTCATAGCAATGGAAAAACCGCATCGGGCCTCTGTCCCCCTTTTATAACTGGTTTTGTGCCAATTTCAAGTTTTTTGACGGGCTAGAGTTGAGAAGCTGGAAACGGCCTTCCGAAGCTGTATACATCATCTTAGTCAAAATAATACAAAATAGGAATCCGTTCCCATTTCTGATCCCCCCCCCTCAGTAAAGCCTCTCAAAATAAGTGTCAGAGGGGTAGCCCTGTTAGTCTGGATCTGTAAAAGCAGCAAAGAGTCCTGTGGCACTTTGTAGACTAACAGACGTATTGAAGCATGAGCTTTCCTGGGTGAATTCCCACTTCGTGGGATGCATCAAAATAAGTTGTTTGCGTTAGAGACTATGTGCAGTCTATTTGAAGCAATCTGTATATATGAAATCTACATGCGTTTTGGGTTTGCGCTGTTACAGAGCTTTTATTGTGGGAGTCTGGCCTGGCGGTAGGAAATCATTTATAATAAAAACAGCGAAACCCTGTTGTGTCTATTCCATACACCGAGGTTATAAAATTGGCAGTTGTCCAGTTGTTAGCACTTGTTACGGTATTAGGCTATCCGATCTTATTGTTCAGCAGCCCCAGACGACTTAAATAGTCCCTCAACTCCAATGGGTTGATTCTCCAGACATGTTGCAAATAAATAGGGTTTTATGATCTAACTGGCATGTATTATAAGTACCTAAGTAGCCGGCATATGTATGTAGTAGAACCTATTACTTGCAAAATTGGTTTTGCAACTGATTGACTGGCAATGCGATATTGCAAAGGAGAATCTGCTGTACAGGGGTGTGTAATCAATTAGTCTTCTCTGTAAAATATGCCCCCTAGACTACCACCAGCAAATCTAGAATTTAGGAATACATGTTCTATAAGGAAATAAGGCTGCAGTGATTCCAAAAGGAAGCAGCAGTAGCAGCTGTCTGCTCTTATTAACTCCTGCATAAAACATACCTTAAGTATGGTTTGTTATCAATTACGTGCAGAAATGAAACAACTGGGAAAATGCAGCGACGCTGTCTATAAATTAAAGTGATTTTGTTGATTCATTAGAGCACCTGCTGTAAATCATAACAGTTACACACAATTATGAACAAGCTATTTAAGTTGATTTGTAAACAAAATTCATACCAGGAGGGAATTGCTTGCGTTTTTAGTTTAGCAAAATAAGTGTTTGTTACTAATTGTGTCTGTTCGGTGTTATAAGAATTAGAATGGTATAAGTCCTTCGGTTTTTCCTAGAGCAATCTTATTTGTTACTCAGAGAAATTAACTACTTTGTCTGGTACTGGTTAAGGGGAAGAGTTTTTAAAAAAAATCCCCTGATGTATTTTTGTTGCTGTAATCAGACCAGTTTTATTTAGAAACTGAATAGTCCCACTTTTGTATGTTTGTTATATAGTATGCTAAGCCATCTGATACCAGACTATTTTTAATGAATCTTTTTAGGGGGGAAATAATTGTGCTAATTATGTTGCACAAACCTGTCTTGTTAAAAGCCCAAAACAACAATAACATAATCCTTTCCTTGTTAAATTCTGTAGTCCTGATTCTCACTTAAACCAGTAACTCCTTTGTCTTCATTAGATTTTTTCCCTAGTTGTTATCATTGTTAGTAACAGAAGTATTAGGAAGAGGAGTATTAATATTCTTGTAACCCATCCATATGCCCGGCGCTGTGCATTACACAAGAAGATATAGCTCCTGCATCTCAAGGCTTACAAACAAATAATTTAGGAAGAAATACAGTTAAAATACATTTATAATATACATCTTTTTTTTTAAATTGTCAAACCAATATACATCAGCTGTACTCCACTGCACCGTATCCATTATCACCCATCCAGGTCAGTTTCCTGTAGATTCAAGGCAACGGCGACTCTTATTGGTGTAGCTACTAGGAAACTCTGGGCCTATGAATTGACTTTTCTTCAGCTGTGCTATGGATGTCAGACTAGACAGTTTGTACTCTTATGTGTCATCATGGGATATACCTCCACAGTCACCCCTTCTTTCTCTCTCCAGTTCCAGTTCCTCCAAAATCTGTTACTTCTCTGATGATGAATAAAGATGGCTTCCTGGGTGGCATGTCAGTCAATACCGGCGAGGTGTTTTGCTCAGTACCTGGCCGCTTGTCCTTGCTCAGTTCCACTTCAAAGTATAAAGTAACCGTGGGAGAAGTTCAAAGACGCCTCTCGCCTCCAGAGTGTCTGAATGCGTCGCTTTTAGGAGGAGTCCTTAGAAGGTAAGGGCTTGCAGCAAATGTGGGTATTTACCTAGACACACACAGAGGCTAAGCATTTTGTCTAAAGTCTATACTATGGTAAAGGCATTTGCAAATATGTGTTGTTCTGACGTTGTAGTTGTGTGTGTAGAACTCAAGGCAGGGAAAAATAAGTAGCAATATGAAAACATGGAAATTAATGCCTAAAGTTATGTTAGTGTCTAAGACTGAGAAGGCAGCTCATAGTAAGGTCAGTAAGGGATCTCTCTCTCTCACATACACACACACTTATTTACTTACTTACTTTCTTCCCAACTCTCTCTCTTACATACACATATTAATCTATTCAAACATACATTTTAGAGGAAGGCTTCTATTTAAATAAAAGGTCTTCTCTATGAATACAGGTGTTATAGGTAAGAAAGCTTAGCTACTATGATCTTTGCCTGTAAAAGAAGCAGAGATTTAAAACAAATAAACTTTATTTATGTATTTATTTATTTGCATTAGTTAGGAAGTTTTAAGAAGTTTACAAATCCTTGCCAATTAAATATCAGAAACAAAGCAATCATTGCAACAGCAAGCTTTTGTTTAAAGAGGCATTATGCGAGAATGTAGTCTATTTAAAAGGTGTTACCATGTTACAGAGTGAGCATCATTACACCTACAAAATGTCCTTTCTAGTGAGTTTATTGAATTTAGTGACATCTCTGTATACACATATTTAAGGACCAGGCATGTCTATTAAATAACATTTTTTTTTAAAAAAAATGGACATATGTGATTGGGTTTTTTTCAGGTGAATGTACTTTGTTTGATATTGACCCAAAGGTAAACAAATATCTAAGTAGCTATTTGTCCTCTGTCTAATTTGCTGGGTACATAATTGGTGTGTTAATTTTTTCCATAACAACAGCCTCCCATAGTTTTTGAACCGTTCCTCTAGGTTTGGACTATTTTTCTTTTTCTAACGAGAAGCTACCAATACTCCAGCATCTACTAGCAGATGAGAGATTAATAATTCTTCATTTCCTCTTGTGTGTGACCATTTCCACTGGGAAGCCCTTGAAGGATTACCAAAGGATTATTTGGTGATAAATATCCAACAATTTGTGATATTTAGGTACAAGTTTTATCCAAATACTTTCTAATGACTGGACATGTCCACCATATATACATAAAATCTCCACTTTAACCCCAATTTCTCCAACATTTATTCCCATTTTACATACATACACACTAGACAGATAGAAAGATATATATATATATATATATACATTAATTTATATATTAACATTAACCTGACTGGTTTGAGGTAGCACTGAAACAGTACCTTAAAGAACATTTCTTTTATTGTAATACAGACAGGTTGCTGGTCCTCCTTCCCAAGGCAAGTCCCATTCCTCTGCGCTGATTTGTCTGCCCATGTCCTTCTCCCAGAGTGTCATATGTGGACATATTGTTAGCAAAGAATAAGCCAGATTTTTTACTTACAGATGCGAATCTGCCTGTGCTTTGTAATAGAGAGTGAAGCAAAGAGAACATCTGCAAGAGAAATTTCAAATAGAAACTATAACTAGCAAGGTTAAACACATACGCCCTTACTGAGCCTCAGTGATTTCTGAAGAAGAACCCAGGACTCAAACAGTGACTTTACTTTGTATCTTGAGTCCAAACTTTAGAGAAGGTTTTGGTTCAATATCTGTATTTCAGAGCATGTGAAATATAGATGGCTGCTCTCTTGCTACTGTGCCATTGGTTCCTATCCACTTTGACACAAAATACTGAGAGACCAGAATCTAGGTGGGGAAACTTTCTCTACTGGATGTGACTTCATTTCATATTCCTTATATACAATTTAAAAAGCTGTTAGTGATAAAAGATCTGGGGTGAAATCCTGGCGTGCTGAGGTCAGTGGGAAAACTCCCATTGACTTCAGTGGAGCCAGTATTTCACCCCGGGTTTAAACCAGCTGCATAAAACTTGGGGGGAGAGATAGCTCAGTGGTTTGAGCATTAGTCTGCTAAACCCAGTGTTGTGAGTTCAGTCTCTGAAAGGGCCGCTTAAGGATCTGGGGCAAAAATCAGTACTTGGTCCTGCTAGTGAAGGCAGGGGGCTGGACCCAATGACCTTTCAAGGTTACTTCCAGTTCTAGGAGATAGGTATATTTCCTGTTGTTGTTGATTATAACAATACCTGGCCCTAACAATAACTCTGCATTTCCCATGAATATCAGTCTTCCTTTTAATGTCCCTATCAATTTCCTATATAGATTACATTAGGTGCTCATATCACTAAATATTCATATCCCATATATAATGTAGCTGTTCCAATAGATAGTTCAACATTTCCTGTATAATATCTATTGAATTCTACCTTAGGTGTTCTTATCAGTTTCTCGTATATGTTTCATGCTTCCTCTAGGTACGCCCTATCAGTTCATCCCATACTTCTGTCTTCCCACCTGGATATACAATCGTATCCTAATACGCCTTAGTCTTATACTGTAGGAACCAATTTGGTTTCTTCCATGACAGCAGCTTATACAGAAGTGATTTCATTCTATGCATTTGTTTTCTGTAAGTTAAAGAGAGAGGGAGAACTTCGTCAGTTGTGTGTGGCAAAAATTAAGCAAACCTCAGCAAACTCTACCAGCAAGCGCGCGCACACACAATGTGCTAACCTCAAGTTAAAACCCCTTCAAGCTCCAGTGGTCTTTAAATTGCACAGTCTAAAAGTTTGTTTCAGGGACATTCCGAGGTTAATCAGAATGTTAATTTCTTTGCAATTCCAGAGCCAAATCGAAAAATGGAGGGAGATCGTTGAGAGAGAGGCTAGAAAAAATCGGCTTGAATTTACCAGCCGGCAGGCGTAAGGCCGCAAATGTCACTTTACTCACCTCCCTGGTGGAAGGTAAGCGGTGAATTGCAAGCTCGCTTCACACTATTGGCTGCTCCGAAGTCTTTTTGGTTTGGGAGTTTGACATTTTGCAAAGTTTCATGGATTAAGTGGAAATCGTTGCAGTGGTGGCATTAAGATCTGTTTAACATGCATAATACTGAGTGAAATTAAGACTTTAAGGACTCCATTTAAATCACGCTGAAGTCACTGATCAAACTCCCATTAACTTCAATGGGTGTCTTGATTTCAGGTTTGCCTCAGTGAGATCTGCAGAATCGAACTTTCTCTGCAGTTATGCAAATATTCCCATTCCCTACTCTTGTGGATTTCCAGGCAATATTCCCTTTGAATAAGGATCTAGTCTGTGCTGGGTCCAGGAATTTAAAGCTAATTCATTAGTTCCAACCTTAATTATGGCAGATGCACATTACAATGTGGCCATTGAACGAAAATAATAAAGAACTATTTTTTTTTATTTCAGCAAAGGAAAAAAGTTATTACAAATTAACAGTTATAAGTACAGTTTACCTGAGGGTGAAAGTTTAACAGAGAAACAAGCGAGCCCTTTCTTTAAGAAGAAGGGGGGAGCAGTGGGGTATAAAAGAAAGAAACAAAAGAAAAAAAATGAATACTCGAGTTATACCTCCTCCTAAATGAACAAACGCTATCCCATACTTGATGTGATGCTCTGATGTTGGTACTGTATTGAAATGTGGAATTCACAAGACTGTCACTTGTTTTTTTTAGGAAATACTGTATTCATTCTGGGGCAAACTGGTTCTTCAGAAATTATAACTAACAATTATGTGATGTAATTATGAATTATATGTATTTATATTATACATACACAGAGGCGAGCAACATTCAATATGTACAATAACACACTATGTCGTATCTCATATGCATGTGCCTATAGATTTGTACCATACATTAACTTTTACATTCTTCTGATTTAATTGTAAATGCAATACATAGTTACACACTCATATGTGAAATCAAAATCAAGACAATATTCGTTCTAGTTATAAGTATTGTTTCTATTTTGACGCTATAGTATATCTATATATTCATAAATCACAGTACATTACATGAAAATACCTATCAGACTATGAATGCATAGTTAAAGACACTATATGTAAACATTTACCATGTGAGAAAATACATTCATCGTCTGATATGCATATTCATATATATTAATTAATACATAGTTCAAACACACACCCCATACCTATATCTATGCGTGTGTGTAAAAGTATGCATTCACTTTAATAGCAATATCAGAAGATCTTAAAAGTTGACACATAGCACAAATGTACGTGCAGATCCATATGTGCGTGTGTGCACATACATTATATATGGATATAAAACTATACAACGTTTATATCATTATATATTACGTTACTGTCCTCTGATTTACTTACAGATCAACAATTTACCTTAAAAGATTTCCCTTCTCCTACAGAAAGTTGCACTTGCTGTAGATTTATTTTGTTTTCTGACAACAGGATTTTTTTCTTGTTGAATTATGTTGCCTATAGCGTAAATGTTTCCCTCATCTCTGGCCAGGATTAACAAAAAGCAGTGAGAATGGTGTCTCTGCACATAATTTAGTGTATGTGTGTGGGGGGGGGAGTGGGGGGAGAAGAACCATCCACTGAAATTCTAGCATTTGGCGGACAGCGTGATTCATCTTTTTGGTGATTATTGAGAAGAGTTTTTTTTTTTCTAAATGACGTTTTAAAGTAAGTCCTGATCGTTAAAAATAATGTGGTGCTAGAATTATTAGACATAGCTGGTTTGCCTGTCAGAAATCTTCCTCGTGGTCCTCCAGGCTGGGCTTTAAAGAGTTTAATGCTTTATTCTAGAGGGGCTGAGCTATAATCTGATGGAATCCCCCCAGAGTCTGTTTTTTTCCCCCTCTTTCTTCAGCTACTGTGTCGTCTTCTTCTTGTGGTGAAAAGTACATCAGTAGGAGTTTGATGACACGAACCTCTGGAGGGTAGAAACCTGAAACCAGGCAGGCAGAGGAAATGCCAATTAGAATTATAGTTAGAATAATTATTTTTCATATGAAAGGTCCCCTTTCAATGGGATTTTTTTGGGGGGTAGGGTGAGGGTAGAATGGGTAGCTTCTGTTGCATTGTGATCAGACCTATGCAAAACTGCACTTTCCATTGGATACAATGCACTCGGCTGCTTTGTTTTCCAGATGTGGCTATAATAATGTGCAACACACGCACATGGGATATGATATTCTGTGGTAGAGCTTTTGGGACACTTTTCTGGTACATGAAAATACAAACCTATTCTGCACATTTTAAGTCCGGGTCCATTTACCTCTCAGGACATGTCTTTTGTTTTCACACACTTGAAAGTCTGTATTATCTATGTATTAATAACACACTTTTTCTCTGCCCGTGGGACTAGAACCGTAATCAGTGTAAATCACCACACTCAACTGAAGTCAATAGAGCTAAGACGATACATGCCATGTAAAGGCTCCTTCCACCAAAAACTGGGGTGTGCTCTGCAGAAAGAGACTGGGCTCCTACACGCATGGAACCGTCATTGTCATTGAATTCAGTTGGGGTTGTGCCTCTCCAGTGCCAAATTGAGCAGGACCAGTACCACCAGCAATAACGTGGCTCAGTGTATTCCAGCCGGCTCGGTTGAACCATTGTCTGGTCAGCCTCTTCACTGAACAACCCTGCTGGCCTGTGATGATCAAAGGCTGTTCATCTCCCTTCAGGTGAAGCTGTTCACTTAGCTCGGGATTTTGGATACATCTGTGAAACGGAGTTTCCAGCGAAAGCTGTTTCCGAGTACCTGAACCGACAGCACACGGACCCCAGCGATCTCCACTCCCGGAAGAACATGCTCCTGGCTACAAAGTGAGTAGGACGAGCCCACCTCCCGCTTTGCTTTCAGGGTGGCCACTTGGAGAGTTTGACGCTCGTTCTCCTCCACGCGGCCATTCTCGCTAGCGCTCTGCAAAGGAGCCGGCCCAGCAGCGCTTTCTCCAATAGGCTTTGCCCCGATCTCCCTCTCTCGCTGTCATTGCGCGGTAGGTGTGTGGGGGAGAGGCTGTGCTCTGGGTGTGTTCCTGTCCCTGGGTCTGATTGTGTGGACCTGTAACACTACGTGCTCTGTGCGTATCGTTGGAGCTGTAAGAGCGTCCTTGGAGCTGTGTGCGCATGGAACACACCGGGGTTTGACTTTCTTTCTTTCTGTGTGCGTGTGCACGTGTCCCCGTGTTTTTTGTCTATTTCTCTCCCCTCCCCCCTTTCTCCTCCCCCGCCTGTTTTGAGTCTCCGTGTTTCTTTCCTCCCTTGTGTATGACTTTGCATCTCTCTCTCTCTCCTGTTGTTTGGTTTTGGGTGTGCATTCCTCTCTTTCTCTATTTGTGTATTTCGTGCTTCTCTCTGTGTAGGAGTGGCTAGGCCTTGCCTCCGCTCCCACGGAAGTCAAAGGAAAAAAACCTCACCTTGACTTCAAGAGCGAGCAGCCTTATCTATCAAAGACCCCGACCAAATAATTTACCATCTCCCCTCCCCAAAATATGGAGCGTTAATCGCCTTGAGAAATGTGCAGCTGCAGCTCCAGAGGGGGGACCTTGTAAATCTGCCACTACAGCTACGTCTGTGGAACTTTTACAGGAGCTTTTCTGTTGTGTTTGATTGACTCCTGTCGTTGGCTCTCGCGCTGTATGGTTTGGTGTTTTAAGGCCAGATCAGGTTTTCGGTGGTGAGCTCTGGGTGTGTCCTGTATGTTAACTCTCTCGCAGGCAAGACCCAAGCTGTGTAGTGCCCTGGGACGTCGCTTGCTCCGCTGAGAGCGCAATTTAAAGAAATATATGCAGGCGTGGAAAATCGTTTGCTCAGATTTGTCTAGATGTTTTTTTTAGACGCCAATGGAATTTGATTGCCCTTTTCCGCAAGGTCAAAAGATATTAATGTCCCAGAACTTTAATTGCTCGCAGAACCCTGCCTTGCTCTTTCAAGCTTTAAAGGGTTTGACTCATTACCGTTTGCTCTGCAAACTCAAAGCTTCCTCTTTTGCACTTTCCTAGAGGATAAGACTTTTATCTTTCCCCACCCTCTGAACTCTTTAACTCATGGGGAATTTCAGAGGATCACAGATGAACTCTCCTCTCCTACCTCGATGTTGCTATTATTTTTTTTTTGGAGGGGGTAATCATTTCCCCTCTGTATTTCTATTTCGCCCTGAGATGATGCACCTGTTTCACTGGGGGCCTTGTGAGTGGGGTGAAGGGACGTTTAGCCATAGAAAGCCACCAAATGAAAAGAGAAGGATTCAGTGTTCATCCTCCCGGGTGGCAAACGAGCTGTTTTAAAGATAAACAAGCACCGACGTCAACCCCCGTGCTTTGAAGCGGTGCTCTCCAAAAAATGCTTTGTGTTCTTTTCATCCCAGCAAGAGTAGAGCAGCAACCCGCCACTGGTGTCTCTTTATCGCCCGGGCAATGGCTGTCGGTTAGATCTTACCTCCCGTTTGCCGCACCAGCAAAACCGTACCTGGCGGCTAGCGCTCCCGTTTCGCTCGCGGAGCGCGCGGCGGTGCTCGCCTGTAGGCTCCCGAGCTTTTGCAAGCAAACGCCGCGCGGGCGGGCTGGAAAGAAGAGCGGGACCGATTCCAGGAGTGGCTGATACAGCGAGACCTGATTTTAAAGGGAACGAGCCCGAGTGAGATGATCATGGGGACTCCCTGTAGTAATAGCCACCTGTCCCAAACCTGGACTTTAGCGTCCAAAATCTGGTCCTGTCCCAAACCTGGACTTTTGCGTCCAAAATCTGGGGGCTTACCTGAAACTCCCCCAA
>NC_133771.1:13122474-13178441 GCF_003597395.2 Chelonoidis abingdonii | reverse complement strand
ACAAATTCCCGCCCCTGACTTTAAACAATCCAGTTCTCTGATTGGCCCTCTGGTCAGGTGTTTGGTTACCCTTTCCAGGTAAAAGAAACTTAACCCTTACCTTACCTATCTACTTATGACACTCCCCCACCCTTATTGTATTATATCCAATACCCCCTACTCGGCACAGAATCTGTACAATGCTGCCCATGTGCAAGACGCCTGGAAGCATCTACAGACTATAAGCGATTGTGTGGACATGACCGGCCAAGATTTTCAAAAGCAATGTTGAGGTTTCAGGTTGGGGGATGCTCGACTTGAGACACTCTAAAGGGGCCTGGTGTCCAGAAGGGGAGTGTTCGGGGCTCTCTGAAAAAAGAGGCACCGAAATTCTCTAGTCACTGTTGCAACTCTTGGCTTACATCATTGAACAACCCCCCACCCCATGGGAAGAGTTCATTCAGGATTCATGGGAAGAGAAAGATCTGACTACATTTGGTTTTCAGCAAATCCTACTTAGCAGTCATCCCAATGAGTCATTTGCAGGCTGTTGGTGGTATTGCCTTCCCATGAAGGTCAGGTAGCATTCATCTCTGAGTAAATAATAACAATACCAATCATAATAAACAATAATATAATTATTAATACCAGGGTCAATCTCCAGACAGCAGTTTTCTATCTATCTGTCATTCAGGGCAATCTGGCTAATTCTAAAGGCAAAAAATAGACTAAATAATACATTTTAAGAAAAGATAGATGGCGTTTCAGAAGCATCTTTCTGGTCCAAGTCTCTAGGTCAGAGAAGAGGAGGTGTACTTGAAAGAGTAGGATGAACTCTACTAGGAATCCTTCTTCTCTTTGCTGATCAAACTCTCTTTGCTGATCAAACTGATCAAGGAAGTAGCAGGGCAAGGGCCTATTCTTGCGGTCCTCCTGCTCCCTTGGACAATGGGGCATTGTGGAGGGGTAAGGAATGCAGCATCAGGTCACAAAATCAGGATCCTTCTGTTTGTTGTTGGAGGGAAGGTGGGAGTAAGGAGGCCTGAGTTCTGTATCCAACCTCACTACTTATTGCGGTGCCTTTGTTTGTGTCTTTCATTGACTTCAATATGCTTTGGGCCTGGCCCTCAGCCTCCTTGTACTCTAGTTTATTTATGTGTAAAATGACTATAATACATTTTCCTAGTGTGTGTGGTTGGGGGAAGGTGGAATGAGAGGGGCAGCTGCCCGTCTTTGTTACTTGATGCATTTCAAATGCCTTGGAAGTCTCAGGCTGGGTACAAAGTGTTAAAAAAAAATGAAGTGAAGTGACTCTGACTACTCTGGGCCCTCTCTCTCCTTTTCTCTTCACTACCCTTGCAGGCAACTTTGTAAAGAATTCACGGATCTCTTGGCCCAGGACAGGACACCCATTGGCAACAGCAGGCCCAGCCCTATTTTGGAACCAGGCATTCAGAGCTGCTTGACTCACTTCAGTCTCATCACCCATGGCTTTGGGGCCCCAGCCATCTGTGCTGCCCTCACAGCTCTCCAAAACTACCTGACTGAAGCTCTCAAAGGCATGGACAAGATGTTCTTGAACAACAACACTGCTAACAGGCACACATCTGGGGAAGGACCAGGTAGTAAAACTGGAGACAAGGAAGAGAAACACAGAAAATGAAAAAAGGAGAAAAATAAATAAATAAAAGAAAGAAAGAGAGAGAGAGAATCTTTTAAAACAAACAAAACAGTTTTAATTTTAGCTTTAAAATATTGGATTGGGATTTGGAAGAATTATATTAGGTAGGACAAAAATAATAATAAAAAGAAAGACAATAACTTAAGATCAGAGGCTCACTATGGAGCAAGAACAGTGGCTCAATGTCTCTTACACGGAACATTTGAAGACAACCACCAGGATTTTTCCACTTCTGTTCTCACTTTTTTAATGATTTTTGGGGGGGAGGGGGCAAATAAAATAATAATAATAAAAGGAAAACATGAATAACTTATTGGAAGAAATCAGAGAAACACTTTGGTGTCAGTGCGTTGGTTTCTTGTTTGGGCTCAGATGTACAGTCCATCTTTTTTTTTTTTTTTTTTTAAATCAATGTCCTGTGTCTACACTGGGGAAAACTAAAAAAAATCTTCCAGTACTGTTATCTGGGACATTTCCATTCCTAGCATCAGCACCCCTCACTTCCATCCCTGCCCTCAACGTATCTTGCTCCTCTGGATCTATCTAGACTAGAAAAGGGGCCGGTTTGGGTAGCAAAGGCTACAATATGACTTGCTAATAGAATTGTAAATGTATTAAACTGTTTCTACATTAATTACAGTGTCTACATTAATTACAGTACATTGGGTGTTTCAAGTCATGTTAGCTCAATCCAGTTCTTTAACTCAATTTTTAAAAGGCACCCTTTTTTCCTGGTCTAGACAGACCCTCTGTTTAGATTACCAGTGTTTACAGCTATATATGTATAATTTGGTATTGAGCATTGATGGCTCTTAGGGTGCAAAATTTGAAAATAAGGTCCAGTAAGATGTTAATGCTGTTTTTAAATGGCTAATCTTATATTTAAGGTATCTTAATTTCCTCTAAAGTGTTCATATTACCAACAATGCCAATGTCTCTATATTTAATTTGTTCTAATAGTGTGGGTGTATTGAGAAAGATCTACCCATTTTTTTTTTAAAAAGAAGTGCTAGTAACAAAAATTGAATATGTAATTCCTTCTCAGGAGTATGCACTATTTTATTTTCTTCTGTTTCCCAAAGCTTTGCCCGCTTGGCTTATGAGCTTCTTCAAAGAGGACTAGAGCTCCCTACACAATACATCAGGTACAGAGAAAAATAATCCACAATTCTAATACTTTTTTTTCTTAAATCAAAGCCAGTGTTTTCAGAATTCTGCAGGTGTACTTCTTTAAAGAAGCTCAAAGGGAATAATTGAAACCAGATTAAAAATAACTGAAATCGAGAAGTAATTTTAAGAAGAAGAATGCCGTTCTGTCGAAGGGTTGTTGCAAACACTTGCTTGAGCGTTAGTGTTTGATACACAAAGCGAAAGCAGTTGCTAAATGCAATCGTGTGGGTGCATACTAGGGGCGGTGTGGGATTGCAGGAGAATGTCCTGAATGACTGTCTTACTCTGAGGAAATCTATTTATCTCTAGAAAGTTATTAAGATGTTTCTGTGACTCTTGTTTTAGAACAAATTCAGCAGGAGGAAAAAATAGCACCAGTGATGTGGGTTTCGTTTGTTTGTTTTGTTTTGCAGTTATTGGGTGCATTACATGATGTTTTATGACTAATATACATTTTAAAGACATGCCCTTCTATGGCATATGTGAGAAATAATACTTATGCTTAAGGAGATGAATTTCAGCTTGGATTGTTCAGTCTTGGATAATTGTATTTATTCAGTGGGGTAGAGATTCATGCATTAAGGAATCCTTTCACATGTCAGAAAAGCTACTGTCGCTGGGTGAAATCCTGGCTCCACTTAAGATAATGGCAAAGCTCCCATTGACTTCAGTGGGGCCAGAATTTCACTCTCTGTTTCAACTTAAGATCAGATACTGAATTCATTATGTTTCAGGCAGGTCTGAAATCCCAAAGAGAAGAAAGTCAAACCTCTGGACGTGGTCTTTATTTTCTAAATAACTGCAAGAGGGGGGGGGGGAAATGAATTTCGTGTAAAACTATTGCCCCTTTCTCCATTTCCCCAACAATTATTTTTTAAAACAAAATGAACATGTCTTTCGCTTCCCAGACCCATCTTCACATGCTTAGCTACGAATACCACACTTCCTAAATACTTACATTTGATATGCTCTTTGGCTTTCCTACCTTTGCTACGGTTAATATAGAGGATTATCTTCAAGCAGTAAGAGGATAAATTTACCTTGCGTTTCAAACCAGGGACTTGAGCATGCATAAAACAAACCCTACTGACTTTAATTTACAGGCTATCCCCATTCCAGCCAATGGGAATATTAACCCCATACAATTTAGCCCTAATTCAATTCTAATTTAAATCTCAGGCTACAAACATTATTATCCCCATTCTACAGAAAGGGTAAACTGAGGCTCAAAAAGGTTAAATGTCTTGTCCAAAGGCTTTCAGCAAATCAGAGACAGGATTACGATCTAGGAGTTTCCTGCTATGGCTGACAGGCAGAGCCAGGTCACTGAGATCTTTGGTTCTGATTGTTCACACAGCATCTAAACAGCTGGGACTAAATCCTTCCTAGTAGTTCCCTTAATTTCACCGGGACACTTCTATAAGAGAAGTCAGCAGGCTTTAGCCTATGGACGTCATAATTCAGTCTCCTTACAAGACAGCCTACCCACCACCTCTGTGATGGGGGGTGGGGGGAACACTTGAATGGAAATTAATCACAGCATTTCTTGCAAGGCATGCTTCTCTTTTCTGTCAGTTAGAGACAATTGTGTTTCTGGAAACCAATCAGCAACTATTGCATGCAGCAGAAAATGGTCCATGTAAAGAGCATTTACAATGTGCCAAACAGGCATAGCTAAAAACTCTCCAAGGCTCAGCAGCCGAAGTGGGTGTATTGAACACAAAAGGCGTTGTTGTATTGAACACAAATGGCTATCATTGCTTAATATTTATGAAATAGCTTCCAGAATCCCCAAACCCCACCAGGTCCCAAGCTGTACAAATAGATATGAAGACACAGTTCCTGCCCCAGAGAGTTTACAGTTCAACTTTTCTATGTTGTAGCATATCTGAAAAGTGTATGCCATTTGCAAGAATTTCGGAGCAGATACATTAGACACACACGTTAGGAGCCCGATCTCACCCTTGCTGAAATCAATGGTAAAACTCCCTTTGAGTTTGGTGGGAGCAGGATAGGTCCCGTAAGATTTGCTCCAACCCCAGTGAAGTTAACAGGAGTTCAATTCAACAGATTTTGTAGTAGTCTCCAATTAAACATATCCCGGGGGTAGAAAGAGTCAACAACAACCTGCTCTCTCTGTGCTCAGGCAAACAACCCATTGATTTCAGTGGAGTGTTTCCCCACCCCCTCATCCTGGTAATGAGAGAAAGCTCGTGGACATTTCTAAATTGCAAAAAACATGGCATAGGTTTAAAACCTAATTGATTCCCCCCTAATCTAATATTTGGCAACTGGTAGCAGGCGTCCATTACTGATTATTATAACTTTGTTGAACAATTTATCCCTCTAAACGCATAATTCGGCCTCCTGCTCTCAAACTATCACTAAAGTATAACTTAATTGCAAAGCATTACCCAGTCTGTTTGCACTTCCCCAGACTAGGCACCTTTGACGTTGATCTGATAATTGAGTTATTAAAAGATTTGGTTTCCTCGGGATCATAAATCAATAAGCAGGAGGATTAACATGACAGCTTTGCTTTTAACTCAAGGGAAACGTTTAAGGAGAGACCTTGGAAAGTTTGTTTTCAAACCAAACAGGTGGGTTACTGTACATTTAATTTCACCCTTAAACGATTTGCTTAATATATACGTGTATATCCCACGTTGAACAACTCAGCTCCTGTGCAATCTGCAGTTTCTGATAAGCCACCTTGTTGCTAACACGAGATATAAAAGAATCTGAAGGCTAGTTCATGTCACGTAGGTCATGGACCCCCTAAGGATGGGGGGGAAACCTGGGTATTTAATTAATATTGGGCCATATCATGTCACCAGAAGTCTCTATTGAACCGAAATCTGATAGCGCAATGGGGTCCATGACCAGAGATTAGTCAGGCAATTAAATGTACCTATGTGTCTATAGTTAAATAATTACCGTCTTGTATCTTGAACAAATTCTATCACAAAATACCTCGAGCTTGTTTATTTTTAGTTCTGAAGCCCCGAAATATGCTCATGACTTTGAAAACGACAGTAGGGTAACTTTTAGTCTTAACAGCTCTAATGTTTTCTGAAAAGCTTTGCTTAGCTTCTTATTTTCTACCGTTTTAATCTTTTGTTAATTGGAGAAAAAAACCTAGCTTACTTCGATCCAGTAATGCTCATTTCAAGTCCTAAAGATCGCCAGAGCTACTGAAAAAGTAGTTTTCTATTACCCTGTTACCCAACAAAATACCCCTTCTGACTTAAAGGGACACTAATATTTTTTTCCTCTATTTTCTTATACCAATGTAAAAGAAAACAGTATTAAAAAAACCCCACATTTTAGAAATATCTGACGGTACAGAAAAGCCTCTGTATCGTAACCCCTTGTGTTCCAAAGTATGTCTACATGTTATAAAAAGAAAAATCACAAACAAAAATAGCCATAAAAATGAAAATAAAAACTGAAAACGTGGGAACTGATACCACCCTCCTTTCTTTGCCAAAACGGATTCCTTTTTGGATCACCTTGAATAGTGAGAAATATCGGTTGAGCGACTCTTCCTTAAAAAAAAAAAAAAAAAAAGAAATGCGGAGGGGCATTCAATGTTAAGTTTGTACATATTTATTTATGCTTAATTTAACGGGAATGTGTAAATATGGCGAGCAAGTAGTTTTGAGTTATTTATCTGTGAATCTATATCTCTGTGAATGGGTGGGGGATTTAAAAACAAAAAAAGAAAAAAAGAAAAAAGAAAAAAAGAGAAAAAAACCGCTTGACACTAGATAGTATCCTATCTGAATTTTTTTTCTGTTCTTTATAGACAAGCTGTTATGGTAATGGGTAGAAATTGGTTTCTTGTCCAGTGATGACCTGATTTACATAAATAATAAGAAGAATAAAAATTGTCGTGTTTTGTTGTATTTTCCTCTTCAGTTTTTTTGAATGTTGGTGCTGCTTCAGTTCTGCAGACGGATTTACTTATAACGCCAAGAAGTCTTTATTTTCCCAATCTGGGCTTTGGGAAAATTAGGATATGTCTCTACATTAAAAAAAAAATGACAATAAATATTGCTTCTCAGAAACGTTGGCATTTTATTTTTGTCTGATTCAGAGGTGTCTATAATTTTGCCATCTTTTCCTCCTCTTTCTAAGCAGACATAATAAACCTCATGCCATGTTAACGTGATCTTTTGTTTAATTTTGCCTGTACTAGTTAGATTAGTGGTAAATCTTCTTAAGCCCAAGTATGAGCTAGTAAAACAAAGTACTCTGTATTAGTATAGCACTCGAACAACAGGGAACATTTTGTTCGAGATCATCACTGCTGTAACACTGTACCCCTTCCAGTTGCATGTGTGTGGATGGATGGATCGATGGATAGATATTTCTGCTCTATTTATATGTCCAATGGATCAAGCTTGGTGTTGAATATTTACAAGGCAGAATTAGATACACCCTGCTTTTGCATAACTGCAGCACTAGGAATGAGATCCTAGCAAAAAGAATTCCCAAGCAAACCTTATTTTGTGTTGTAAGTGACACCTATTAGGAACATAGGGACAGATCCTGATTTTATTTGCACCAATATAAATCTGGAGTGACACTGGAATGACTCCGGATTTACACTGAAGGTTAATGTTGGAAATGTTATCAGAATATTGTTAAATGTAAATTAGAAACTGGAAAGCTACCAGGTTAGCTCCTGCCAATGCCATCAGCCTTTGTCCGGACCCTCCTCTCTTAAAACTAATATACGCACGTGTCTAGACAAATATGGAACATTGACAGGCCAAGAAATCTGAATAACTAGTGACCTATTTGTCCCAGTGTAGACTGAATGCACATCCTACCTGTTTTTATTTTCCTGTTAGCGAAAGGCAGGGGGATGTCAGGGGATTGGTTGGAAGTTTTTTTTGCTTTACGTTTCTATAGAGCAACACAAATTCCCACCGATTTGACTCCACGAATAGAAATAATTTATTACACATGATAAGAACAAAAAAAACCCCAAGTCTGTTTTACAAAGAAGAATTCTAGGCGCCGTTTGCATCAGCCAAAGAAGGGCTGTAGTCAACTGTGACCTACTTTCGTGTCTCTGGGAAAGGCTCGCCCGTATTATAAAAATGCGCACATCGAAGTATTTTAAAGATCCACTTACAGTGGGTGAAGCAACATAGCCCTAAACTAAAGCAGGAAAGAAAACACAAGGGGGATAGCGACTCTCAGATCCTGGCAATTAAAGCCCCTGTAGGCGGGCCGGGACTCATTTACTGCTTGCAGTGGTTAATAAAAAAACAACCAAAAAATCTATTAAAAACCATCCAGAGGGTTTTAGCCAGCCCTGGACAGGGAAAGGATTAATGATTCTCCCTGGAATTGCTCAGATAACGTTAGATACTTGCGTTTATTTCCAAAGCGTTTTCTATTGTCATGAAATTATTAAAACAGCGCTAGAAGGCCCCGGACTTCCACTGAAAGATGAGCGGGTGGATGGGAGGGGAGAGGACCAGGAAGTTCCTCTGTGACCCTGCGACAATGACGTAACAAGTCTTTTGTAACGAACCAAGAAAACTCACCATCTCTTTGGAAATCCAGTGGCCTGATCCTACCTGCCGTTAAAACCCCCTAACAGGGGGCTGGGAAGTTTCCCAGGGTATCAGTGACAGTGGGACGTTTGCACTAAAAGGACAGGATCGGGCTCTATGACTTTGCTGTAATCTCAGTTTCATTGAGGAAATAGTAACTTCCGTCCATCATCTTTTAGAATCACATTTATCATTATTAATTAATGAATTGGTTCGTTAAGCAAATTGGGATGTGCTCTGGAAATGCAATAACGCGAAGCAAAACAATCCTAGGGATCAGTCCCGCTCTCACTGTACTTTTTCCAGGGGCTTCAATCCATCCGGATCAGGCCCCGGATATCTATCTATCTATCTATCTATCTATCTATCTATCTATCTATCTATCATTAAAAATACACACCACCACCATTAAAGCGTCGTTGTAAAACTTCCTACCAGTCTGTTCGTTTATAATCTGCTCTCTTAGTCATGACTGGAGAGTCCCTTTTCGTTTTTCTGTTTTGCCTCAGTCTCTGTTCTAAACTCTCACTAGGTCTGTTTTCTATTATACAACTTCATATTGATTTATAAAGTTGTAAACATCAGTTTTGTCTTTCCTACCTTTGAGGTGAACTACTTTTTGCCCCACCTACGCAGAGTGCCCCACATTTAAACCAGCTCTCATCTCCGCTGTCCCTGTGATGTAAGTAGTCAAATGTCTTTCCGGACTACAAATCTATTTATTGAATTTCTCTCTCTCTCTCTCTCTCTCTCATTAATAGATAGATTAGATATGTCTAGAATTGATGACATTTCCAATCAGACTGTTTCGAATAAATACAATTTCTTTGTTGTTCCTCCTCCAAATTCTGCATTATGCAAAATGACCCCATCAGAAACTAACAAGCGTTATGAAGAAGTAGAGAAGCAGTTTATTTTGCCCTTCCTTTTGAAACTCTTAGCTTCAGACTTCATTGTTAAAAGGGAAAGTGACTGCAAATATTGCTCTGCTGTGTGCAGTAGAGTTTTCTTTATTTACATATGTACCCGAGGCAGAAGCTGCTAAATGTAATGCTGCACTAAGTAAATGATAACACTTCTGACGCCCTTTCATGTCTTCAAATTTTATACGAAACACACACACACGATTATGGGCCTGTTCCAGCTACCATTTGAAGCAATGGCAAAGTTCCCTTTGATTTCGATGGGAGCAGGATTGTCCCTTTATTAGTAAGTGTCGTCTCTTAAGTGTCACATATAAAATCCTTCTGTTGATCATCAATTAAGAGTGACCATTTCTTAACACAATGGAAGGTACTCATTACAGAATGGACTTTGTAGTGGCCATGCAATCTCTCTATCAAATGGCATTGGATATAATTATTTTTGCTCCCCAAAATTCTCAGCTAGAAGTATTTCACACTTGCGCTGCTGGGTTTCTGTTCCCACCAGGAGAGATCAAATAGATACAGTCAAATATATCCATTGATTTAAAGAAGGGAATTACATTCTTTACAAGACTTGAAAAAGCAACCACAAAACATAGATTAAGCAACGTCTTATCTGTGGTGTTGAGTGATGTATGCAGTTTTAACTTTCAAAGGTAGGAATATGTCGTGTGGATGATTGGGAATCCGTTCTGAATTATATTATAATATTATAATGTATTGCTATTGTTATTTATGACTGATATCTTTTTAAATACAGGAGCAGACAAATGCCCAATGTAAGGGGATATTTAAAATATCTGAATGATTTGATATTTCTATATGAGTGTGCACTGGATAAGTCAGATATTCAGAGTGACAAAGATCATCTTCTATAATTTCCTTTACTTTCGCAGTTTTAGTTGGGAGTATTGCCACGGTTAAAATTATAGCACGAGTAGTGTGTGCGTGTGTGTGTGTGTGTGTGCGCGCGCGCGTGTGCCGGGGAGGGGGAGAAATCTGAATATCTACAAAATACATTTTTAGAAAATCAGTTACTTTATATTTGCTTAATGGAATGACTCACGTGTACAGCTCTCAGTTGTTCTCAGTCCAGTCACAAAGAGCCTTAAGCTGCTGTCCTCGTGCCAGCAGAACTTTCATTGACTTAAGTGCATCCTTCTATTGCCATCAGGGCGAGGTTTACAGGCGCAAGGACTGTCGTTCCGGGTTCAAAATAGGTTAAAAGCAGAGAGCAGCAATGAGGATGAGGATAATTATCGATCTCGCCTTGATTCGGATGTTTCGGTTTGATTCCAGAGTTCGTTCTATTTAGGTGGTGGGAAAAGAACATGCCCGGCTGTGTATTAAGCACGATAGAATAATGATACAATGGCTAATTATAATGGAAGGGGGGAGGAGGGGAGAGAAATTGCTTGATAAAACAAAACTAACTTTTAAGAAAGGGTGCCTGGCACATGTCCTTCATGTAAATAGGCTGGTTTAACACCAGTTTACTATTTATAAATGGAACGATATAAGTGAGAGGGAAAAAAAGAAATGTTCTAAAAATGATTATTTATGTATTAGAAACGTTGACTTTTGATGATACAATTTTTCAGATCATTTTTGGCGTGAGACGTGCGCAGTTATAATAAACACAGATTTTAAGCTGCTTGTGACATTAGCTAGCTATCTAGCGTGCATGTGTATTTATATATGAACATATATACTCAAACATACAAATACATATACATGGAGAGAAACTCAGATTGGTTCAGTCAAGCTGATTCACACCCCGTTGGTTATATAGCATCTAATTATTCAAGTAAAGTCTGCAGGTTCTACCCCTTCACTGATGTTTGTGGGGAGACGGAATGTGCCGCCTTCTTTTAAACATTTCTAATGCTTATTTAAACCTTAACTTTCCGTGATACGCTCCCCGTGACATCAGACACTCCACAGGAACCAAGCACCGTACTCTAGGTTGTATTTTATAAGCGCTGCTCATTCACTTTCTCACCGTAGCTCGTTGAAGTTAGGATTTGCTTCCAAAGTTTGGAGATTACAAGCATAACAAAGGGTGGGGTTGGGTTGATCGACTTCCCCTTCTGTTTAAAATATGCTTTAATTAAAAGTATGTTCTAATGATTTCGGGAAAGTAACAGTCCCTATCTCTGCTAGGGCGTAGTTCTGAGGCATTTAAACGTGATAATTCGACACTTTTTCTTGCAGCTAGAGATAAGAAACGGTTCTGTGTGTCTGAGTAGGTACGTGTATTATTGACCTGTGGGGAGTATTTTACTGCTACTTGTCTTTTCCAGAGTAGAAAATGAAGCCTAAAGAGTTATCTTCTCACTTCTGGGTTAGTTTCTTGCTTTCTGTTTATACCAAATAGGTTGCCACGTTCCATGCGTTTTGTTAGAGTCATTCTTAGTTTCTTTCTTGTGCCCGCGGTCCTTGAACGTCTATGGGATGCTATAATCTGTAGTATAATCTTTGAACAAGGGACTTTCCCATCCATCTGAAAGCTGCAGGGGGGTGGGGAATAGGCTATAATAGTGCTATTTAATAAGAGAAGTCTTGTCTAATGTGAAAGCATCTATGTCATTGTGCAGTACATCCCTTCAGTATTGCATTTAGGGCTTGGGATTTTATATCCAGCAACTTCATTCAGGAGGGGAGGGACAAAGTATTCTGTGTCCATGGGGTGAGGCACGTACTGTACGTGCTGTAGAAAATGTGTAGCCAATCAGTCAAAGGTGTCCATTGGGCCCCATCCTACACCCAATGAAGTGAATGCCAAAGCTCCCACTGGCTGCAGCGATGGCCCTATTTGGATACAGGGAATCACCTTTTCGAGTGAAAGCTCCAAGGAATCTGCACACATTACCATGGCAGGGATAGTGCAGCTCTGCTCCTAGCAAAGTTGCTGCCTGAAACGAATGGGTTTGCTAATAAGGAGGGCTCTAATTTCTACCCTCCCTCTGTATCTAGCTATATAGAATCATAGAATATCGGGGTTGGAAGGGATCTCAGGAGATCATCTAGTCCACCCCCCTGCTCAAAGCAGGACCAATCCCCAACTAAATCAACATCATTTAGTGCTGACTCTTTGCTACCCTTAGCTGTATTTTTAAACTCTCCCACTGTTTGATGTTCAGAATCATATTTGTAAATCGTTCCTTATATACTTTATTTAGCAAGGTGATAACTAGCTTGTCCTGCCTGCTTCCCTCCCCCTTCCCTTTTTATATCCTCCAACCTCTCCTTCCCCCTCCCCAGCATTCTGTCAAGCAATAGGCCGTAAAATAGTTACCCAGACCAGCAGACAGGCAAGTGCCGTTTGAGAGTAATTTCTGCCCCGAGCGTTTTGCCAGGGGCCAAGCAAGCGTGCTCTCTAACTGATCAACCTGGATATTTCATTATTCATTAATTTACTGTTTAACCAAATCCCACTCATTATCAGAGGCAACGCCTGGCAGAGCCCAGCGAACAGTAGCAGTTGGTGTCAGGCGTGGAGAATTGGCCCATTTGATCCTGGGCTGTTTTATTATTCAACGTCACTGACTGAGAGAAAGGTCCATGAATAATAAAGAGCCAAAGCATGTTTGAACTGAGAAGCATGACACAGCCTTACAAAACGGCAGTTAGAAAATTAAAGGCGAGATGGCCCAGGCTTTGCATTTTTTATTCTGGCTGGGAACACAGACGTTTAGATCCCACATTGTTTTAGAATAAAATATAATAACAACAATAAATGATTAATACCAACAATAACATACATTATCATAATCTTACTAGCTGGTTCCCTTCTGATTTCAATTTTGCATTCCTTGCGTACCTAAGACTCCAAGTTTTGGTCATGATTCTGCAACCTCATATATACCAGCAGACCCAAGCAGTTGAATAGGATTAGGCTAAGCCTATATTTTCAAAAGTTGCTAGTGAATTGGGGTACTTCCATTTTGGGGATGGCCAACTCCTGATATCTGACAGGGCCCTGTCTTTGAATGGTTGGGCACTTTGTACTTCTGAAAATAAAATCAGGCTCCTTTCAGATGTCCAATATGTGGGATTCCCCAACACGGAGGCACTAAAAATCACTAGTCACATTTGAAAATTTAGATTAAAAGGTTTTGGGGTTTTTTTTGCATAAGAAAGGATTACAAGGTCAAAGAGAGTTTTGGCTGAAGCCAGAATGCTGGAGCGGGTCATTTAGTACTTGCAACTGAAATATTCACAACAGCAAGCCTGGAATAACCACAACAAAAACAAGTCACCCACACAAAGCATCCCAAAGCCCTTTAAAATAGAAGATCACATTTTGTGATGAGGATGATAAAATATTCCCTTTGGTCATTCTACAGCAAAGACTCTCTTCAGTCTTTCCACACTAGTATAATTCCACTGACATCAGCAAAGTAATAGCAGGGTGAATCTGGCTCTCTTTCTGCTGACCCCTGCTGATGACTTTGCTAGGCTCACACTCTTTGCCCTGCCCCCTTGTGATACCACTTTTGGCTCAGGCACTGGTTGAGGGTCCTGGCTGGGATGTAGGAGGAAAGGTTCTTTCTCCTCTTGCCCCTGCTCCATGCATAGAGTGGGGATTCAGGAGGTAGGATGGTTGGGTGTGGAGTGATAATTGCAGGAACCAGTGTAAATTATCATCACATGTTAATCCTGGTCAGGATCAACAAAGATGCCCCAACTGATTTAGGTTTGGTTGTTTTGGTTCAATTGACTATTTAGTAAAACAGTGGTTAATTTTATCCTGCACCACATGTTTCTCTTTATTTGTGGCCTGACATTCAGTAAAGGCATCTCTGAATAGGCCATGTGTCTTCTACTGTGGCAGCAGGCATATAGTCATAGACTTGGCCAAATCCTGCAGCCTATTCTCAAGCAGAACTACCATGAATTTCAATGGGATTTCTATTTGAATAAGGACTGATGGATCCAGCCCACTGCAAGGAACAAGTAGTAGAAATATTCTAAATTTAGAAATATAAAAAAATAAATATCACTGCAGCAAAAACTGTTTGGGTAAAAGTAGCATTTTATTTTTTCCCCCAATGCTACTTGACAAGGATCAGAGGGTCCATTTGAATAAGCAACTGGAAATTTGGCTATTTATCCAGAGCTTTGCTTATCTCTCTGAATCAAAATTTGTGTAGAAATCTCTCAAGAGCAGGAAGTCTTACCAGATTTCAGGGGCTTCTACTTCCAGGCTGGAAGCTGGAAGAGCAATGGAACAGGAAAACTGTGAGTGGAAGGAGTTTAAAGAACTGCAAAAATACATAAATAAATGGCTCAGATCAAACTTAGTTCTAAGCACGAAAATTCAAGGGTGTGTTTGTGCATAATTCCTATTTTTCTGATTTGATTCACTCCATCCATAATATTCTACATCACTGTGCAAGTTCATGGATTTAAATGTCACCAGTGCAGACAACCCTCCTTCTGACTTTTGGCCTAGACTGTAAATGGGTCTAATATCCCAGAGGTTAGCCTGCTGGTGTTGAATTTTGCCAGAATAAGTTTTGTAGGACCAGGAAAAATCGCCATTGAAATTCACAGAAGCTATCTAAGCCCAAGGCCTTTCAATAGCAAAATTGTGGGTTCAAGAAAGCGAAGAGATAGTCTCTTATGGTTATGGTCAAGGTGATGGACTGGGACTAAGAAGATCAGGATCCAATTCCCCACTCCACCACAAACCTCCTGTGTGATCTTGGGCAAATCACCCTTTCTCTGTGGCCAGGTTCCTCAACTATGAAATGGGAATAAGAATACTTCTTTTCCCCAAAGACATATAGTGCTGAAGAACTCATTCATGGCTGCGAGAGGCTCATGCGCTGTGGTGAAAAGGGGCCTTTTTCCCTAAGCTTTGTCTGTCTTGTCTACTTAGTTTATAGTTTTTCAGGGAAGGGACCGTCTGACTGTGTTTGTACAGTACCTAGCATAATGGAACCCTGATCTTGGCTAGTTGCCATCATACTGAAATTATTCGTTTATTACAATTAATATTACTAGCAGTAGCAGTATCTAAGTGCTAATAGTAGTATCTAGCAGTATAGGAAGGTAACACACCCCAGGGGGTATTTTGCTGTGAAGGAGGCATTGACTGGGGACAGTTGCCCTCCACGATTACTGGTAGCCAACTGTGTTTGCTTTATTTTCTATGTGGTCAAAATTATAGAGGAAGGTCTGGCTTTTCCTCTGTGTTCCTGAATATGACAAGCAGGCATGTGCATCCAGTGAGGGCTGTTGACTGTAAGTGGATGTGAATGTGAGGGAAGGATTACACTGTAGGTGCAGAATTGCTGGTTTAGTTGAATGTGATTGTATTTAAGTGTGGGTGTAATATTGGTAGTATAACTGAATGGGAGTGTGAGGGTGTGATTTTAATTAGGTGTGGGTGTAGCTTTGTGAGTATAACTGATTGTGAGTGTTGGGGAGTGGGTATGTAACTGAATGTGAAAGTGTCTGAGTGAGTATATCTTAATGGTGGTAAGAGTGGATGATTATAATTGAAGGTGAGAGTAGGAGGCTGAATGTGTATGTGACTGAAAAGATGTGTGGTGGAATGATTGTTATGAATGTGAGTAGAGCGATATGGCCATGACAGAGTGACTGCCAACTGATGTCTCTGTAGCTGATGTGTGTGTGATATGTGTGTGTATAAACACAACCAAAGTTCAACTGTGGTTTTCTGCAATGAAGTGTTTGATTGGACAACCCTGATGTTGGTGAGCATAGTAAGAAATAGTCTCATTGACTTTAATGGGGGTAGACATATCGGTAAGTGCTTAGCACCTTGAGAAGAAGTTGAAAAAATCAGGCTCAAATTGAACATATATTAGTGAAACCAGTTGTGATTAGGGTTGGGCTACTCCCCAAATATTGCCTGTTTTCACAAATAAAACACTTAACGTACTTTTGCTGTATTCATACTTCCATTGTGTTCATTTTCCATCAGCATAGATAGCGCATTTTCTACAGGAATGTTTGTGGAAACAGAATTTCAAGTGACTGCTACAGGACGTTTGTGGCAAGTGCATTTTCGACTCTTAACAATGAGTACTTGCACCTGAAACTTGTTAGTAAGGGTACATCTACGCTGCAAGTGAATGTGTGGTTGTAGCATGTGGTAGCTTCAACCTAGCTAGCATACATAACAATGTAGACATGGTGGTGTGGTCTTCACCATGGATTAGCATCCACAGCACAAGCCTACTGGGATCCTGGGTACACACTTCGATTGCTAGCCTGTAGAGAAGCCCATGGTACCATGTCTACACTAATATAATTACCCAGTTAGCTAGATTAAAGCTAGCACCTGTCTGTACTACAACCAGAGTTTCACTTGCATTGTAGACATACCCTAAAAGTTACAATCATCCAATCAGGGAACAGAAATAACAACAAATACACCGTCTCCAATCAAAACTAACCAGCACAGCTCAAATTTCGAATATGAAATACAATGAACTGCTCCTGGATTATCTCCAGACTAAGGTTTATTCATAGAAATTATTTGTCAAATGATTTCAAATAATGAGTAATTTGTAACCTTGAAGACCATTCGTGAACATAAAAAGAAGGTAAATTAATCAAATAATTCTTCTTTGCTACAAATTATTTGCTCAGCCCTAGCGGTTTGTGTGCCTGCATATTGAGCTCATTGTTATTGCCAATACATTGAAGTTCCTTATTTTTTGGAGTTCTTAGTACTGCCTTACACAGAGATTTACGCATATTTCTTTTCATATACCTTATGGCTTATCTACACTTGGAAAAGTACCAAAATAACTATTCCAGAATAGTTATTTTGGTATCACCACCCATGTAGACACTCTTATTCTGGAATTAGAGTGCCTGAATCAGAAATCAGAAAAAAGGCCTTCTTATTCCAAAATAAGAGTATCTTAATGGGGCTTTATGTTGAAATAAGTATTCCAAATTAGGAATAATGATTCTGAAATAGCTATTTTGGTAAATTTCCAAGTGTAGACAAGACCTTAGAAAGGTCGTGTAGGGGCCCAGGACAGGAGTCAGGAGTTATGGAATCTATTTCCACACCTACTACTAGCCTGTGGAAGCCCTTCATCCCCTCACTTCTTCCATAAATGGGGATAATGATACACACTTCCTTTGTGAATCACTTTGAGGTCTACAGACAAAAAAACACTATACAAAAGCTAAATATTATTATCGTTTTACAAACAGATTTATAAGTATTCAAGGCTTTTATACCATCTCTGCAGTATCCTAGTCTGCTTGAAGTAGGACACGTATGAGAATTTCATTTATGACACCTAATTCAATACTAAGTAGGCCCAAGCTGAGCAATACCGATCTGGATCCAGAATTCAGCATCACCCCCATGTCACGGTGCACAAATCTGGGGGTGTCCAAATGTCATAAGATTTATCTGTGTAACCCTGAGTTCAGAGAGTTTTCTGTACCAAAGTATTAAGTGCATACTTTGGGCCTGATGCCCAGAGGAGCTCATTTCCCCGACCCCCAAAGTAGGACAGTAGTTATCCTAATAGATAAGGATGTGTGTGTGTGCTCTCCTATTGTACTTGTGTTGCACTCTGTTATTTATAGCTCCCTAGATGCCTTTTTGGCTTTGAATCATCTGCAGAGCTGAGCACAGGCATAAGGAAATGTGAAGTAAGCAGAAAAAGGAACTGTGACAGGTGCTATGGTTTAAAGAGGTTCCATTTCCTAAAATAAGGATGTTTGCTATCAGTTTGGAAACACAATGCTATGAAGAGTAGCAGCAAGCAGCAGCAGCGAAAATCCTCAGTGGCCTACTGTACCTCTGAACCTGGCAGAAAAAGCTGTAGAGCATTTCACATATGTTGGACACATAATGTCTGCTTCAGTAGACCCAGTTATTAGTGTCTGGAGTTGAGTTCCTACAACTTCCATGGATTTTAACTAGAGCGGGGGATATAAAACCACTGATTCTCTGATCCTGCACCAATTCAAGCAGTGGCACAGTTCCTACTGACATCAGATGTGTACGATTGGGTCCTTTAGACATCAGTCTTGAAGAATGAATCACTGCAGATTTCTATAAAGGTTTCAAAGGCGAATGACCTGATTATAACTAACATGCTTGAGGAAAGTAGTTTCAGTTCCAGACCAACCTCATGAATAGAATCACTGATGTTCTCTCTGGCAAGCCTGGCGTTAAGTCTGCTGCAGATTTGTTGATGAGGTTGACTGAGGCTTGCACCACACATAAGAAATATAGTTGGAAAAGCATCATCTTGGGGGGCTATAATTCTAGTTGTGGTAAAGGTGTTGAGAGCTTTATATTTCCTGACACCAAGATCTTTCCATAAATTGAACAGGAGGAGGGATATTACTGGGGCTAGCCAGCCAGTTATTTAAAATTTCTGGAAGCTATGGTGAGACTAGTCAGATTACTGTATTCAAGAGGTCAAAACTAAGTTTTCTTCTGATCTTTCTTATGATGGGATGAAAGGAAGGATTGACAATGTCTTTCTCAGGTCATGCATTCTTTGTACCAACAGAAATAATATCAGACAAGACTCTCAGCATCTGAACAAGGGTGGGAGCAGCAACAGAAGCAGCCGCAGTCTCCAGAAAAAGTTCTTTGCTCTCCTGAAGACCAAAATGTGAGCATGTTTTGTGCAGAATAGGGCACAACATCTGATTCATATCTGCACATTGAAATTGTAGGACCCAGTTTTGCGAAGCACTTACATAAATGCACAACATTCAGCACATTTGACTTCAGTTGGACTACTCCGGTGCTCAAAGTTATGCATGTATGTAATCCAAGCCATAACATGCTTCCCATTTAAGTTAGAAGATCCACAGAGCAGCAGTTTTTACATGATAATAACAATAATACTTAGACTTTATATGGAACTTGGCATACTCAAATAACTTCACAAACATTAACTAACTAATGGCTAATAACTAGGGTTTTTGAAGAGTAATGTGATATTCTGCAGACCACACAAATATTGTCTAAAAATAAACATTTAGGTGCAGGCTCAATCTAGGGAAACGTAGAGATAAACAAGTCTGTAATTGAATGAAAATATGTCTTGCTTTCCCGGACCTGTCACAGTTAGATCCTCCCACTTCTTCCATCAGTAATTTGAAATTAAATGTAGAAAAGTGAATACATTAAATGCATGCTTAGTAACATTTTGATCTTCTGTTCCTCTCTTTTCTTTGTCCATTTCCCGCTTCACTCTTCCCCTCCTTTCATACCCCTTTTTCATTTCCTCTTTTCTTATTCATCTTTCTTTCTTTCTTTCTTTCTTTTCCCTCCATCTACTTAAGTGTAACCCTTCAGTTACATTTTTACTCCACCTTCATAGTCTACCTTAAAAATTATGAGAAGGCAGCAGTTCAAGATGAAGTCCTGTCCTCAGTGATGACAATGGAATTTTTACTATTGTCTTCTGTGGGGCCAGGATGTCACCCTAAGTTTCCATGCTTGGCAGGTAAAAACTTATTTAAAAAAGGGGGCTTGCTGCTATCTTGCCACTGATGTGAATTTCAGTCCATTTAAGTTCTGAGCTTAACAGAGGTTGTGAGGCTGATTTCTACATGATGGCATTGACATCAGCTTTGCCATTCAAGCCCCTGAAGATTTAGCCAGCTGTCATCCTGTTTGGAGAACAGACAATGTGAAAGCTTCACAAGTAAGAAAATATTCAAGGGTATATCCAATCTGATGACAATTTTTAGAGATGGAGAAACCCTAAGAAACTCAGAAGTCCAGTTACATTGTATTATTTCAGACATAAGGGTGTCTATTATGGGAATCTTCAAGTTATTATTCCACCACATTTAAAACAACAGAGCTGGAACAACCTCATGCTGGACACTGCAGGGAAGTGCTTCTATGGGTGACATTTCCCAAAGATAATGAAGAGAAAACAAAAGTTTGTTACTCTGTCTCAGTGTAAAGAATATTATTTAATGGGCACGACTGCATCTGTGGTCAGAGCCTTAGAATCCCAAGCAAGGCCTTCAAAATAGATTTTGTTAGCCTTTTCAAAGGATCTTGATGGTCATAGACATGTACTCAGAAGATCAACAGATCAGTGTGATGTGTTATCCAGAAACTGCATGAGAAGTTTAGCCATCATGACTTATCAGAACAGACAACCCAAGACAATGGATCTTAGCTTCTTTCTGATGAGTCCATCAGAACTTTTATGAAAATGAATGGTGTGTATCATATCAGTGCAGTGCGGTACCAGTCAGCTACTAACCGTCTAGCACAAAGATTTATTTAAACAGTAAAACAAGGTTTGCATAGTTAATAAGATACATAACGTAATCACAGACACCTGGATCATTTCTTATCATTTTACTGAAATATAACCGGTAATTGTGACAGTACAAAGACGTCTCCAGCCCTTGTAATGGTCAGAGAGCTGTTGATTACCTGTTTTGACTTGCTGAAATCTTTGAGGATGACACAAGTTCAAGAACAATGGACACAGGTAGGCCAAGCGTAGATATGAGTCGCATTTATGAATCAGGACCAGGACTAACTTATAATCATGTTGCAAGGGGTTACCACTGTGAACATTGCTGAGATAAGTTCAGTATTAAACACAGAGGACATGCAGATCAGTTTTTAGCAGGAGCTACAGAACCTTCATGGGATGAATCAGCTTGAAATGTCAATGTGAAGCATCTTTTGATTTCTGGCATCCTCTTCACTAATGGAATCAACTGAAAATTTTGTACCATTGTGACACTCTGTACCTCAAAGTAGCCCCCTGGGACCCCCATATTCACCACCGTCATATCATTATGATATGTTTTGTACAACATATACCTTGTGAGGTATCATTTTAAAAGTCTCAATCTGTTGAACATTAATATCCTGTTCATTGTATGTGCTATCATTATATGTGGAGTTATGAAGTATTGCTGTATGTGTCACTGAAATATGTTGTGAGGTTGGGAATACCCACAAGCTTTTCAGGTAAAACAAAGGAACAACCATCAATAGGCAGACAGTCATTAATGACTCATCAACACACAATCCACCATCCCAGAGATTTCTCGGAGAAGGCATGTACACCATGGGAGTGGATTTAAGCTAGATCTACACAAGATACCTTACAGCGGCACAGCTATACCAATGCAGCTGCTCATCTGTAAGATCTCCTGTGTAGCTGATGGTAGACAACTCTCATATTAACATAGTTAAACCATCCCCAACGAGTGGTGGTAGCTATATCGGTGGGAGAACATTTCCCGTTGACATAGCACTGTCCACACCTATGCTTCTGTCGATGTCACATGTCATTTAGGGGGGAGTTTTTTCACACTCCTGAGTGACATAAGTTATACCAACAAAAGTGCTAGGGTAGATGTAGCCTAGCACATGTTACAGTGAGGATCTTTCTAGCAGCTGGAAGAAAGTATAAAAGGGAGAGTGATATCATCACTTGGCCTCTCTTCCTGCCATCTCAACACCTGGAAGAAGGTCTGGAAGAAAAAGACTTTGAACTGCAGGAGTTTGGTTCCAGGCTGGAAAAGGGTCCAGTCTGTGTACTGAAGAACTGTAAGCTGCTTGTACCATCTGTTGGGGTGAGAAAAGCTGTTTGGTTCAGCTCTTGCTTAGTGCAAAAGTTTAGGACTTAGAATGCGTGTTTACATTTCATTTTCTTAAGATAACTGTCTCTGACCTTTATGACTACCACTTACAATCACTTAAAATCTATCTTTCTGTAATTAATTAACATATGTTAATTTTTCAGCCTTACTAGTGAGTTTGTCTAAAGAACTTAAGAAATCACAGGTTACAAAGTGCATGTCCACTTTCCTTTGATGAAGTAGCGAACTAGATAATGAGCTTATGCTGGCCAGGGTTCTGATTAGTACAACATGGGTGCAAGACTGGGGAGCTGTGGGGAATTGGCTGGAGCCTCCCTGTTGATGGTTCATTAGTGCCTGGGAGATCATTCATATGACTCAATTGGGTGTGTCCCTGCCTGTGGATGTCTGTGTGAGCGCAGTACCTGACAGAGGATGGTCGCTTGACGTCAGCAGCACAATGTGACAGGCAGCCCAGGTTGGGGGGTTTGGAGGGATCAGCAGTCCCACAGTCCAGGTTGCACCCTGGGGACCCCATCACAACCATGTTCTCTTTACAGATCAGTAACTGATTCCACCACTGTGACACTTATTTTGCTGCAATATACAGTGATGTGATATCCAGCACACATTGGACAAGAGTTAGAAGGCCTCCCCAGCATTTGCAGTTGTAGTTATCGGTCTCCAAGAGACACTTCAAGGTAGCCTACCTGAATTTTTTAGTTCTAAGCATTCCCACGCTTTGGTGATGGTGCAAGGTAAACATCTACACAGAACCTAATTCAGCAAGGTACATACCTAACTTTAAGCAAATGAATAATCCCATGGAGTTTAATAGCATTTTATTGAATGGATGCAATAGATAGATAGATAGATAGATAGGAAAAAAAGATAGAAAAAAACTATTCCTTTTAGTAGCAAGGAAGATATCACCTATTGATCTTCTCTTTGGTTTTCCATTGAATGACTTGTCTGCCATGACAATGAATCCTAAATATTTAAGGGATTGTAGCAAGTATCTTATGGAGTTACAAGTTGAAGAAAAAATTAAGAATTAAAAAGAAATGTATTGCTGGCCTGTGGCTGTTGTGACTTTTATTTATTTGAGACTCTAAGTTGGAAACGCAAAAGGACATAGCAGGAGAGTAATAGCAGCTCAGGGAATTGCAGGAAGGTCAGTACCTGCCTATATGTAAGGGTGGGAAATGGTCTTGTATGCAATGCCAATATCTGCTACCCCTGTTGTAATTAGATAACAAAATGTGAGCCCTGTTCTAGGAAGGGATCAAACTGTATTGTTTATGTCCTATGTTAAATTTCACTGAGACAAATTATCATATGCAGATATACCATATGCCATAGATACAATGGTCTGTTCCAACATTGCCTTCTCCCACTTGTGCACCCTCCACCAAAGCTGGTTATGACTACAGCCCCTGCTCATGGAATCTGCAGAGCTTTCTCCATCAGTGCATCCCTTGGGTCCCACATTATTTCAAGAGGGGTGGAGACGAGGACGTGGAGGTACACTCTGAAGAAGCAGTTTGCAAAGGTGGGTGCAATCTTCACACCAAATATCTCAGGAAGCATCAGAACTCCCTTACTCATGGCTATACCTAGAAGTCACAATTCAGGCCTATCTATGTGGGGCCTGAGTCTGCGAGGTGCTGTGAGTGCCTCCTGCAAGGTGCCGAACACCCTCCACTTGTACTGACTTTGATGAGAATTGAAAAAAAATCAGCATCTTCCAGGATCAGGCCAACAGCCAGGAATGCCTGGTCTGCATACCTCTTTCTAGCCCCAAAGCCATTCCCTCAAATGGTCATCTTATTAGCTTGAACTGAATGGGAGAAGATCCTGTGCACCCCTCACTAGCTACATCCTAAAGACTACAGGTGTCAGGAGCCAGGCAAACATTTTTAAAGTGCTGCGTAACAGTTCTTGAAATTGAAAGCAGGTGTGGTGTGTTTTATGGCCACACAATAAAAATTACTGTACCTAATTTATCCTTTACTAATATGATGCCAGAGACAAATTCAAATTTTCTTTATACTGAAATAAACTGTTAACATCAGTTATTTTTTTCCCTATAAACATCAGTGCAGGAATTTTTGTGTATCTGGAATGTAAATGAAAGAGAAAAGATGTTGTTAAATGAATAATCCATTTAGAAACACACTCTTGGTTGCTAAAATAATCAAAGTTGTTACGGGGTCTGATCCAGTGCTCACTGCAATCAATAGCAAAACTCTAATTGATTTCAATGGGAGCAGTATCGGACTTAATTCCTTTGGTGCTATCATTGTAAAATACTTGATTCACGTTATTGTGCTATATTGGCATAGAGCAGGTTCCTATTATTTTTCATGTAGAAACATGCATTGCAACAAATTAGAATGGCTTACATTCAGGGCAGCTCTTTCATAGCTTGTCATAGGAACGTGGCTTTAGTGCCATAACTGGAGTATCATTTTCCTTGTGATATGTGCACAAATGAATAGGAGTTGCTTGGAAATAACTGGACCAAATCCTCGTTCTTCCCACACAAGGCCTGTGTATAACAAGGGCTTTGCAAGTACAAATTGCATCACTGTTGAGAGGGATTGAATCTCTCTCCGTGTGCAAGAAAAGGATACAGCTAGGCTAAAGTTACGGCTTCTGAATATAAGAGGATTAGTAAGCACAGTCTGTTGCATTTCCTGCTACGCAATGTTTGGGACTATTGGCTATGCACTGTGCCATATTCCTCCACTTTGCTGTCCCATCAACAAAGATTCTTGTCACTGTCCCACGCAGAGCACTGCTCTGGAGGTCTGCACTGTAGCACCCAGAAAATGATGGCGTATCCAGATCTATGGAGTCTTGCTTCTTTTTGGGGCCGGACCAATTAACTTCAAAGGGCCTTGGATTGGGCCCTAGGTGGCCCGGCTTCCAAGAAATGATAATGTATATTTGCTGCAACTGGGGTCTTGAGAACCCTTAGAGGGTTTAGGTCTTTGCAATTTGCTCTTCTTATTCCTGGTACGAAAGAAGGGATGGTGAGTGTAGCTCTTACATAAGGTGAAATACGTGTTTCAGCTTCCGACTACGTGGGAGGCCAAGAACCTCTTATTCATTGGAGCCTCACCCACATTCCTAGGGATGGGACTGACATTAAAAATGAGCAAGGCCTGTAGAAATTCTTCACCTAGAGGTTCATAGAACAGCTGATCCACAAGACAGTTGAGAGTGCAAGCAAATTTATATCTAGAATGGATGAGTGCTGTAGATTTTCCCTGAGCCCCACATGTCTATTTTCTCCCCCTGAGTTGTTTCCCTCCCTGGAAGTCTCATGTTATCTAGGGCTGTGATCTTATCATCTCTATGAGCCTGAGTAGTGTTGGACCAGGTCAATAACTGGATGGGACTTTTGGAAACCCAGGTAACAGCAGGCAGTAAAGATGAGCTTAAACTGCAAAGTTCTGCTCTGGATGTGGCCTTCCCTGAAGAGTGGAGGTGTCTGACAGTGGCTTACTGGGAAGTGCTGCTGGTGACTCAGTAGATGATGCTCTTTCCCCTCTAATTCTGTACTGGACCAAAATACTGACATGGTGTTAGGGGTTACTGTTGCTGGAGGGGCTTCAGATGAGGAGTAAAAGAGAGACTATTGCTCTTCATAGCCATCAGAATTCCATGATCCTTTGCATACAAATATAGATGTTAACCCCTGTGTCCTGGCCAAATTCTTACTAAGGCTGTTCCATATTACCTACATTCTCTATGCAGTTTCAATTGGTTAAGGAATTTATTCAACACTTTATCTCCTAAAATGTCTTATATTGTTGTTGTGTCCCATTCAACAGCTGTGATTTTCCACCCCAGAGGTGGCAGCACTTCCCATGATGGAAAGTGTTTTAGATCTGTGTGGCTCCAGAATCCTAATAAATCATTGGACTCTCTGCTGTGACTGCCAGTAAAGATGTTATATATAGTACTTTAGCTTTTTTTTAAATCTGAGCCACCACCTCCCCCTCCATGTCTTTTAATACCAAATTATTCTACATGTCTCTCAGTGTGCTATTTGGCAGCAGCTCTGTAATTATGAGGCAAACATTCCAAAGAAGATGTTTGGAACTGAGTTTGAATTTTTTGTTTTGTCCTTCCTGCCAAGGGGACTTATCTAAATAAATAAGTAAGCGACTAAATAAATAAATAAAATGTTCCCTAAGTCAGAAGATTTCTCTGGTCTTATCCACCTCTTCCAGGTCTTTATGAGCAGGAAGGAAGGTTTGGCAGTTTTTTATTTCCTATGAGAATATCAGACCTTGGAACAATAATGGAGTCTGGAATTGCTCTTCATGAAAAATGTGTTGAAATTATCAGCAGAATAGGAGGAAAAATGCATCAGGTGAGATCAGAGATATAAAAATAATTTTCATATTACAAAATCGTTTTCTTTCTTTAAATGGCATGAAAGGCTAATCCGTTTGATATCCAAGCTGTGTATTTATCTGGTAATACATTTCACTGCAAATAACTGCATCCTATATTATTATGGCAATACATTTTTGTTTGGAGTTTTGTCATTGGTATCAAATGCTGAACAAAGCTGTTTATTCCAACCAGGCAGATGACAGTCCACTGGCAATAAGTAATGAACAGTGACTGAAAGTCGGGACATTAATAAAACAAAATAGCAAAGAGTTTAATTTGAATTATCTATCTATCTATCTAATGAACAATAAGCTGGATGAATTGAACAAGCAAACTCAAAGTGAGCAATCATTGATCACATTGTTATTACATTCATCGTCCTCACTTTCTCATTTCACTGAGCTATTCCTCCCCTCATTGGCCTGCTAAACCCAGGGTTGTGATTTCAATCCTTGAGGGGGCCATTTAGGCTTTTTCATCTGTTACGCTTATTAATTGTATAACATATATCTATATTGTGTAACATACATCTAAGTTTTTTTGCATCAGGGACAATGTTTTTTGATGTGTCCAATGGTGATGGACGACGCAGAGCTGAGGATGCTTCAAGTTGATAAACAATGTTTTTTAATGTGTCCTGTACTGTACCTATCACGTTTTTGGTGCTACAAAATAATGAATTCATAATAATAACAACAATAATTTTTAAATACGATGATGATGATGATTGATATTTTTGATGAAATACAATTTACAGTTAAAAGCCCAGAGATCTCCTCAGAATACATCTTTCCATCACATTGGTGTAAGCCCTGGATCCCTACAGAATTGGGGGATAACTATTGCCGTGTTTTGGTGAAATGGGAGAGGAGTGGCTCAGAGTCACCTGAGAACTCCATAAGGGAGAGAGCTCTCTGCCAGCATCTGTTGGTCAGCCACAGAAACTGACTGAATGGGCCAGGCCTCATTTTCATTTCTATTATGTGATTGGTTAAGAGTGTCTGGTTAAAATACAGTTAAGTTTTGCATTTGTGGGCAATAAAATGCTATTGACCCTGCTAGTAAATAAAGGAACATGAGATCTACATCAACTATGCCTGGGGTCCCTGACAGAGACCATATTCAGGCACAGCTGGGTAAGGTATCTTGGACAGGGATAAAAGGAGAGAGACAGGGGAAAGAAACTCCTACTTTCTGCTCTAAGTACCTCTCTGGTGCTAAGGGGTCTGTAAAGGGGTCCTAGATATCACTGATTGATCTCTAGAGATCAGAGCTGAGACAGCTTTGAAAAGACGGACAATGAAATGCTGAGGCAGCTTCAAAGCAGCAGACAGTGCAGAGCTGAGGCAACTTTGAGATGATGGATGGTGCAAAGCTTAGGTGGTTTCAATGTGATGAATGCTGCAGTGCTGGGGCAGTTTCAAAGCAGCAGACAGTGCAGAGCTGAGGTGGCTTTGAATCTATGGATGACCCAGACCTCAAACGATTTCAAGGTGATGGACGGCGCAGAGCTGAGGAGGTTTCAAGATGACGGGGCCCAGAACACAGGAGGCTTGGAGGCGATGGATGGCAGAGACCTGAGGAGGCTTCAAGGTGACAGATGGTGCAAAGCTGAGGAGGTTTCAAGGCAATGGATGGCACGGAACTAAGGCGGCTTTGAAGCTATGGATGGCCCAGGCCTGAGGCTACTTTGGGGTAGCAGACAATGCAGAGCTGAGGATGCTTTGAGCTGATGGACAGTGCAGAGATGAGGAGGCTTTGAGGTCATGGACGGTGCAGAGCTGAGGATGCTTCGAGTTGATGGATGGTGCAGAGCTGAGGAGGCTTTGAGGTGTTGGACAGTGCAGAGCTGAGGAGGCTTTGAGATGTTGGACAGTGCAGAGCTGAGGAGGCTTTGAGGTGATGGATGGTGCAGAGCTGAGATGATGGACAGCAAAGAGCTGTGGAGGCTTCGAGGGGATGGACAGCACAGAGCTGAGGCAGCTTCAAAGCAATGGACTGCGCAAAGCTGAGGAGTCTTGGACTGAAACCACTAACAAAGCACCACCAGTTTTCCTAAAGTACTCTGGTGTGGGCCTCCGTACCAGCAATTAAAGCTGAAATCACTTCAGCTAAGTCAGGTGGAGGGGCCTCTAGAGAGGTCCAGGCAGCACTGACCTTCCAGATTCTTTGGACTCTACCAACCTAAGATGACAAACTGAGAGTAGGGAGCTTGGGAGGAGAGAGGGAGCTAGAATGCCTTAGTCACTGACAACTGCCAGAGGAGGATGAGTTTGGGACAATTGTTAAGACACCCTCGGGGTGGGATTATTGCCTAATATTGTTAAAACAAATAAAAGAAAGTTCTTCTTCACACAGCACACAGTCAACCTGTGGAACTCTTGCCTGAGGAAGTTGTGAAGACTAGGACTATAACAGGGTTTAAAAGAGAACTAGATAAATTCAAGGAAGTTAAGTCCATTAATGACTATTAGCCAGGATGGGTAAGGAATGGTGTCCCTAGCCTCTGTTTATCAGAGGGTGGAAATGGATGGCAGGAGAGAGATCACTTGATCATTACCTGTTAGGTTCACTCCCTTTGAGGCACCTGGCATTGGCCACTGTCGGCAGACAGGATACTGGGCTGGATAGACCTTTGGTCTGACCCAGTATGGTCGTTCTTATGTTCTATAATTTATTAATTATTGTTTTCCCCAAGTTTATTTTGATGTATCCCACCTCACTAAATAACGTTGTCTTTGGCCTCAGTGCTTGGGAGTGGGGAACTATTGCTCATCAAGTTGCCACCAAGTGGTGTATATAGTTTCCCAGGTTTCTGGGCATGAGCTCAGGCCTGTAATATGTCTTTAGAAGCAACCCATTGAAAATTGAACCTGGCCCTTCTTGCTGCTGACAACACCTGGCAGAAGGGTTACTTTGATACAAATAAGAAACCAGTTTTAATTATGAAGCATTTTTTGTTTGCAAGAAAATGTTATGTTTTGTTTAGCGTAGCAAATATAACAATTCTGTATTCAGCAATGGGCTGAAGATGTTCTGTGAGACAGTTTGATTCCTTTTTTGTCATAGTGTAGGATGAGTTAACCTATTGACTCTAATGCATCTACTCGGTGTGAGCAAGAATATCCTAAACTGGCCATACACAGGAAAGTCATTAGTATAACGCATTTAAGGGGCTTGAATGTATTTCAAGCAGCTAGGTACCTTCTCTTCATTTGAAATGCTTGTAGAAGGGTCAATTTGCTGAATAACTTTAACCTAAAAGAGTCAGCCTGATGCTTTTGTTCAAATTATCCAGCATTTTCCTAGGTTAATTTTTAAAATACAGTGGTAGCTTTCCTGGACATAGAGAGATGTTCCATTTGGCACATTAGGTTGATGGTAGAACATAAGGGGAATCTGGTAGACTTGAAATGACAAGGGCAGTCTGGAGGCAGACCTGTGTAACTCAACTATTGTACAGTACTTTTGGGACATGGCTGAGTTTCCCTACTGATTGCAGTTCCTTGGCTGTGTGAGGAAGATTGGTTCACCATCTCTTTTGATCATTATTGCTGCGTGACCACGCTACTCAAACTCATAAAGCAATGACCTTATAAATATCTGATGTATATATAGACACTAAAGCATTTCAGATAATGTTTTCAAAAGTGCCTAAATCCCATTTTCAAAAGTGACATAAGCATTTAGGTCCAGATTATCAGAGATATTTAGGTACCTAAAAAGGCAGCTAGGCATGTAATGTGATTTTCAAAAGTACCTAAGCAAGTTACATTAGCTCCCATTGATTTCAGTGGGATTTAGGCCCCTAATCTGCTTTTGAAAATCCCATTAGGTGCCTATGTGCATCTTTAGGCACCTAAATAACTTTGAAAAAAGCTGGACCTAAGCTCATGTCTACACAATAAAAACCATGCACAGGCCAGCCTACCCAAGCCAGCTTGAATCTAGCTAGTGTGAGTAACAATAGCAGGGAAAACAGAGAAGTCTTCTGTGCAGGTAGTAGAAGTCTGGCATGTACTCTGGGTATGTACACGGCTCGCTAGGCTGCTCTGAAGCCTACACTGCACTGCTGTAATTGCTATGGTTCCCCATGCTAGCTGGATTCAGTCTGGGTCAGGGAAGCTAGACCCTGCACGGCTTTTGCTGCACAGACATACCATGAGTCTCGTTGAGAATTATTGGGACATAGACTTCTAAGTCATTTAGGTACTTTTGAAAATTGTACCCTAAATCCTATCTTATTTATTCTGATGTACATCAGAAGTAATTGTGTAACCCACACACCTTCCGGGTGTGGAGTTCTAGCCCATCTAGTGGCACAAAGACCACTTAGAGAGAGATTATGAGTCTGCTCTACAGCCTTAGCTAACAGGCAAGTGGCTTTTAGCTTATGCGGTAGAGGGTCATGCACTGAGCTCTAGGGGGTCCCCGGTTTGATCCCGCCCGCAGATGACTGGGGTCTGTCTGTGTTACAACTGCACTGAAGTCAATGGAGTAATACTGGTGTAATGTTAGTATGCGTGAGATCAGGATCAGACTCAAAATTTTAGTCTTCAAACTCTACTAGGCTTCTGTTACACTTCCCAGGTAGATCATCCCGGTTACATTGGTTTTAACCAGCTCCCTTTTCTGCTGCGTTATTATGTAATCTCTTTCTCTTAGGTTTTGGATTTTCTGGCAGTGCACACATATCCATTGTTAAGAAAAGCAAATGACTACAGGGGACACTGAGACTCAAATTTATTAACTAGAGAAGAGTGAGTTTACACCCATGTAAATGACTGCACTAGCTGTATGGCAATGGTAAATAGATCCATGGAGTCCCTTTACTCCAGGAGCACAAAGACTGGGGTATTGTGCCTGATCTGTATGTAGCGATGTAAATAGAAAGGTTGTTTCCTTTTGCCTACTCTCAGCTTGTGCTCCCATGCAGGGAAGGGCACATTTTGTCCCTTGTTGTCTTGCAACTCACAGATGTATTGCATTTATTCATTCATTCTCTCTCCATGCATGCCCTACCCCTCTCTCCCTTCTCTCCTTTTTCCATTCACTCACCGTCCCGTCTCTCATTCTCTGTACTTGCACCTGCAAAACAGTCATCCATTCTACAATGTCCAGGATACTGAGATAAGGGGAATTTCCAAAGCAACCAAGTCCGGAAAGCACCATATTGGGAATAAATAACAAAAAGACTAGTAATTTCAGAGCAAATGCCCCTCGGTCGGAAGCAGTCAAACTAAAATACTAAGCATGCCAATAATTCTAATCAATATGCCTCCTCTGCATGTCAGGCTACAAATGCAGAACAAAGTTGGTTAAAATGCATGTCCTGGGACATTTTAACATCTGGAACTTTTTATTCATTCATGAAGATTGGGACTCAGATTTGAAAAACTGTTTGAACAAGTGTGTTGATGCACATAAAGTTTACTCTGTGTGTGTATTTACTCAGTGTGTATATATATATTATACACACACACATATATACACACACATACACACATTTTATATATATATATACACAAAAACATATCTTAATAAGGATGCTTTATATATATGTGTGTGTGTGTATAATATATATATGTATATATGTATTCTTATTAACGCACGTTTTTGAATTGCTGCCAGGGTCAGTCCAGCTGAGGACAAAGTGTAGGTTGCTGGCATGTATTATTAAAGCTCTCTTTGGAATGGAAATTTCCCAATGCTAGGTCACAGGTTAGTTTGGTGTTTGATTTAATCCAAATGGCATAAAAAAGCTGGGATTTATTGGAGTCCAAAATAAGAGTTTATGTTAGTATTTCTCACATTAATATTTTTCTGTTGTTAATCAAGATGATTATTTATGTTTGAGAAGCATATGACATGGTAGAACTGACAATAAAGGGACTGATCCAGTCTGTCTAATGTGCTTTCATGGTTCCCATCACTAGTATCTAAGCACCTGACAGTCTTGAATGTATTTAGTCTCTCCACACCCCTGTGAGGTAGAGAAGTGCTGTCATCTCCATTTCCACAGAGAAATAAGTGACTTGCCGAATATAACACAAGAAATCTGTGGCAGAGTAGGGAACTGAACCCAAGTTCTAAACTAGTTTCTAACTATTAGACAATTCTTCTTCTCCTAGACTTATTGAAGGAACAAGATACTCCGATTAATGTTAACAGTCATTGGACCAGGCTGTAAAGTATTGATTCAGCAGAATACTTATCATATGAGTAAATTTAAGCACACGAGCAGCCCCATTGACATCAGTGGGATTACTCATATGCTTAAAGTTCTGTGCATGCTTAAGTCCTTGCTGAATTGGGGCTCAGGAGTCTGCCTTTCCTGTTGGCTTGAATGGAGTTTGTGAGTATCAAGTAACTCACAGCATCAAATCATTACAGTGATCTCTGAATCCATAAACCTGTATTGTGCAGATGATCAGTTTCAGTATCATAAACTCCACAGAGCTGTAGCAGAACCCAATAGTACTTAGTTCATTTCTTGGTAGAGTCTATGCTGTGTTGTGCCGTGCCATCTTATGTTCTCTTCTATTACACAAAGTAATGTCCATTAGGGGAACGAGGGAAGATTGTTTCATTTATGATTGCAAATGGGATTGGAAGGAACAATTCCTACACATGCTTTATTTATTTTGGCAGGTTATTATAAATGTGTTCTTGTGCATAAATCAGCGGACTGTGAGCTCCCAGCTTTTCCACCAGCTCATTCTTGGCCCTGGGAAAATCCCAGCCTCTCCTTGACTCAGTTTAACTATTTGTAAAATGAGAGGAACTTGCTCAAAGTCACAACAGAGCAGGCAAGTGAATGCTGGTCTTCTACCTCCCTGGGTAGCACTTCTAATCACTGGACCACCCTCCCTTGAATGATGGCTTGATTTTCAAAGCTACTGAGCACCACTAAATTCACATTGAAGTCAATGGGAGCAGCTGGGTGCTCAGCACTTTTGAAAATCAGGCCACTTATTTAGAGAGGGATTTTCAAAGAGGCTTATAGGCCCATAAACTTTCTAAGAGAGGTGAGCAACTCACTACTTTAGGTCTCTTTGAAAATTCCAGCGTAGGTACTTCAATATGGATTTAGGCCTCCATTTTCAACAGTGACTAAGTAATTCTGGGTAACTCAAAGTTATTGGTGCCCACCGTTGAGGGGCCTGGTGTTCAGAAAGTGCTGAGCATTTGCCTTCTGAAAATCAGACCCATTTAAGGTGTCACACAAAACTGAGCGATGCAAAATCACTAGCCCCTTTTGAAAATGCAAGGCTTTAAGAACCTAGCTTTAGCCATGTATGCTTTGGAAATCTCATCCCTGGAGTCTATAAAAATGGGCTGGAATTCCTGAGAGAAGAGCCTCTTTCCTGAAGTTTCTGGCACATCTGGTTCTCATCCTGCCAGGGGAGCTGCCTGCCTTGTGAAACTTTAGTATCAGAGGGGTAGCCGTGTTAGTCTGGATCTGTAAAAGCAGCAGAGAATCCTGTGGCACCTTATAGACTAACAGACATTTTGGAGCGTGAGCTTTCGTGGGTGAATACCCACTTCGTCAGACGCAGGTAGTGGAAATTTCCAGGGGTAGGTATATATATGCTAGCAGCAAGCTAGAATAACGAGGTTAGTTCAATCAGGAGGAGGGGGCCCTGTTCTAGCAGTAGAAGTGTGAAAACCCAAAGAGGAGGAAACTGGTTCTGTAATGGCAAGCCATTCACAGTCTTTGTTTAATCCAGAGCTGATGTGTCAAATTTGAGATGAACTGAAGCTCAGCAGTTTCTTTGAAGTCTGGTCCTGAAAGTTTTTTTGCTGCAGGATGTCCACCTTAAGGTCGGCCAGTAGTGTGGCAGGGAGGTTGAAGTGCTCTCCTATGGGTTTTTGTAATATTGCCATTCCTGATATCTGATTTGTGTGTCCATTTATCCTTTTCGTAGTGACTGTCAGTTTGGCCGATGTACATAGCAGAAGGGCATTGCTAGCATATGATGGCATATATACATTGTGGACGTGCAGGTGAATGAACCAGTGATGTATGCGATCTGGTTAGGTCCATGATGGTGTCGCTGGTGTTAGATATGTGGGCAGAGTTGGCATCGAGGTTTGTTGCATGGATTGGTTCCTGAGCTAGAGTTACTATGGTAGGTGTGCAGTTGCTGTGAGAATACGTTTCAGGTTGGCAGGTTATCTGTGGGCAAGGATCGGCCTGCCACCCAAGACCTGTGAAAGTTTGGGATCATTGTCCAGGATGGGTTGTAGATCCCTGATGATGCGTTGGAGGGTTTGTGGGGGCCGTATGTGATGGCCAGTGGAGTCCTTGGTTTGCTTCTTGGGTTTGTTCTTGCAGTAGGAGGCTTTGGCGTAACGGTCTGGCTTCGTTGATCCGTTTCCTAATTTCTCGTGGGGTATTGTAGTTTTGAGAATGCTTGGGAGATTTTGTAGGTGTTGGTCTTGTCTGAGGGGTAGAGCAGATGCAGTTGTACTGTCAGTTGTGGCTGTAAACAATGATCGTGTGAGTGCCGGGATGGAAGCGGAGCATGAAGAGATAGCGGCTGTAGGTTTTCGATATAGAGGTGTCGTTTAATGTGACCATGCTCATTTGCTCGTGGTGTCTAGAAAGTGGACCTCCCGTGTAGTTGGCCAGGCTGAGGTTGATGCTGCTGGGTGGAAGTTGTTGAAATCGTGGTGGCATTTTTCTAGGAGTTCCTTCCCAATGCGGTCCAGATGATGAAGGATGTCATCATGTAGCGTAGTAGAGAACGGCTCGCGTGAGTGGGACGAGAAGCTGAGGAAGCATGTGTTCCGGTCAGCCATAAAAAATATTGGCCGTATCTGTGTGGGCCATCGGGTGCCATGAAGTGCCACTGATCTGGAGAATATGGTCATGCAAACTTGAAAAGGTGTGTGTGAGTAATAGGCACAGCTGCAGCAGCCAGTTGTGCTGTGGCATCATCAGGATACTACACCATTCAAGACTAACCAGATCAAGCACATACATCACTGGTTCATTCAACTGCAACGTCCCCAATCTAAATACGCCATCATAGGCAGCAATGCCCCTCTGCTATGTCATCGGGCAAAACTGTGACGTATAGGAAAAGGATAAAATGGACACAATCAGATATCAGGAAATGGCATATTACAAAACCATACGGAGAGCACTTCAACCTCCACTGGCCACACTATAAGCAACCTTTAAGGTGGACATCTGACAGCAAAAAACTCAGGACCAGACTTCAAAGAGTAACGCTGAGCTTCAGTTCATCTGCAAAATTTTGACACCATCAGCTCTGGATAAACAAAGACTGTGAATGGCTTTGCCAATGTACAGAACCAGTTTCTCCTCCCTTGGTTTTCACACTTCTACTGCTAGAACAGGGCCCCCTCCTCCCTGATTGAACTAACCTCGTTACCTCTAGCTTGCTTGCTAGCATATATATACCTATCCCTGGAAATTTCCACTATCTGCGTCTGACGAAGTGGGTATTCACCCACGAACGCTCACGCTCCAAAATGTCTGTTAGTCTATAAGGTGCCACAGGATTCTCTGCTGCTTTGGTGAAACTTTGTTTGCAATGTTCTTGTAACCATGTTGGTCTCAGGAAATGAGAAAGATAAGGTGAGTGAGGTAATATCTTTTATTGGACAAATTTCTGTTGGTGAAAGACACAAGCTTCATCCTATTTGTGATACTTTAGCATTTTCAGTTCCTGTCCCAGCTTACAACCAGAAGTAAAAGACCAATTCAAAATCTTGATAAGCTCTGGGTTGAGCTTAGGTGTAAAAACAGACAAAGGTTCATCTGCTTTCTGTTGGATATGCATTGTTGGCCAGCCCTTTTCAATACAGATAGTCAAGAGTAGATTAGATAATATTATGGGGTTTGTGTAGAGGATGAGGGTAAGAGGAGAGGGTAGAAAAACTAGGAGGTTCTGCTCCTAGAGGTCTCATCTATGAGTCTATGATTAATGAGGCAATGGTTTATTCCTGCGTCATGATTCCTGTGCATCACAGCATTCCATGACATGGTTTTAGTATGTAAGGTTTACAGGTGGAAAAATGAGGCTGAAGTGCTAAGCTACTTACCCAAAGTCACCAAGGAAGTCAGTATCAAGACTGAAATTCAGAATTGCATGGTTCGTGGTCCCATGGTTCTTTGACTAGATCATTCCTCTCTAGTAAACCCCTAGATGATTATGTAGCATTGTCAGTGGGTCTCTTCATTTAGCGCTAGCTACATACATTGTTCAGACTCAGGAACACGGCATAATGTGTTTCTTGCTTTAATGCTGAAACGTTTTGTATGTGCTCTTTTTAAGAGATAGCAATCAGGATGTGGTCATGTGGAAGTACAAATATATGCCCCAGTGAGGTTTTGGAAGTAGAAACAGTGAGTTATGCACAAATATTTCCACCCTCTGGTATTCATGGCTATTAAATTGGCTTCTAAAGCTGCGTTCTTCAAAGAATAATAATTTTCTTCCTATGTCAGTGAGCAGGATTGGCTTAAACTTATATTGGGGAATGAGAATAGTGTTTCAATTTGCAACTCACCCATCCTGTTCTACCTGTGACGGGTTAGACCCCTTGGAAAGCCACCTGATGTGCTGAAATACCACTGAGTCTATCAGTTCTGCCAGCATGGGCCCCCTTTAACTTGTTCTTACTGAGTCAGGCTCTTAAAACCGCCTCTAACACACACACAGCCAGGGCCACACCCCGCTGCAGATCAGCTCTGGGAAGACTCAGCTTAAGGGACTTGCTCCAGTACCCAGATGTCCACCTCCCTTGGAGTATAGACTCAAAGATATATTCTGAAATTCGCCTCTTCCCTCAGTGTGGAGTAGGACGTGGGGTCCAACCCATCACACTAACATGCTGCAAAGAGGGGAGGATGAGTATAATGTCTGCTCAGCATAAGCTTCCAGTGGTACAGCCGATCTGGATTCAGCTTCCAAAGGGTGTAAAGGTGAAAAGACTGAAAATGAATCCCAGATGAGGGAATTGAAATTCGGTAGTGACTGGAGTCAGTTTTCTAATGCGTCTGTCTTTTGCTGGAAAGGAACCACAAGGCAACATGATAGGCACAGCTAATCCAAATAGTTTGCAGGGAGCAAATCACACTTCCAAATCTGCTCGGATATGTTTAACCAAAAGTTAAAAATGAGTGTGTCCTCTTGATGATTTCATGTTGAATAGCAGATCTGATATCAAATATTGAAATCAGGGGCATTTTTAGTAAAAACATCGTCTGGAAAAAACCCAGTAAGCACATGTCCCTTATATATAAAAAGACATAATTACACTAACTATAAAAGAGCTATATATTGTAACATTAGAATATTGAAAATTTTCATTTTGTTCCCCAAGTGGCTTCCAACTTCCCAGCAGATATCACAATCACCAGTGCACAATCTATGTGTTTAGTTCCGATTAAGTGACAAGGATGTTAGACAATAAAAAGATTGAATATTCTGGAGTTAACAAAGAATCAGATGGTTAATTCTTGACGTATGTTACCACGACTCTGCAAGGCAATGTTGCCAAGTGACTAGAGCATTGACCTAGAACTCAATAAACCTGGGTTCTGTTGCTTTCTCTGCCATTGGTTTAGTGGTGGACTTCAGAAAAAACCTTCACTTTCTGGTGCCTCAATTTCCCCATTTGTAAAACAAGGAGAATGATATTTACCTCCTTTGTAAAGCATTTTGAGAGATTTGGATAAAACCACCATACCAGAGCTAGGTATTATTAACAACAACAAAAGCTAATTAATTTATTAATTTAAAAAGTCAAAAACAAAAATATTGCACCAAGCCAACCTTTTACCCTGAAAAAAGACAAGTTCCAGAGACTCCACGAAGTTCATTAGGGATTTCTCTATTGCTCTCAATTTTACATAGAAGGTACTCAGATACGCTGGTGATAGGTAGCCGTATAAAACCCTAAAATAGATAAATAGATAATAGTTGACATCAAGGGTGCTGGAACAATTTTTATAGTGGGGGTTCTTAGAACCATTGAAGCAAACTGTAAACCCTGTATATAATGGAAACCACTTCAAGCCAGGAGGTGCTGCAGGCCTCCCGCCCCCTGCCAGTATGCCTAATTACAGCACTTATGGTTAAAATTAATATATATTTGCCTGAGAGGTTGGATGCTTTATGCATTTTTAGTGGGGTGCAAAGTCATTTGTGTCCATTAGTTCGCAAAGCTAATATCCACTATAGGCTAAACCGGTTAAGTATGTAAGAAGAGATAAGTAATTAATAAATTCAATTGGAACAATGTAATCAATACATTGATGCTCTCTGATTTGACCAAGGTGATTAATGGATCACCACTAATGCATTGGTTTTCCCAATATTCATTTCACTTACCCAAAGGTCTCCTTTGAAGCAATTTATTTTTGCTTCTAATCAGAATGCCCCTTTCCATTTCATTGTTTTTGCTTGCTTGAATTATTAGCTCTGATTTTGTATAGTCAAAATATTACAGACTTGGGTGCTAGGACTGCAAGATTCATGGGTTTTGGGTATTGTGCCACAATAAAAAGAACTAGAGGGAAGAGTGAACTGGTGTGATGAATAGTGGCAAATGCTTCAGCCCTATTGGCAAAACAGAGAGTTACTGAGCTATCAATGATCAGAATAAAGATTTTGAATGATAGCTAAATGTACGGTTCCCTTAGAGGAGTAATCCAGCTCTGGATTGGTTATATGTGTGGCTATCAATGATCACGATGAACAGCTGCACTCTGTGGTAGCTGCTTGTAATGTCTTTGCTGACTCAGGACACATATCCACTCATAAGTCTTAATGGACACATATTGAAATTACCAGCACAAAAAGAGTAACCATGCGCAATCATTGTCCTACCCAGATTTGGCATCTTTGCAGAAGATGCTGATTTTGAGACTGACGTAGTAGCCTCGCAAATCTGTTGTGCAATGTCACCATTTATTCTTTCAATGGCATTTCCTGGGGCAAAACAGAGGCCATGGGCCAGATTATAATGGTGCAAATCAACGTACCTCCATTGACTGAGGATCTGGCCAAAAATCTGTACCTTTCCTTAGGAAAGTAGTGGTATATGTACTAAAGCACCTGGGATGAAATCATGGTACTTATTGAAGTCAATGGCAAAAGCCCCATTTTGACTTCAATAGGGCCAGGATCTCATGCTTGAACAATATTTTAGTTACAGTGACATCCCTTCCAAGTGCGGCATGACACAGCGTGGTTCATGATATTTTCTCTATCGGTGCATAGGCTTGCATGTCCTGAAGAATTAAAGTTTGAGGTTTGAATGAACTTGTTTTCCCCATAGCTGAATCTGGTTTTTAAATCTGTGAGCAAGTGTGGACCACAGCTGTTCATATGGGTGCAACAGTACATTGGTTTAAAGGAGCTAGATATGGGACAAGGTACAGCATAGATGATTGTTGTCTTAGATGCAGGAATCGGTGGAAGAAATTCTATGGCCTGTATTAGGTAGCCTGTCAGACTATATTAGCATAACAGTCCCATCAGACCCTAAATTCTAGGAATCTAGGGGGAAAATTCTCTTAAACCAGGGAAACAAATTTTGCATTGTGAAACAAGGATATGAATTAAATATCATGGGAGCAAAATGAAACTAGCTAGGAGAGAATTCCCAATAATTGGGAAGAATTGTAGGATTGTTCTCCACCCTTAACAATGATACATGGAGTCTAGGTTTCGTTTCTGAATTAACAAAAGAATTCTGATATTAGGGGACTATCTAAAACATAAAATCTGAATTTAACATGTTTATGTTAGGCAAAATACAAATTAGCAAGGAGTCAATTACCAATAATCTTTGGGAAACACATAGGGGCTAGAAGCAAATGTGGTTTGTTCGGTTTTTGTATGATTGACTTTTCATTGCACCAAGGAGTTCCACTGAAATGCATTCACTTCTGGCTTCTGTTGAAGAAGGTTTATCCTTCTCATTGCATGGTATAGATTGAGCCAATCATTTGACCTATCCCAGTGTGTCAGGCTCAAACTCAAAATACCTTGATAACAAAAGTTTGATACAGTTTCTGGTTTGCCATGTGTTAAGAAGCTTCTGTTGACTCTTTGCAGGTGGGGGCGGAGGAGGGGGGGAGAAACTGAGCAACCTCTATTAGCTGATGGATGGATGGATGCATTTTGATCATGAACCAAAGCTGATTTCAAGTACTATTTTGGTTTCACACAGCTTTAGTTATGACCCGCCTGTCCATGTTTGGCCTTATCTGGATCTTGTGTAATACCGTCATTAGCCATTAAGACCACAACAGGCAAAAGTAGAGTGCAAATATGTGTGTCGGCGTGAATCTCTGTGCGGGTACGTGAGAAGCGGTGGGCAAGCATGTAATAGTGAGAATAGACATTGTTTTGTGTATAGAGCCGTTGTCCTCCAGCTTGTGGTCTTGTAGTTAAGGCATTGGACTGAGACTCAAGAGTTCCAGTTTCCATTCTCTGCTCTGCCACACACTTCCTGTGTGACCTTGGAGAAGTCAATTAATCTCTCTGTGTCTCAATTACCTATCTTTAAAATGGGAAGCGGTATTTTTCTTGTCTATTTAGACTGTAAACTCTCTGGGGAAGGGACTGTCCGTTACTATGAGTTTGAAGAGTGCCCAATACAACGGGACCCCAATCTCAGTTGCAGCCTCTAAGCCTAGTGATAATAATAATAATAAGTTTCTCCAATTCCTATGTTATTATAGACAAGAGAAAAGAAAGAAAGAAAGAAAGAGAAGTGAAATATTCCAGTATTTTTTTATGCAACAATAAGAGCAATAATAGAAATATAATCAGATTTCTGAGTTCTGCTGATAGGACTACATTCTTGTAGCAATTATTTTGTAGCATTTTTTTTACTAGCTTACCATTATCTTTTAAAAGTGAAATAACATCAGCAATAACCAGGAAAAAAAATTATATTGTCTAAGTACAGTCAGTACACTAAAAATGAGCCCAAACTATCATTCCAGATTTAAATATTTCGGAACTGGGAGTAGGGTTATGTTTCAGATTCCAAACCTGTATCTGAATTTTACAGCAAGCCGCTATGTGGGCCAGCTCTCACTTCATCTGTCCTCGGATCAGATGAATAGAAGGATAATTGAAAACCTCAGATATGAAATTCCCACACCAAAATATGGGGCATTTGACGTCGTGGATTCAAGATCCTAAATTTTCAGCTTAGCCCATTTCTGCTGTATATCTAATAAAGGCTTCTAGTCTCCCCCTCAATGCACTGATTTAAAGTCAGTGGAGTATCTCTCGATTTACACCTTTAAAGTACGATCAGATGCTGGCGCATTGACTTCAGGGGAGTTCCTAGAGGCCTACTGGGAGAGTATGTTTATCTACATCACAAACTGATGTACTTCTATTTAAGGTAAGTTTTATTTCACTGGTGATAGAAATAAATTGTGGGACGGATTAAAAAAAATAGTTCCAGCACTTTTTTCCCCTTTGTAATGCTGCAGTTAATGAGGCAAAAGGCATTGCTACAGATCTAAACATGACAATTCGGCAACTTTTATTTCCTTAGTTCAGCTGAATTTGTTATTCTCATACATTTTTATAATTGCCTTTTTTTCCCAGCTATCAAGTTCACACAGGTAGAAGAAAGGCTGCTTTGGAGCTGAACTTGATGCTGGAGGTTGTTAGAGAGATTATATAATAGAATTCAAAAAGCTTTCCAAACTGTTCAAACAGCAGAATATTTCTAGTACAGTGCAGGAACATAAAAGTGAAACCACAAACCCAAATCGTTTTGCAATTACTGACAAAATTGTGCACTGGCAGAAAATATGAAGGAATAACTGGAGCAGAGGAGGGTTTTTGCTTTGGTGGCAATAAAGTGAATGCATCTCGATTCTTGAAACAACTGAATACGTGTATCCCCTTTCTCTGCATTAATGGTTTCCCTTGTATTTATGGAGCAGGTATAAGATAAAGGCAACATTAGCACCAAGTATAAATTAAATGATGGATGTTACTGTTCCCTTTTCTGAAGCTAACTCTTATAACCTCAGTTTAGAAGCTTAAATGTAGAATGAGGGACTATGCCCTGTTTCTTCCTGCTGGGTTCATTTAGGATAAAACCCAGGCTGTCCTGCATTTTAGTTGGAGACTCACACAGTGGGGGTGATTGGACTTTCTCTGCCCTAGGCACAACATATGCTACTTCCCATCACTTTAATAGGCATTAGTTCCGCAGACAGCACTGGTCAAATGTACATTATTCACAATCACTTTAATGCAAATATGCAAGGCTGAGAGAGAAAATATGTCACAAAGAGAAAATCAGCCATTTCTGTTCTATTTTGGATTTTCTTCCTTCATCATCTCTATCTATCTGATTTTCTTCCTTCATCGTCTCCAGCTATCAGTTCCCCCCTCACTGTTCTTTCTTTCTTTCTTTCTTGGGGGGATCAATGTTAATTGTCTGAAGTCCTTGAAGCTGTAAAACAGACTAATATACATTTCTTTTGTAAAGACTTTTTTGTTAGCAAATAACCGATCTTTAGAGCAATGAAATTTTGTTTTGTTTTTTATTGTTAACTTCATATTCTTTTTTATTTTTTTGGTGTGATGTGCATTTTTTAATCTTTAGCTGCAGTAGATGTTTGTGTGCAGCTTCACATTGATGTGCGTCTGCCATAAAAGGGATGTCAGAGACTGAAGATACAGTGTTATCTTTAAAGGGGAACATGAAAAACAATACCTTAGCTTAACAGCTTCATACTTTAAAAATTGAAGTCTGACTCTCCTTTGACTTATACTTATGTAATGTGTAAGTCAGGTCTAATTGCTTTGCCAGATTCTTTTTGTTTACACTGAGGTCCCTTTCACCTCTCTGGCAGTGCAAATTACATTCATATGCACTTTAAGGCCCCTTTACATTGCCAAAATGGTGTAAAGGCAGGTCCATTGACTAAGTTACTCTGGGGTAAAATCAATGAATGTTAGGTCAGAATCAGGTCATTAGCCACCCCCCTATCTATCCCCATCCACCACCTCTATCTCCATACACACGTCTATCTGTCTATCTATCTATCTATTCCCATCCACCGCCTCTATCTCCATATAAACCCCCTTCTATCTAATCTATCTAATCTATCTCTCTGTCTCTCTATCTATCTCTCTATCTCTCTATCTAACAATTACTACTATCACAGTGGCACCCAATTAGAATAAGTGCTCCACTGTGCTGGCAATCCCTGTTCTGAAGAGCTCACACTCAAAAAGACAAGACAGACGAGCCTAGAAAATGAACAACAGATAAGCAGTTAGTTAGAAGTACAGAGCTCAAAAGCAGAGTGGAGTGAATAACTGATTTTTTGGTTTGCTGGATGAACTGAAAAGTTGGGTGGGGGCAATTGTTTCATGTTGACCCAAAATGGAAACTTTTTGATTTGTTTTGTGAACAGAAAAGATTTTAAAAAATTGTTTCTGGATGAAAGAAGCATTTTCTTTCATTTTTGAGGGTTTTTTTTCAATTAAAAAATTGAAGTGTTTCATTTTGAAAATGTCAAAACAAAATGTTTTCGTTTTTGAGGGGAATATTTTTTGAGGGGGTTAAACCAAAACAAGTTAGTGAATGTATTATATTAGCAACTTTATATCCATACTAGATAAGGAGCTGGCTACCCAGAGAGAAGAAATCTGATACTAGAAGGCTCTTTAATAGTGCCCATAAAGGTATAGCAAGATCCAATGGCTGGAAGTTGAAACCAAAAAACAAAACAAACAAACAAACAATCACACTGGGAAAAAATTGCAAATTGTTAACAGAGGATTAATAACCCTTGGAACATCTTACCAAGGGTGATGGATTCTCCATTATTTTAAAATCAAGACTGAAATGTTGTTCTAAAGGAGGTACTCTAATATACAAGTTATTGGGGTCAATGCAGGAGTTACTAGGTGGATATAGTGGAATTCCTTGGTCTGTATTATTCAGGAGCTCAGACTAGATGATCAAAATGGTCCCTTCTGGCCTTACAATATATGAATAGTGTTGGTGAGAAAACAGAATTTCCTTCCCATGGGATATTCCAACAATTTGAAATTGGTTTCCATTCTGAATCAGACCAAAAAGTCAAAATTTTGAGTTTTCTTCTGGAATGGAAATTAAAAACAAAATCAATTTAGAAACATCAAAGTGTTTCAAACATTACAAGTCAATTTTGTCAAAACATGACAATATAACATATTTAATATTATAATATGAATATCAAACTTACAAAATTAAATATAATCAATATAAATATGCTACAAGGTTAACATTAATAATACTATACCATACTATAATGTCAAAGCAAAATAAATGAAACAAGAAAGTGAAAATGATTCTTTTTTATACTTTTCTGTTGAAATTTTTTTGAAACAGACTTGTTCTCATGACATGGTTTAATTTTTGGAAAATCTCCATTTTCCATTGGCAAACTGTTCGGTGAGAATTTTTGACCAGCTCTCTTTATGAATGTATTAGTTATTATTATCCAAATGATCATTTATTAATTGTAAAATGTATGTTTGTTGTACCCCATAACGTTAGGATGAGATTATTATAAGGTGGGTGCAAGACTCGTCGAAAGATCATAGTCAAATAATCGTTATCAATGGTTTGCTATCAAACTGGGAGGACTTATCTAGTGGGGTCCTTCAGGGTTGTGTCCTGGGTCTGGTACTAGTCAACATTTTCATTAATGACTTGGATAAGGGGGTGGAGAGTATGCTTATAAACTTTGCCAATGACACCAATCTGTTAGCACTTTGGAGGACAGGATTAGAATTCAAAATGACCATGACAAATTGGAGAACTGGTCTGAAATCAACAAGATGAAATTCAATAAAGACAAGTGCAAAGTACTACACTTAGGAAGAACAAATCAGATACACGTCAGAAAAAGGGGAATAACTGTGTTGACCAATGGTCCCCAAACTATGGAGCACGCTGTGGAGGAATGTTCATGGGGGTGCAGCAGAGCCCAGACCAGCTCCCACGGCATGGACCGCGAGTGCCACCCTGCCCCCAGTCCTGCCTCCTGCCCCCTGCCCCCAGCCCCAGACCTGCTCCCAGCTGAGGCCCCAGACTAATTCCTTACTTACTCCTGTCTGCCGCCCCCACCCCACCCCACCCCTGCAGTCCTGGACCCGCTCCTGGCCTCAGTTTCGGGGGGAGGCATTGATGGGGTAAGGGAGGGGCATGATGTGAAAAGTTTGGGGACCACAGGTGTAGACAGTAATATAGCTGAAAAGGATCTGGGGGTTATCGGTTGAATGTAATCAATAATGCGATGCAGTTGCACACACGGATAATATCTTTCTGGGGTCCCTTAACAGGAGTGTGATCTACATGAGACATAGGATGTAATTGTCTGACTCTACTTGGCTCTAGTGAGACCGCAGCTGGAGAATATGCCCAATTCTGGATGCCACACTTTAAGAAAGAAGTGTACAAATTGGAGAGAGCAACAAAAATGATAAAAGGTTTAGAAAACCTGACCTAAGAGAAAAGGTAAAAAAACAAACAAACCAAACACTGGGTATGTTTGGTCTTGAGAAAAGAAGACCTAGGAGTAATAGTCTTCAGATATGTTAAGGGATGTTATTAAGGGGAAATCAGTTTGATCTTAAGCCCGGGAGATTTAAGTTAGATATTAGGAAGACCTTTATATCAGGTTTGTTAAGTACTGAAATAGGCTTCCAGGGGAGTTTATGGAATCACTGTCACTGGAGGTTTTTTAAGAACAGGTTAGACAAACAGCTATCAGGGATGGTCTAGTTATTCTTGGTTGCACTTCAGCACAAGTGCTGAACTAGATCACCTCTTGAGGTCCTTTTCAGCCCTATATTTTTAAGATTCTATGATTATAACAAGTTCACCCTAATAGGTGATTATTTTAATGGCACATCACCTAGCATAGTAAGCTCTAATTAATGCTTTTCATTAGGTAATTTATGTACCAATACTTTTTAGGTAGCTGCGGAAGTGCAATTTTGTTCTGAGTAACTGAAGTGTAACTATCTGCCTGTGACATGTATAGGTTCATAAAATTGTACTAAAGACCCTCATATGCCTATTATAGTGAACGGTTATATATAACAGGATGCGAGAATTTGATGACATTTGGATATCATTGTATAGAACCCCTATAAAAAGGCAAGAGAAATGTTCAGCTATATACAAGTGGATCAAATATTTATCATATGAATGAAGCATTGTGGATCAAATTTTGTTATTTTACACTGGATTAAATCCAATGTACCTCCATTCTCTGGAGTCCTCCAGATTTACATCTGCATAAATGAAAGGAGAATTTGGCCTCTGCTTTTCGTATTGTAATACTATACTTGATTCTGTAACCATACTTAACATTATTGTATGCTGATCTAAAGTATTTTCCCATCATATTTCATTTACTTATCCATATCAATGCTTTACTGATGTGTTTATTATAAAAGTAATATTACTGAAAAAAAGAAATGTTGTAAAAAAGAAATGTTTACCACACATTAAAGCAGTCATGATACAGACTGTGTTGTTACATACCACAGAGTTATAATACAGATTGAATCATGTTTCCTTTTTTTTTTTGGTCCAAAAATTGATTTTCCAAACCTGTTCATTCTCTAAACATAGAGGGGCTTTATCTTCCCTTACTGGTGCTGAGTGATTTATAGGGACCACTCCTATTAAGGCTCATGGATGGTAAGTGCATAAATCTCTCCACACTGGATGGATAACAGCCTCCTAAAAGTGGCCTAGGCAAAGGCTGTCTTTGTAAGGGGCCTAACTAGTAATTAACTTAAAAGATTGACATCAACTGTAATTGAGTATGTTCAGGGACTGAGACACATGCTGTACATAAAAATATAGGGCCAAATTAATCCCTGGAGTAACTCCATTGGCTTTAACAGGGGTTACAGCACTGAAGAATGTGGCCCACTATGTCTTCAAATATATATGCTAACTAAATATGAATAGACACGTTTTTAATGGCCAGATTTGTATACGCTTGTTGAAGTCAGGAAGCACTTTGCTGGTCAAAACAGTCTTGCTTAGGTCATGGAACAGCTTTTCAAGTCTTATTTGATACAAGTAAGGTTACAAAAATGTGGCACTACGTATTTATGTGCTTTTTAAAGCAGGGATTTTCAAATGAACCTAAGGGAGTTAGATGCCTATGGGAGTTAGGTGCCTCAAATCCCAACATAAACAGTTCTTGCAAGACATGAAGATCTTTTTGCATGGTTCTGAAAATGTGGGCACATAGGCCTTTTGAAAGAAGGCCATGTTGAGGAGGGATTTGAGAGAAGGGAGGGTGGAAGACTGGGCCAGTGAGGGGGAAATGGAAGAAGGATACAGGTTCTGTATATGTAAATAGTCAAAATTGTTCAGTTATTTTGAAAACTTCCTATTCTTCTTGAAAAAAGAAATAAAGTGAAGAAAATCATCATCATCATCTAAGATGGAGCCACACTTGTTTTGGAACCCAGTAGCCAGTCAACAGCACAAAGCAATGCTACACAGTAGCTTGAGGGCCCATCCCAGAAAACACACTGAACACCTCCCACTTCCATTGACTTTAAAATCATTGGGAAATGAAAAGGCTTAGCACCTCACAGACAGAAAGTTAAGGAAAATATTGTTTCTAATCAAAATGTCATGGGTCTTCAGAGGGTCAGAACATAATTATCCAGACTAGATACTGGCCAGAAAAACAGAGTTAACACTTCTAGTGTTACCAAAGCAATTGCCAGGTCTTTAATGGCCTCAGATAGTCAGGATCTCAGTTTTATATTACATAAAAAATAAAAAGGTGCCTGTGGCAGTGTTATTACTGTCAAGATTGAGCCAGTACTAACATGTTATCTCCTATCACGAGTTATCAACATTTAACATCTGTTTAGTAGCCTATGTTAAATGAATTGGACCTCCCAGTCTTATAAGGTATATCTACACAGTAAAGAAAAACTTCCATCTGGCCTATGCCAGCTGACTCGGGCTTATGGAGCTCGGGCTGCGGGGCTGTTTCATTGCTGTGTAGACTTCCATGCTTGAATGGAGGACCTGCAGGGTCCTACAGCCTGGGTGCAAACTCAACTCTGGACGTCTACAGAGCAATGAAAGACTCCTGCAGTCCAAGCCCCGCAAGCCAGAGTTGGCTCGCACAGGCCAACCGTGGTTTTTTCTTTGCTGTGTAGACAGAGAAATAGTTTCCAAGCCACAAAACCCCATTATCCCAACCTGTACTAATTGACACCCTTGTGGGTATTCTTAGCAGACAGGCCAAGGATTCAGAGAGTCTGAATTACCCTCTCTTTCCTAGATGTGGTCCCCGAAGCTCAGTTTTGAGGCCCATAGGCAGGACGGTGGAGGAGTTGCAGGGAGAAGTGTGCACACCTTCTGCCTGTACCACGGAGAAATGGAGGGCCTCCGTTTTTAATATGATTTCCTGACACACACAAACATATAATATTCTTTTGCATATGTTGTGTATACATGCTTAATGAAATATTGCCCCAAAGGGAAAATGGTTCTGAAGACTCTGGTGTATTGCCTGAAGCCTTTATCCTTGAGTAATATATACAATCAAAGGAAGCACCCTGTGATGTTATCTGATTAAAATATGGCCATATAGATCATTGTTGCAACCAATGTTATATATTGGCAGCAAATCTTGTATAAAGATTGTCAGGTGAGGTGTCTATGAAAAGATTATGATTTGCTGGGTATAATTATGCCATCTCCATGCATGTATCATTTTTGTATTTTAAGTTATAAGTATTGGCTCTATACTTGGATTTCAAATGTTTGCTCCTGGAGCAATGCCCACAAGGTTGCTAGCTAGCACATCTTAGAGGGACTATTCAAATTGAATGGCCCATCAAAAGAACATTTAACTGACAATGGACGATGGGAGATGCCTATCTACACTTAGTAGAACTTCCTGGGGTGACCAGGTGAAATGCATGGACATGTGACTTGCCCATGTGACTCCAAACTCCATCTTGTTGCTGTAATTTTTCACAGTAAGAACAATGGGATTCCCTCTAGATGGCAGAAACTATAAAAGGCCCTGGAAACACCTGCATTTGCCTTTTTATTGTTCAAACCTCTGGAATCATAGAGTCATAGAAGATTAGCATTGGAAGAGATGTCAGAAGGTCATCTAGTCCAACCCTCTGCTCCAAGGAGGACCAACCCCAACTAAATCATCCCAGCCAGGGCTTTGTCAAGCCAGGCCTCAAAAACCTCTAAGGATGGAAATTCCACCACCTCTCTGGGTAACCCATTCCAGTGCTTCACCACCCTCCTAGTAAAATAATTTTTCCTAATATCCAACCTAAACCTCCCCCACTGTAACTTGAGACCATTACTCCTTGTTATGTCATCTGCTACCACTGAGAACAGTCTAGATTCCTTCCCTTTGAACCGCCCCTTCAGGTAGTTGAAAGCAGCTATCAAATCCCCCCTCATTCTTCTCTTCTGCAGACTAAAAAATCCCAGTTCCCTCAGCCTCTCCTCATAAATATGTGCTCCAGCCCCTAATCATTTTGTTGCCCTCCGCTGGACTCTTTTCCAATTTTTCCACATCCTTCTTATAGCGTGGGGAACAAAACTGGACACAGTACTCCAGATGAGGCCTCACCATGTTGAATAGAGGGGAATGATCACGTCCCTCAATCTGCTGGCAGTACCGCACATCTTATATAGCCCAAAATCTCCATTAGCCTTCTTGGCAAAAGGAAACACTGTTGATTCATATCTAGCTTTCTCATCCCTCTAACCTCGGTCAGGGGTAGGCAACCTATTGCACGTGTGCTGAAGGCGGCACGTGAGCTGATTTTCAGTGGCACTCACACTAGTCCTGGTCCTGGCACCGATAGGCCTCTGCATTTTAATTTAATTTTAAATGAAGCTTCTTAAACATTTTTAAAAACCTTATTTACTTTACATACAACAATAGTTTAGTTATATATAATAGACTTATAGAAAGAGACCTTCTAAAAACATTAAAATGTATTACTGGCACACAAAACCTTAAATTAGAGTGAATAAATGAAGACTCAGAACACCACTTTTGAAAGGTTGCCGATCCCTGCTCTAGGTTCTTTTCTTCAGAACTGCTGCCTAGCCACTCGGTCCCTAGTCTGTAGCAGTGCATGGGATCCTTCCGTCCTAAGTGCAGGACTCTGAACTTGTCCTTGCTGAACCTCAGATTTCTTTTGGCCGAATCCTCCAATTTGCCTAGGTCACTCTGGACCCTATTCCTACTCTCCAGCATATCTACCTCTTCACCCAGTTTAGTGTCATCTGCGAACTTGCTGAGGGTGCTGTCCATCCCATCCTCTAGATCACTAAGGAAGATGTTGAACAAAACCAGCCCCAGGACTGACCCCTGGGGCACTCTGCTTGATACCATCTGCCAACTAGACATGGAGCCATTGATCACTACCCATTTACCCTGACGATCTAGGTATATCATAAGGTATATCACATCCACCTCTTTCCCCATATCCATAGAGACAGTTATCTCATCACAGAAGGCAATAACTTGACCTTGGTGAATCCATGTTAACTATTCCAGATCACCTTCCTCTCCTCCAAGTGCTTCAAAATGGATTCCTTGCTCCATGATTTTTCCAGGGACTTAGGTGAGGCTGACCAGTCTGTAGTTCCTCATATTCTCTTTCTTCCCTTCTTTAAAGATGGGCACTATACTTGTCTTTTTTCCAATTGTCTGGGTCCAATGACTATGAACTTCTACTAATGGGAGCATTCTAATGAAGGGACTGAGGCCCTTCCAATGACTGGGAAGCAACTAGAGACTTATTAAGCCAGTAGTTTATTCCATCACTGCTACAAGCCTGAACCAAGAACTTTGCAATTACTGTATGTATTTGTTTCCTTTAACCAATTTTAACTTTCTTTCTTTCTTCTTAGGTTATTAAAAATTTGAGCACAGGAAGACTTCTGCATAGAAATCTTTATCCCCTTAGAGTCTTCAGAGCATGAAGATTATGTACTGAAATTTCTATGGGAAATGCCTATACATTTATTCAGGGAAATCTTTATGCACTGGCCAGTTCATCTCCCCAAAATGAGGTGCTAGAGAACCAGCTGCTATTCTGGTTAGTATCTTGGAAGGTGAATTCATTTGGTAAATCAGATGTAGCCTACTCCCTCTGAGTATGTCACTGGCCTATAGCAGGATAATGGTTCAACAGTGCCCCTGGGATGGGACATCTGCAGGGACTGAAGTCTTGGTTTCTGGATCAAAAGCCACATACCTCAGTTGCTTGAATTAAAGGACCAACTTCAGTAGCTATAAGCAATAGCTGATCATAAACCTCTTTATATGGTTCTGCCACCACAGAAGGACAAAGAGATTCTTGTGTACCATGTTACATACTCCCCCACATCTAGCCATGGAAGCTCATTCTGATCTTCAGAGGTCTACAGTGGTTCAGTTCTTCATATAGGTTCCTATGACTAATAATAGCACAACTGTGGTTGAATGACTATTTTTTGACCTGGTCATTAAACTCTCTGTGGAACATTCCCACACTAACATCAACTTTCTGGACACCACAATCAGCTTCAACAATGGAACCCTACAAACAACCATATACAAGAAACCGACACCGACTTTCATAGGTACTGTAGCCACCCCAAACACACTAAGCGATCTGTTATCTACAGCCAGGAACTCAGATACCACAGCTTATGGTCCAAGGAGAAACTCCATAACATATACCTTAATACCTAACACTTAAAACCACCTTCAGCAATCAAAGGAAGAAGTTTGCATCATGGAATGGGTCACTCAAATACCTGGAGTGAACCAGCTTCAAAACAGAAATAACCCCCCGTCCAACCGCACACTCTTAGTTGTGACCTACATCTCCACACTGGAACCCATATGGGGCATCATCAAAAAACTGTAACCCATATTTGATGGGGACCCCATCATGAAAGAAATGTCTCCTGAATCCCCATTTCAAACTCATCATCTAAAGCAAGATCCCCGCAAAGCAGGACATCAGCTCAAAGCTGCACCATGCCCTGCCAGAACAACAGATACAGAAACTGCAGACACATCTCCTACTACAATGATTAATACCTCCCACAGCACACCTTTCAAGATCCATCAATCCTACACATGCCTATCATAACCTGTGGTACACCTCACACAGTGCAATAAATGCCACAACAATTATGTGAGTGAAACCAGATAATCACTACCCTCTTGAATGAATTTATACAGGAAATGATAAAAGACAAGGTGTTAACAGGCTACTCTACCTTGAATGGTCCCTTACAATATGCGCTAACTACTTTTGCTAAACAATCTGTTTCACCTTGCATTTTGCTGTGAGGCTGGGATTTCCTTTCCCAGACTTGAAGAAGAGCTCTGTGTATCTCGAAAGCTTGTCTCTCTCACCAATAAAAGATATTACTTCAACCAGCTTGTCTCTCCATTTTTTGACAGAGCAGAGATCCATCTTCAGGTCATAATAAGAGTCTTTATTTACTTTGAGAAGGTCCAGGACTCTTTTGAAACAGTATTGAACAAGCACGTCACCATTTCATTTGACAAGAGGAGACTGATCATTTCTAGAAATTGCAAGCTTTGGCTCCGGTACCATATCAATGTTTATTTCCATCTGATGTGCCTACTTAAAAAAAAAAATCCCAATAAAAAGAAAAGGATGGTACTAAACCATTGAATCCATTATCCCTGAATCACCCATGCAGCTTTGAACTCTCAATGGTGGGAATGTGTTCATGTTCCTTTTTACTACAGCCCCTAACCATGCTGAGGCAACTTATACTTTAAGAAGAAAAATTCAAATTAGTTTACTTAAAACACCAGAAAGTCAATGGTGTTAAAATTTTTAACAGGAGCCTGTGTTTATTTTATTAAAAAGAATATCCTTCTAGGATGTCTTTAATCAGCAGAGTTACACAAAAGTAAAATAGTGGCATTGTAACATTAGGAACTCTGACTTGGAGCTGCCTTTTATAAGCGTGAAAGGGAGAAAAAATCAAAAGCAGTAAAAACTTATATTATTTCTGTCAGTAGCCCCTTTTCGGAAAAAAATGTTGCAAAAACAATCTCTACACAGAGCTAACAACATACTGAGCAACAAGCCTCAATCACAGGAAGTTCATTTTTTTCCTTGGCGCGTAGCCCAGTGCCATCAGAACTAATTAAAAACAGAACCACGCTGGTACGCAGCTCAGTGTTTGGGTTTTACAATAACAGAGTAGCAAACCAGGGAGACGTCTAATGAGAATAGTTTCCGAGTTTGTTTTCTAGCATTGGGCAACTATGTCAATTACTGGAACTGCAGCTCAGGGCCAGCACCCATGCTGAGACGTGAAAGAATGTTATTGCAGTACAGATTGAGCTGCTACTTTGATGCATTGGATATGCATGTCACTTGTATACAAGAGAGTGAACAGCAACCTCACATGTAAATCCTTACCACTTGAATAGTTCTATTGCTAGAGCTAGGCAAAAATTTTATCGAAAATTTTGCTAAAAACTGCAGATTTGGATCAATTTCACTTGAAATTGTTTAACGGGAGAAAAAAAAACTAACCCAAAATTTTTAAAATATTTTCAATTAAAAAATATTTTTTGTCATGAATTTACTTCAGTTTATTAAAAGAGGGGGTTTATAAGCTTAAAAATGGAATGAATTATTTGTTCAGGACAACAACATTTTAATTGACCTGACATATTTTTATTCAATTTTTTGATTTCATCCCACCAAAAAAAAATTGTTTGCGGTCACCTGAAAACATTCCACGTCCCCCAGTCCAGGACAGCCAGTGAATTGAAAAATCGGTTATTTACAGCTCTGCTATTGACTAAATATTTGCAGGATTGGCACCTGTGTTACACATTTTATGACACTTTTCTAACGATGAGTGATGATTCTTGAAATGTCATTCTTACACATAGCACTTGAGGTCTTCAAAGGAGTTAAAAAATAGAATGACATCTTCATCTGTCTTCTAACAACCTTTATTCTGAGTGATAGTACCTCTGGATCACTTCAATCCTCTATTGAATTTGTTCGCTCTTTGGGATATAACGTATTCAACAATGCAAAAAAAAAAAAAAAAAAAACTAGGCCCTCAATCCAGCATTAACTCCAGTCAGAAGTGCTGTGCAAGTTTCACAAGTACGCAGCTGAATCACGACGGACAGTATGTCCTAGTGAGCTGCACACAGGATTACTCCACAGAAAACCCGGGTTCTATCCCTCCTTTGTTACTACTTGTGGGGGTGATTCTTGGGCAATCATGTTGCCTCGTTTCCTCATCTATAACATGTGTTATGATACGACGTTTGTACAGCATGTTGAGCTCTACTGCATGAATAAATGCACTCTCATGTGTGGTTTAGAGGTGGTATTATTATTTTGTGTGGAAAGAAGACCATGGGGTACTTTGAGTTTGAAATTTATTTGGGAAAGGCTTCCCCTAGTTTGCTGAATGCCTCCCCCTTTTGTCAGAATCCCTCCACTCTGTGCCCCTTTAGCTTTATCCACACTGCTCCCCGGTTAGTGGGCCCTCTTGCCTTCAGACGGGCCCTTCTCCTCCATGTGTTTCCTGCCTGCCTTTCCCATACCATGCCATCTACAACTGGGCTAAATGGGTACAAACCCTCCTGTAGGGAAATCACTATGTAGGTGGGAATCACCGTTACTGATTAAATAATTCTTTCCAGCCCATCCCCCTAAACTAGTGAGGCACTGGGATCAACAAGACCAAAAAGATTAAAACACACTTGGAGTTCCAGGTCAAGCTATCTTAAAAAAATTCAAACCCCTATGGCCCGGGATTGTGTTTCTGTTTGTGTTTGCAACGCGGTGCCTAGCAAAAGCACCCACTGAGGACTCAAGGTGGAATGGAATCCTACTGCTTGCTTCTATGGGCCAGTTTAGACCCTCATTTAACCTATTGAAGACCTGAAGACTTCACTGGGGGGTTGCCGCATATTTATGCATCTTCACCTACTGTATTACTCCCCTTCTGCATTCACGGCTCATTTACCTGGTTTGGTAATTTTCTTGTGCTCTTATGTTAAAAATTTGAGTTTAAACTATATGCACTCAGTAAACTATGAATACAAGTTAGTATTTTGTCTGTAGGGCAACCAGGGTGAAAGTAGGCCGGCTAGGGCATACTGGTAAAAACATGGCTGCCAGTTACTGGCCCACACACAGCTGCTTTAAAGTTGCTGCCGTTGGCAACAGGAACCCTGGTTAAAGCCTGCTGCAGCAGCACTTTATATCATTGTCGCCTTTTGTACCCCCACCCCCGGGCCACAACAGGGTGGGGCAAAAGGAGGCAGCCGCCCCGGGGGCGTGATTTAAATAGGGCCAGGGCTCCGGTTTGCAGCTCTGCTACCGCGATGGCATCTGATATCCCTGGCCCTTTAAATTGTCACTGGAGCCAAGTGGCCATGGCAGGCAGTGCGGATGGCTGGCTGGGGGATGCTGACCCCCCAGCCCCGCTTCCTTCTGTTTGAAGCCCGCGCGGGCCTTCAGGGGCTGGAGCCGTGCGGCAGAGTGCTGT